>NC_058408.1:86681590-86825447 GCF_002201575.2 Neomonachus schauinslandi
GGGGATGCGGAGAAAGGGGAACCCTCCTACACTGTTGGTGGGAATGCAAGCTGGTGCAGCCACTCTGGAAAACAGTATGGAGGTTCCTCAAAAAGTTGAAAATAGAGCTACCATATGATCCAGCAATTGCACTACTGGGTATTTACCCCAAAGATACAAAAGTAGGGATCTGAAAGGGTACGTGCACCCTGATGTTTATAGCAGCAATGTCCACAATAGCCAAACTGTGGAAAGAGCCAAGATGTCCATCGACAGATGAATGGATAAAGAAGAAGTGGTATATATATATACAATGGAATATTATGCAGCCATCAAAAGGAATGAGATCTTGCCATTTGCAACGATGTGGATGGAACTGGAGGGTATTATGTTGAGCGAAATAAGTCAAACAGAGAAAGACATGTATCATATGACCTCACTGATATGAGGAATTCTTAATCACAGGAAACAAACTGAGGGTTGCTGGAGTGGGGGGTGGGGTGGGAGGGATGGGGTGGCTGGGTGATAGACACTGGGGAGGGTATGTGCTCTGGTAAGCGCTGTGAGTTGTGCAAGACTGTTGAATCTCAGATCTGTACCTCTGAAACAAATAATGCAATATATGTTATGAAAAAAAAAAAAGAAGAAGAAGAAGGTAGCAGGAGGGGAAGAATGAAGGGGGGGAAATCGGAGGGGTAGACGAACCATGAGAGACGATGGACTCTGAAAAACAAACTGAGGGTTCTAGAGGGGAGGGGGGTGGGAGGATGGGTTAGCCTGGTGATGGGTATTGAGGAGGGCACATTCTGCATGGAGCCCTGGGTGTTAGGCACAAACAATGAATCATGGAACACTACATCTAAAACTAATGATGTAATGTATGGGGATTAACATAAGAATAAAAAAATTAAAAAAAAAATATTCACAGCTCAGAGGAATAGGAAGAAATAAAAAGGGGGGCTAAGGGGGAGAATGAAGAGCCCCCCAGTGTTTCTCTAGTAATAAAAACCCTACAAGCCCCACGGAAAGTGAGGGACCCTAGGCTGGGCCATTGGACAGAACTGTATTGAATAGCTATTCCCAACTACAAGGAATTCTGATAAAACAAGTGTTTTTAGCTACCACTCTGAACATAACTAGAGTTTATATAGTTAAAAGGAGGGGGGGATGGAGGAACCGGAATAAATACTGGGTAGGCAGCTGACATTGTCTACCAGGTGTGGGATTAGGATAAGATATCAATCTTTCTGGGCCTCAGTTTCTTCAGTTATCAAATGAGTATTGGGCTAGATAGGAAAAGTCCAAAATTTTTCATCCAAGAGCTCCTAATAGTAGATGATAGCCAATGCCTTACCCTATTCCCGTTTCAGAGAGAAAGCCCACAAAGGACCATGAAATTCCACTGAGGTTTCATATTTCATCTTGAAAACTCATGAGTTTTTTCATTCTAGGACATATGTTAATATAATTATAAAATATAAAAATATGTTTTGAATCTACATGTAAAGTTGTTAGAGGTTTGTCCCGAGACCACATACACCACCTCCTCAGGGCACGTGCACCCAAGTTTGAGGAACTCTTGCATTCAACACGAAGTAAGAAGGGATTTTCCAGGGCGCCTGGGTGGCTCAGTTGGTTAAGCGACTGCCTTCGGCTCAGGTCATGATCCTCGAGTCCCGGGATCGAGTCCCGCATCGGGCTCCCTGCTCGGCAGGGGGTCTGCTTCTCCCTCTGATCCTCCTCCCTCTCATGTGCTCTCTCTCATTCTCTCTCTCTCTCTCAAATAAATAAATAAAAATCTTAAAAAAAAAAAAAAAAAGAAGGGATTTTCCAGTTTCCGCCATGGAAGGACTTGCGAGCCAGGCATTTGGAGAGGAGTGTGAAACCGGGGAGAGCAGGTGGCTGGTCCTGCTGAGGTCTGAACCAGAGCTTCCTTTTAGAAAATACACCAGTTGGTCTCTGTGAATGTGCGCCAATATATGCAGCTGTCCTCCATGTCCTAGAACTTGGATCTCTGCCTCATAAACACTCATCGCTTTGGCTGATGCTCTATCGGTCGGAGACTTCTTGATTTAACGTTGCGGATAGTGATGGCCCTATTCACCAGGTGACGTAGGAGGGCCTGTTGCTTCTTTCCCAAGATACATGAGCAATACAGACCTGCTCAGGTGTCCTCAAGACCAGTGTCAGAGAAGCAAACCTTCTCTGTAAGCAGCAGCTTCTCCTTACTTGGCCCGCCCTCCTTAGTTCCATCCTTCCTATCCACACACCCAGGAGGAAGAGCTACAGGGGGATCTCAGGGCAGGAGGGAGGGCAATGTGCCCCTCCCCACCTGCATTCCTTCTTACCCAATGGAATCAAGTAAAGCTCTTTGTGCCTGGCTACATCAAAACTTAGTCCTCTCTCCCCAAGGTTAAGAGTTTCTTAAAATACCCATTTTGAGTACTAGTGATGATAAGAAACCATTGATTTTGAGAGGAGGAGTGTCAATAAATATCCCCCTAAGCTGTGTTGCAGAGAACATCCTGGAGATGCTAAGGCGACAGTGGGGTGGGGCAGAAGGCACCCTGTGGAGAGACACAGCATTCTGTGGAACTCCTCAGGCAGATTCTCAGTGCACATCTTCATGTTAAAGACTCCGGAAAATTCTGTAGAAAGGAGACCTATTCAACTTCAGGAAGCCCAGGATTTCCTAAACTCCTATGAATGCAGAACTCTTTTTCATTGCTCACCTGTTAACCACGAAAGGAATGTGTTTCGTGGAAGAGAGCTTTAGGAGACACCGCTCAGTCCAGCTAGACTTTAGTGGACAGTGGTCCATAGTCACACACGTTGTGCAAGCTCCCATGAAACCTTCTCTACTGTCTGAGATATGAAAGGAGAAGCCATAGGTTTTACCTTTTATTCTCAGCTGATGTTCTGCTCCATAAAGCCTTGGGTCAGCTATCTCTTATTTTGTCTCATCTGCAAAGCAAGGATGGCAATCCTTACTGTACAAAAACACAGTGGAAGTTACTAGTGAAGTGTTTTAAGAAGGAAATGCTGATCTTTTATCCAAAGGACACGTGGCATCTTGGTACGGACAGGTCTTACTTAACCATGCTCTGGCTTGGATTTGGACCGAAATGTAGCATGTTACAATTTACAAAGACTTGATTTTAAATTACGTGACTCTGAAAATTAAGCTTGTGATTAGCAGCAAAAAAGGGAAAGAGAAGAAAAAGGAACAGGAAGGGGATGAATTGAAAAAAGAAGTAACTGAGTGGAAGATGAAAAGAAGGGAGGACTGGGGCGGGAGCTTCCCAAAGACTTTAGTCGCCCAGACACACTCAGAATGTCCTCGATTTACACGCTGGGTTGCCCGTTCCTCCCTTCTCTGCAACAGCTCATGAAATACCTGTGGGTTTTAATGCCTTTTTAAAAAACAAAAACCAAGAAGGAGCCAAAGAGAATATCAGATGCTGCTCTTGTTATGTCAGCGAAGATTTTCCCCACTAATCCAATCTAATCAGATTGGATGAAGGATCCGCAGAAGTGGGGTGCACACAGATGCACCATGCATCTCGGTCTGCGGTGGGGCAACAAGAAGCCACCAGGAGGTAAAGGAGAACAAATGGAGGATGCATAGACAGAGGAAAGGGTGAGGCCGGCAGGGTGGCTGCCCATAGGAACCCCTTCTCCTTTTTCCTGAGTTGGGGGGAAAGAAAATAAGAAGCACTATTTCGTGAAATTTAAGACTGCCATTGACCTCTGGGCCATTTCAAATGGTCTTAAATGGAAAAGGTCAGGGATAAATAAATAAACAGTAAATAAATAGTAAACACAAAGAACAAAAGGAAGATGGTATGGAAGGACCTGGGATACCAGGTCAGAAGATCTGGGTTCCAACTCGAATCCTGGCAGCTGAATCTTTATGTGCCTGGGATCCCCACGCCTCCCAGAGCCTCGATTTCCACATCGACGAGATAAGGGTAATGGTGTGTTTCTCACAGGCTTGTGAAAAGCAGTTGTGATCCCATGGGTGCACATTTACTGTCCCCCCTACAGGCAATGGTAAGTGGGGTCAGATTTCCTGTCCCCTCCTTGCCCGTTTTTGCTCACCAGATCGAGCTGAGGACACTGGAATGAGGTTTAAAACACAGCAGCCTACCAGGAGTCATTCATCACATCATTTCAAATCACTCACGGCAACTCCATCGTGCTGCTAAAGACTATAATCATCTTGATGTTTTTTCTACTTTTAAACATAAATATTTTAGACTAGGGAACATGACCAGCAGCCAGTTCTTTAAAACCTCCCACATGAGGAACACAGCTAGTAAAAGAGGTTTGATAACGCACGAGCTGGTGTTAAAAACATTGAAATATAATGAAGTTACCGACAACTTCCTCTTTGTTCATACTATCTGGGCTTCTGATTTTACTACTTTCTTTTAGGTCTGCTCAATGACAGGCTTATAAAAAAAACTAAATTTTTAAAGATCACTAAGATTAGCATTTTGATGTATTTCCTTTTAATCAAGAACGAAAGGAGATGCCACCACTGTCCCCATGAAGCCAGGCTCCACCACTTCCCCAGTCCCAGGAACAGCCCTGCCCATCTAAGATCAGGAAGTCCGGGTTAATGGGCACACCCAACAGGAGGTCTCCCTGGAGACCTGCTTTTTCCAATGAGTCCTGGTCCTGGCTGAAACCCTACCATTTGGGCCCTGCCTTCCCCTTCTGATTGCGATTTTCTTCCTGCCTTCTTCTCCCACCCTATGGGCCATTTCTCTTCCTAGTCTGTCATCTTACCCCATCTGACCTGCTCCAAGGAAGGCCCCCTGCTTTCTATCCTCCTCCTGCCTTTCAGGCCAAGCCATCAGGTTGGTCCTTGGAATCAACTTGTCCATCCAGGCCCCTGCCTATCTAACTCAGCCTGGAACCCACCCCACCAGGCATATCCTGACCCCAACATGGGGAAGGCCATCCCAGACCCTGAGAACACCTGTAGACTGATCTGGGAGAGAATTTTCCTAGGACTATCAGGAAGCAACATTAAGGGATGCAGAGCCTTTGGCTTGGAAGGAGGCTGCAAGGTGGAGAAGCAAGTCCAGGCATGACCAGAGCTAAAGAGTTAGCAAGCCCAGACTGATGGATTGAAGGCATTGTGGTCCCTTCCCCCAGAGAACCAGACTCCCTTTTCTTGGTCCTCCTACAGTCTTTCTCTTCCCACCCCACTTTCCTCCCTTTCTTTGACCCGTCTTCCCTTTTTTCCCTTCTAAAGGCTAAGCAATGGTAAGAGTAATTGGATTCACTGGAAGCCATCTACAAATCTGAATGGAAGCTCGGGAGACATGCCCTTACGAAAAAGAAAACAAAGTAACAGGAGAGATAAATCTAAGGAAGCTGGGGCTTTCAAAATGTATCCACTGAAGGCAGGACGTGAGACTAGAATGAGATAAAAGCCATCATCTGAGGCCATGGCCTTCAGTTACTACCAATGTACAGGTTTTCCACTCCAGCTTCTCCTCTGAGCTCACACCTATCCCCCGGCTGATACCTGACACCTCGACAATCTCAAAATGACACGTCGAAGGTAACACTTGGCTCTTTCACCCCAAACTCAATCCTCATCTGGGCTTTCCGTTCTCAATTCATCCTCCTGGACACGCCAGAAATCTGAAAGTGGTTTTGGACCACTCCCTTCCTTTCCCTGGGAAGCGTGTTCCACCTGTAGCCAAGTCCGGTTGAGGTTGTTACCTAAATAGCTCGTGAAATCGTTTGCTTCTTGCCACTCATACATAGTCCACCCTTGTCCAAGTTGCAATCATGTCTCGCCTGTTGTAAACACCTCCCTCACTTGCCTTTCTGTACAGTGGGGGCTTCCCTCCGTTCACTGTGGATAACATAGCTATAGTCATCTTTTCAGAACATAAATCTGTACGAGCACATTTGACACACACACACACTTAAAAGCCTCCTTTTTTACTGAGGTATAATTGACATAGGACCTTATATCAGTTTCAGGTGTACAACATAATGAGTCAGTATTTGTATGATCACCATGATAAGTCTAGTTAATATCCATCACCATACATAGTTACAAAAAAACTTTTTTTTTCTTGTGATAAGAACTTTTAAAATCTACCCTCAGGGCGGCTGACTCTCCATTCAGGCTCAGGTCATGATCTTAACATTGTGATATCAAGCCCCACGTCAGGCTCCATGCTCAGCGCAGAGTCTGCCTAAGACTCTCTCTGCCCCTCCCCCCCTCAAATAAATAATCTTTTAAATAAATAAAATCTACCCTCTTAGCAACTTTCAAATGTGCAATACAGTATGAATAACTATAGTCACCATGCTATATATCACATCCCCAGGAGTTATTTATTTTATAACTGGAAGTTTGTTCTTTTTCATTCCCTTCACCCATTTCACAAACGCCCCTCACCCTTGCCTTGGCAACCACTAATCAATTCTCTGTATCTATGAACTTGCTGTTTTTTATTCCACATGTAAGTGAGATCAGACGGTATTTGTCTTTCTCTGTCTAATGCTTAACGCCCTCAAAGTTCCTCCATGTTGTCACAAAGGGCAAGATTTCATTTTAAGAGCATTTTTCTCTTTATTCTAATAACTGTTTCTTCTTATTATCCAGAAGATAAAGATCAAAATCTTTAACAGGGCCTGGGGAGTCCAGTCCTGTGGGGAACAGAACTAATCTACCAGGCTTCACCTTATACCATGTCCCTTATTTTATGTACTCTGAACACACTGGGCTTCTTTCAGCCCTTCTAACCAGGCATGTCCCTTCCCAGGTGGCATTTTAGTGCCTGCAGCTTCTCCTGCCTAGGAAAGGGTTCTCCCACCCTCCCGCTCTCGGCCTTGGTTACTCTTCTTTTCCATCTCAGCTCCATCCCTCTCCTCAGGGAAGCCTTCTTCCCCCCACCCCATCTCCTGGATTACATCAATTACCCCCTCCCATCTCCCTGTACTTCCTTCTGTAACCAAGCACATTAGTAATTCTACATTTTATTTTAGTGTTTTTAATTAATATCCATCTCATCGAGCTGTGGACTGCTGTGTCCTCTCTTTTTTCTGCTCTGCCTTATATTCCTAGCACTTGGCACAGGCTGCCACAGTTCAATATTAATGGCAGATATTACCAAAAGGGTTGCATAGCCTTGGGAAGATGCCTGTAGCTCTGTACCCTGGGGCTCAGTTCTTCCTTCTGTAAAGTGGGCATGGTAACAGTGCTTCCCAGGAGACTGTAACTATAAAAGATATGCAGGTCTGTTGTTAATGTTTGCTTGCACAAAAGTTCAGGCAATGAACCTGAACCCTTTAAATACATTGTTCTTGATTTCTGCATTAAATGCTTTAACTATATATATTTTAGCCTTCTCAATATTTCTAAGTGCCAACAGTGTACCCAGAATTGTCCAAGGTATAATGGTTATGATTTGTGTCCAGGAAACTTACAGTTGTATAAGACTGAAATTAATCCCAGTGGAATCAAATAACAATATTTAGGTCTTGTGAGGTGCGTAAACTCATTTATCATCTACCTTTCATTTTACAGTCCCAACCTGGAGAAGCAGTCTCTATTATCTCTACAGACAGAGAACCGGAAGCAAATAAATGTGGCAACACTTGCCCCCAGGCAGAGTCAGAAACAGAAAAGGGAATGATAATCATAGTAATTTGCATTTGTGAAGCGCTTTTCCCCCTGAAAAATCCAAAGCTCTTAGCAATGCACAATTTAATTCATCATTACAAAAGTGCTATGAGGTTAAACAAGAAGTATTGATATCCCTAAGAGGGAAAAGTTTTAAAATATAGCTGTGTAGCTAACTTCATAACCATGCAGTTAGATGGGATAAAAAAATCATATTTTGCATCACACTCACATATGGATTATTAGGAACTCAGTGAGAGTTCCAAGGCAGAGTAAATTACTCAGTCAGGGTTCTCCCGCTCTATCTCTTGCTTCCTGCTCCCCAAGTTTAACCAGAGCAAAAAACACAGGGTAGGCATTTAAGGGAATGCATGTGAATGTGAACTCAGTCAAACATGACTCTTCTCTATACTTAGCACTGTGACCCTAGGTGAGAAACTTAACCTTGAATGAGCCTCTTTTCTCATTAGTAGAATGGGTATAATAACTCAACTGCATGTATAAATTAAATATTAAAAAGAGAGTGGGTGTTCAGCATGGTGTCTGGACCAAATAGCTGTTTAATAGTGGTTGATATTAATATTTATATCTATCAGTAATAGTAAATGGTTTTTGCGGGGTTTTTTTTTAAGTTGCAAACAAATGGCCAAGTTAATTAGGCAAGAAATTCTGAAGACCAAACACTTGTATGGAGTTCAGGTAAACGTGCAGAGGGGGTCAGTTGAGACTAACTAGCAGGCTCCATCCTTCCACGGGGTCCCAAATTCTCATTTAAGGGCATCACTCTTCCCCACTCCATTTCCAATGGAACTCATATTCGGTGGATCTGTGGCCAAAGCTGAAGAGGGCTTTCCCCAGGTTGGACCTCAGGGATAGGGAGCAAATGTGGAGAAAGATGGCACCTGGGAGACTTTCTCAAATCAACCCAAAGAAAAGGTCAAAAAACAAAGCAAGAATAAGGCAAGTTCTATCCTTGGGGATCTGCCAGAGATGCCCCTGAGGGAATATTTCTGGGGACTAATGACTGAAAAAGTAAGAAGCTGAAGAAAAATGCTTTTCTGGGAACACCAAAACCAAACCTTCCCTGGAAGACAACCAGGAAACTTCCACACCACCCAAGATGTAGCACACTGTCTGAAACTCCATCTGTTAGGGAAACTCCTATCAGGCAAACAGAATGCCTTCTTTAAAACATGAAAGCCTTGGGGCACCTGGGTGGCTCAGTCTTTAAGCGCCTGCCTTCGGCTCAGGTCGTGATCCCCAGGGTCCCGGGATCGAGCCCCGCATTGAGCCCCGCATTGAGCCCCACATTGGGCTCCCTGCTCCGCAGGAAGCCTGCTTCTCCCTCTCTCACTCCGCCTGCTTGTGTTCCCTCTCTGTCTGTCTCTCTCTGTCTGCCAAATAAATAAATATATGAAATCTTTAGAAAATAAAAAAACACGAAAACCTTTGGTGAGCAGAAGTGGGCACTCTACAGTTTACTGCTTACTGCCAAATAGTTCAATCCCATGCTCTTGTCCTAATATCTCACTGAGAATGGAAGTTTCAGGGAATCAAGTCACTTTGGAAGTGATGGTACCATTTGTCAGGAGTCCATGGACATAAAGGAGGGAGTCAGTGAAAGCCCAAGAGGCTGCATCATGGACCAGAAAGCTCCTCAGAATGTGAAAGACTTTTCATATATAATTTAAGCTGGAAATTGTTTTCTTCTGGAGCAATTAAAGAAGAAATAAGAAAAAGAAATAAAAAGCATCCAAATTAGAAAGCATGAAGTAAAATGATCATGATCTTATAGGCAGAAAACCCTAAAGATTATACACCACACACACACACACACACACACACACACACACAAATTGTTGGAATAAATGAATTCAGCAAAGTTGCAGGATACAAAATCAACACACAAAAATCACTTGCATTCTTACATATTAACAATGAGCCATTAGAAAAGGAAATTCAGAAAACAATTCCATTTCCTGTTGTATCAAAAAATAAAAGAAAATAAAATATTTAGGGGTAAACTTAACCAAAGAGGCAAAAGAGTTGTACACTGAAAACCACAAAATGTTGCTACAAGAAATTAAGAAGATACAAATTAATGGTAAAATATCCAGTGTTCACAGATTCCAAGTCTTAATATTGTTAACATGACAGTATTGACCAAAGTGATCTACAAGTTCAGTGCAATCACTATCAATATTCCAATGACAGTTTCTACAGAAATAGATAAATCCATACTAAAATGCATATGAAATCTCAAAGGACAAAACAGTCTTAAAAAAGAAGAAGGGGGGCACCTGGGTGACAGTTGGTTAAGCGTCCAACTCTTGATATCGGCTCAAGTCATGATCTCAGGGTCATGAGATCAAGCCCCAGGTAGGGCACTGGGATGGGCATGGAGCCTGCTTAATATTCTCTCTCTCCCTCTCCCTTTGTCCCTCCCCAACCTCTCTCTCTTAAAAAAAAAAAAAAGGAGGAAGAAGAAGGAAATTGGAAGTTTCACACTCCAAAACTTATTACAAAGTTATAATCAAAATAGTATTGTTCTGGCATAAATACAGACTTATAGACAAATGGAATGGTCCAGAAATAAACTCTCACATATGTGGTCAAATGATTTTCAACAAGAATTCCAAGACCACTCAATGAGGAAAGGGCAGTCTACAACAAACGGTGCTGGGAAAACTGGATATCCACATGCAAATGAATGAAGCTAAACCCAAACCTTACAACATACAAAAATTTGACTGAAAATGTATCATAATTGTAAATATAAGAGCTAAAAACCATAAAACTCTTTGAGAACAGACAGGGCGAAGCTCATGACATTGGATTTGATTTCTAGAATATGGTACCAAAAGCACAGGCAATAAAAGAAAAATATAAATTGGACCACATCAAATTTTAAAACTTTTATGCATTGAAGGACAGAGTCAACAAAGTGGAATGGCGACCCTCTCAATGGGAGGAAATACTTGCAAATCGTGTATCTGATAAGGGGTTAATATTCAGAATATACAAAGGACTCCTGCAACTCAATAACAAAACCAAATAGTCTGATTAAAAATGGGCAAAGGATTTCTCCAAAGATAAATGAATGGTCAATAAGCACATGAAAAGGTGACCAATCGGGCACCTGGGTGGCTCAGTTGGTTAAGCGACTGCCTTTGGCTCAGGTCATGATCCTGGAGTCCCGGGTGCGAGTCCCGCATCGGGCTCCCTGCTCAGTGGGGAGTCTGCTTCTCCCTCTGACCCTCCCCCCTCTCATGTGCTCTCTCTCTCTCTCTCAAATAAATAAATAAAATCTTTAAAAAAAAAAAAGTGACCAATCACTAGGGAAATGCAAATCAAAACAGCAATATTATTAAAAAGAAAAGAAAAGAAGGAAAAAGAAAGAAAGAAAGAGAAAAGAAAGAAAGAAAGGAAGGAAGGAAGGAAGGAAGAAAGAAAGAAAGGAGGGAGGGAGGGAGGAAGGAAAGGAAGGAAGGAAGGAAGGAAGGAAGGAAGGAAGGAAGGAAGGAAGGAAGGAAGGAAGGGAAGGAAGGAAAGGAAGGAAAGGAAGAAAATAACAAGTGTTAGCGAGGATGTGGGGAAACTGGAGCACACATGCACTGCTGGTAAGAATGTAAAATGGTGCAGCCCTTGTGGAAAACAGTCTGGTGGTTCCTCAAAAAGTTAAACCTAGAATTACTATGTGATCCAGAAATTCCACTTCCGGGTATATAACCAAAAGAAATGAAAGCAATAATTTGAACAGATATTTTTGCACACATATTCATAGCAGCATTATTCACAATAGCCAATATGTGGAACAACCCCAGTGTCCATCAATGCACGGATAAACAAAATGTCATATATGCATGCAATGGAATACCATTCAGTCTTAAATAGGGAAGGAAATGTTGACATTTGCTACCATATGGATGAATCTTGAAGATGCTCTGCAAAATGAAATAAGCCAGTCACAAAAGGACAAATATCATTTGAGTCCACTTACATGAGGTACCTAGATAGTCAAACTCACAGAAATAGAAAATAGAAGGCTGGTTCTTAGGGGCTAGAGGAATGGGGATGTGGGGGGATTACTGTTTAATGGCTACAGAGTTTCAGTTTGAGATGATAAAAAAAGTTCTTGAAATGGATAATGGTAGGAGTTAAACAATGTTGTAAGTGCACTTAATGCCAAAGAAACCATACACTTAAAATGGTAAATTTTATGTTATGTATCTTTTATCACAATGAAAAAAAATTAATGAAACATTTAGGTGTAAATCTAATGAAACATATACAGGAATTGTATATTGAAAACAACACAACGCTGATGAAAGAAATTTTTAGAAGATCTAAATATAGAGAGAAATATGCTATGTTCACGGGTTAGAAGAATCAGCCTAGTAGAGATGTCATTTCTCCCCAAATTAATATACAGATTTATCATAATTCCTATCAAAATCCCTGCAAGAGTTTTTGTAAGTATAAATAAAGTTACTCTAAACTTTATATAGAAAGGCAAACAAACTTGAAGAACCAACACAACTTTGATAAAGAAGAATAAAGTTGGAGGAATCAATCTACCCTATTTCAAGACTTATAGTACAGCTACAGTAATCAAAATTCTGTGGTATTGGCAGAAGCACAGACTTACAGATCAATAGACCAAAATAGAGAACTCAGAAATAAACCCATACAAATATGCCCAACTGATTTTTTACAAAGGTGCAAAAGCAATTCAGTGAAGAAGGATACCCTTTTCAACAAATGGTACTGGAATATTTGGACATATAAGCATTTGGACTACTAGCAAAAAAAAAAAAAAAAAGAAAGAAGGAAAGAAAGAAAGAAAGAAAAGGAACCATGACCTAAGTCTCATACCTTATATAAAAATTAACTCAAAATGGACCACAGACTTAAATGTAAAAACTGTAAAATAGAAAACTATAGGAGAAAATCATCAGGATCTAGAGTTAGACAGAGTTCTTAGACTTGACTCTAAAAGCATGATCCATAAACAGAAAAAAATTATACCTTTTTCATCAAAATTTAAAACTTTTGCTCTGCGAAAGACTTTGTTAAGAGGGTGAAAAGACCAGCTATAGCCTGACAGAAAATATTTGCAAACCGTACATCTGACCAAAAAACCTAGTATCTAGAATATATGAAGAACTTAACAGTAAAAAATACACAAATCAATTAGAAAATGGTCAAAAAATATGAAGACACATTTCACCAAAGAGGATATATAGGTGGCAAATAAGCACAAGAAAAGATATTCAACATCACTAGCAATTAGGGAAGTGCAAATTAAAACCACATCGTGCTATTACTCCACATTGATTAGAAAGACTAAAAAAAAAGTATAACACCAAATGCTAGTGAGGATGTGGAGAAACTGTCAATCACATATTGCTGGTGGTAATGTAAAATGGTAGAGCTACTCTGGAAAACAGTTTGGATACCTCTCAGCATCACGATGAGAAAAGAGCAGTTGTAAGTGGATATTATGTGAGTGCACAGGCTGAGTTCTGCTGTGGTAACAAACCACACAAAAATGTTAGTGCTTACCCAACAAAATAGTCTTTGTTCATGGGAGCGACTCACAGATGGAGGCTGACAGAGGCTCTGTGTCAACACATACTCTTCCAGTCACCAAGGCAGGACAAGGAGAACTCACAAACTATATTAATTCTACAAGTTTCTGCCCTGAAGTGGCCCACAGTGCTTCTGCTGCCATTGACACCCATCTTCTGACAGGGAGGGCCTCCACCATTCAGGTGTTTGAGTCAAAAGAAAGAATGCTTGCTTGCAAAGGGCTGAGGAAGCGGTTTAGTTAGGATCTGATTACAGTAGTCCCCCTTATCTGCAGGGGAACATCCAAGACCCCTTGTGGATGCCTGAAACCACAGATAGTACCGATCCCCATGCATACTGTTTTTTCCTATACATTAATCCTATAATAGAATTTAATTTATAAATTAGGCACTGTAAGAGATTAGCAATAATAATAAAACAGAATAATTACAACAATAAACTGTAATAAAAGTTATGTGAATGTCGTCTCTCTCTCTCAAAACATCTTATTGTCCTCTACTCCTCATCTTGTGAGATGATAAAATGCCTACATGATGAGATGAAGTGAGGTGAAAGGTGGCATTAGGCTTCTACTGACCCAACAGTATGTCAGAAGGAGGATCATCTTCTTGCAGATCACAGTCGACCATGGGTAATTGAAACCACAGAAAATGAAACAGAGGATAGGAGGGGACTAGTAGTGTCTTACTCAAACTTACCTTGAATGAAAAATAAAAGGGACCTGGGAAAATTCTTTTGCCTAATACTTGTCAGATATTTCTGAGTTCCTAGCTCCCTGCTTTATTTTTTTTTTAAGATTTTATTTATTTATTTGAGAGTGAGAGAACACAAGTGGGGGGGTAAGGGTAGAGGGAGAAAGAGAAGCTGACTCCCCACTGAGCAGGGAGCCCGATGTGGGATTCGATCCCAAGACCCTGGGATCATGACCCGAGCTGAAGGCAAATGCTTAACCCACTGAGCCACCCAGGTGCCCCTGTAGCAGTTAAGCGACCAAGTCTTGGTTTAGGCTCGGGTCGTGATCCTGGGGTCCTGAGATTGAGCCCTGCATCAGGCTCTGCATTCAGTGGGGGAGTCTGCTTAAGACTCTCCTTCTCCCTCTGCCCCCCGCACTCTCTCTCTCTCTCAAATAAATAAATCCTTAAAAAAAAAAAAAAAAATTGAATCGAGTACAATAGGATACTAGTTTCATCTTGGCCATACATTAAGAATAGCATTCATGGGACTGTTCCCTGTCATGAAGGATGCTGCCCGCCAGGCACCGTGGCTGAAGGAGCAGAAGCTCTGCAACCACGGCACCTCTCTCTCTGTCGGCCACTGCTGAGAAGTCCAAGTGGGCGCCCACCTCATGAGAGTCATTCTTCAGGCTGGCCTTTGACCCATGCCTTGATGAAAAAGAGAAACAGGCTGTATCCACTCACATTTCTCAGGAATCTGAATGTAGAAATGCTTGTAGGAAAAGAAGCAATTAGCAGAGGAAGTAAAACCCATAAGGTCATGATGACGAAAGATGGCAGGCAGCCACAGTATGAAAGATGGCGGGCAGCCACAGTAGGCCACGAGAAAGCCCGAGTTACTAGCAAATGAAACTCTGGAGCAGAGAGAAGAGAGTGGAGCCAATGGGCAGAGGCAGATGGAGGGGCCAAGGGAAGAGCCTGGAACCCTGAAGGAAACACGGCAGCCTAACAATTAACCCGGAGCCTTGTGCGGCTTCCACCTCTAGCGGCTGATCATCCCATCTTCCCAAACAAAGACAGTTCTCTCCCTAAGAGGCAGGGAAGCCTAATGCCACCACGACTGCTAGCTGTTAACATGCCTCTTTCTCACCCTGCTACAGATTAAAGCACAGCCTACCCTAGTCCTCTAAGCCTATCAAAGGGATTAGAAATCTGCTGTTCCAACTGCCAAAAAAAAAACCCTACCAAATCAATAGCCAGGGTCGATTCTGCATGACCTCAGTTCCCACTGGCCCCATCAGACAGAATGACGGCCTCTGTAATACACAGAAAGGTCTCGGCCTGTTGCGGCCACGTACTGACAACCTCCATGTCAGCAGAGCATTAGGACTCTGCTTGTCTCAGATCTGTGCCCCCAGTGAGCCCCACTAACTTCGACACTGCACACACACCAGCAAGGACAAAACACACCGGCTGTCAACTCTGTCCAAGTCGCAAGCTCCCTGGGCCTCCGTGTTCTCATCAGCAAAACAGTGGACCTGGACTAGAAGAGCTGATCCGAACGAGACCCCAGAGAGCCCGAGCACTGGTGTGGTGTGCAGGGAGCATGGAAGCCGGCCCAGGAGACGGGAGACGAGGGAGCAGGGCTGAGTGCCAGCCCTACCCACACCCCCATCTCTAACAGAAGCAGCTCGACTTTGACCCATCTTCATACTGGGCTCCATGTTCAGCGTGCAATGAAAGAAATGCTTCCATTGCTGAAAGTGCTTGAAAATCATGTGTCTAGCTGATCTCTAAATTCCCATCAGCAGCTTCTATCTGTCTACAGCAACACATTTGTTATTCGAAGAGCAACTGTTTCTGCAACACTTAGCAGACCCATATGACTTCAAGTCAAAAGGTACACCCAGGGGGATCTGATCCAGGAGCTGGGGAGCTGGGGAAGGGGTAGCAGGGCTGGCTCAATACATATCCAAGTCCACAGCAGCCTGTGACCCACATGGTCCCTCTGCTAAGAGTAGGGCCCAGCCTGTAGCTGGGGAAGGGGTGCTAAGTGGGATAGGGGCCTGTCTTCCTCCCTAGACTAACTCCCTCACTGTCTCTCCGTATTTATTCCCTCCTCCTCCTCGTCTTCCTCCTCCTCCTTCTTCTTCTGTAACAGAATCCCATTATGTAAGTCAGCCAGTGCCACCCAGAATAAAAGACATTTCCCAGCCACCCCCCCCCCCCACAGCCATTTGTGAGCAAAGGACTACATTGCAGACAATGAGATATAAGCAAAAGTGTTGTCTGGGACTTCTGGGCAAGGTTTTGAACAAGGGGACCGTGTCTGATGCTCAGCAGCCATCTTATACCTCGGAGACTGGCACTAAAATGACAGAACGACAGGTGAGCGGGAGCCTCAGTCCCCGATGACCTCAGAGACACCATAACAGCCTGCACCACGCTTCTAGATTCCCTACGTGAGAGGGACATAAACTTTAATCTTGTTTAACCACTGTTATTTTGAGTCTGAGATCACATTGCGTTTGACCCAATCTGGCAAATAATTAATGCCCTGAAGTAGCATCCAGTAGTTACAAGAGAACCTAAAATGTAACAATTACTGGAGGAGGTCAGACAGCAGGTGATAACAACACAGACTGTCACTGAAAGATGGGTGGGCCTTGTTATGCAGGAGCACAACGTTTGGTGAAACAATCACCTATGGTTCCTTGGATGAGAGACTGCAAGCTGAGATCTGTGTGTAGAAGGACTGGAGGAGGGGTGCCTGGGGGGGCTCAGTGGGTGAAGCTTCTGCCTTCCGCTCAGGTCATCATGCCAGGGTCCTGGGATTGAGTCCTGCATCAGGCTCACTGCTCAGCAGGGAGCCGGCTTCTCCCTCTTGCCCCTCCCACCCTCCTGTGCTCTCTCTCTTTCTCTCTCAAATAAATAAATAAAATCTTAAAAAAAGAGAGAGAGAGAAGAAGAAGGATTGGTGGAGAGAATTCAGTTGGCAGGCGGTGACTGCAGTGGCTTTGGCATGGGTCACCTTGCCCAGGCCCACGCTCTTCCCTGAACGCCCTGGCCCTAGGTTTCCAGTGGCGGGGGCGGGGGGGGGGGGGGGGGGGGCCGTGGCCACAGGAGAGATTCCCGGAAGACTGGCAGGGGGCCAGGAGCAGCAGGTTCTGTGGCTTACACACACCATCGGGGAGCTGCCGACTCACTCCCTGGGTACAAGGCTGCAGCTGGATCTGCTCCACTCCCCCCCCCCCCCCCCCCCCCTCCTCCTCCAGAGATAGACCTCTAGCTTCATAGCCATGCAACCCATGCACGGCTCTCACTTAGGAGAGCCCTGCTCTTGATGAATGCCCTGCTGTCGCGCTCTTGAAATTCTTAATTTGTGAACAAGTGGCCCTGCACTTTCACTTTGCCCTGGATCCAGAAAAGTATATAGGCCGTCCGGCCCCTCTGGTTAGACCCTGATGCAGTCTTCTTGTTCCCCTTTTAACAAAACCCTGTGAGAGACGGAGAGAGAGCGAGCTCACACAGAGTGATCCAGCCCTGGAAGGAGAAGAGAAGACAGCAGAGCCGAGGGAGGGACTATCTGCCCGCGGCCCCTGCTTTCGCACCCCTGACGAAGCATGACAAGGGGTAGCTGGAAAACAGCCATTTCAAGGAAATGAGATGACCATCTGCACATGGAAGAGGGGACCTGCTGGCAAGACTAAGATTAGCCTCACGGCCAAGTGCCCTGTTTCGAGGGCCTTGAACCTGAGCCATCAGCAAACAGTAAACGACAGGAGTCTGCAGGCTGAACCACTAGGCGCAGACAAGACCTGTGGCTGGTGATTCCCACGCAAAACGAACTGAAAGAAGATAAGCTAAAAGGGTACTAACCTTTTCGGGAAAGTGTCGTTCTGAAGAAATCCCAATGTGGCCGGCAAGAGCTGTGCGGGCTCCCTGCCGGGGCGGCCGCGGGTTTTCAGCCATCCCCTTTTCTGACGCTCGCCGGATTTATGTGCTTCCTGTTGCTTCTCCGCCAAGAGCAGTTGGACAAGGACTGACATCTGTTTTTCCGTTTGTGGGCAACATCCGGGGCCGCCAGAACACTAGCGGCAGGTGCAGGTGCGTCGGCGGCACCGCGCTCCTCCCGACAGCCGCGCGCACCGCAAACACCGTGAGGCCGGGGGTGCTCGGTGAGCTCGCCCAGGTCCATCGTCCCTTTCCTTCTTGGGAACAAAATCCCACTGGGCCCGGAAGAAAAGATCGTGTTCGTCAGCTTTCTAGTGCAAGGTGGGGTCATAGGACTTCAATTGTGGCCGAGGATGTGTGAGCAGAAAGGTTGTACAGGACTTCAGGGGAATCTCCTTGGAAGGTACAGGGGATGTGCCCTTCTTTGCCTCCTTCCTGCTGACTGGAATGGAGCGTGGTGTCTGAGGCCGATGCAGCCATTTTGGATCATGAAGGCACATCCTAGGTGGGTAGATGGGCAAAGTAGGAATATAGATCCCTGGGTGGGGAGCGGGGGGTGTGGAACCACCGTACTAGACCTGAACTCCAGACCACTCTCATATGAGAGAAGAGTAAGTCTTTAGCTTGTTCAAATTACTGTTAGTTGGGGTCCTCTTTCACCGGTAGCCTGGCCTCCAAGCTAATACAGTCCAGTGGCCCAGAATTCTAGCTGTTCCCCAGAATCCAAGTTTAGCTTGAGAATCTGAGCACATCACCAGACTATGCTTCCTATCTCCCTTGTAATTAGAGATGGCCATGGGTGACAGAACTCTAGCCATGGGAACACAAATGGCTTTTAGGACACGGTTGGGACTCCTTCATCCTCTTTGTCCTCTTCTTCGAGCTAGATGTAGACAAAAATAATGCCCTAGATGATGGGGAAATCACAAACTAAAGGGAGCCAGAGTCCCAGAATCACTGAATGAAGCAGGATTCCCTAACAACCAGAAACGATCACTGGATCTAACTGTGTGAGGAAGAAATAACATTCTAACATGCTTGACCTATTATCCACTTGGAATCTCTTTGTTAAAGGAGTCTAGCCTTTCCTCTCACGGGCCCACAGGGAAAAGGCTAAGCAGCACAAGATAGAGGGTGTTGGGCCCCAGTTGTGAGAACTTCAGTTCTGATTTCTAATTCTAGCAGAGGACTTGGAAGAGGAGCACTGATCAGGAAACCTGACCCAAAATCCTGTCATGCAGACAAGACAGTCTGCCTGGCTGGGGGGAAATTACAGTCCAACAGACTCTTAGATAATTAAGATTCACTCCATGTTCACTGAGCAGCAGCATAATGCAGACTGCACTTGCTGGCCAAGCTGAGCCCTCTGATATAGGGGCTGCTTGGCTGGCAGAGACCAGGCACTGGGCAGAGCCCAGGATGAAAACTGAGAGAGCCTCAGGGAGCTAGAGACTGACCATGTTGACTTCACTGGGGAGTTAAGTTATGATCAGCCTGTACCTACAGGCCAGGCCCTAGAGTTCTTGCTAGGAATGAGCTAACCATATGAGCACCAAACATGGTCCACAAGCTAAATCAATATGGAAACCATTCTACTTACAACATTTTGATTTAGAAACTTTTATAGCTCCAACAAAAGTATAGCATAGTGGTTAGTCTCCAAACCAGTTCCTGCCATTCAAATTCCGAACCTGTAACTTACCAGAAGCTAAGCCAACTAGGCCGTCACTTCTCTGAGCTGCAGTTTACCCATCTATAAAATGGAGATCATTAACATACCTTCCTCAGAAGCTTGTAGAGTTAAGGGAAGTAATGCATACAAAATACTAGTATGGGGGCACCTGGGTGGCTTAGTCGGTGAAGCATCTGCCTTTGGCTCAGGTCATGATCCCAGGGTCCTGGGATTGAGCCCCGCATGGGGCTCCCTGCTCAGCAGAGAGTCTGCTTCTGCCTCTGCCCCTCCCCCTGTTCATGTGCTCTTTCTCGCTCTCAAATAAATAAATAAAATCTTTAAAAAAAAAAAACAAAACACTAGCATGAACCCTGGTATATGGTAAGCACTCAAAAGCCACTACTTATTAATATTAAGGCCATAGTGTATGACTTTAGTACACTTTACAGCAAAAATACATCAACTCCACTGCCACCATTGGATGGCATTAACATTGCTTATATAATCTCATTTTGGACAAAGAGACCTATAAACTGCCATTTGAAATCCAACCTTTTGTAAGTAGAGTAGCATCTGTGATCTATTTTGCACATATATAAGCAATAATATTTCAGATAAATATGCATGCCATTGTGCTTAGTAAACTGCAGGTCCTTTAAAAATCTAAGTGGATTTATGATCACTTGGCATTATACAATCTCCTCAATCAATATTCATTCACTTATCCAGCAGATATCTGTGAAGGACCCACGAGGTGCCAGGCACTGGGCTGGGCTCTGAGAATGATGGAGAACAAGATGGCAGGGTTCTCACCCTCCCAGAACTTGAATTCCAGTGAGAGTACCAAAAAGGCCACTACTATTGCTGTGGGAGGTCAGCAGCATTCTTGGACAATGTATAGCAGTCCTGATGTTCAGAAAGTCAAGTCCTTGAGTTATTTGAAGTTTTTCTCCTCTCTGTGATTCTCTTGTCCCATCAGATGCTTTCTAGTAATGCTGACTTGGCTCCTAAGACCATCTTTAATATCACTTTCTTTGCCTGAATCTAAATATAGATGCTTCCTCCAAGGTTCTCACATGAGCTGGTATGAGGGAAACTTACCTCTGAAAATCCCCAGTGGTTCATCTTTCCCTACTGATGCTTGCTCATTTGGGAAACACCTCTTCTTCTGAAAAAGAAATTGAGATTTTTTTTTTTGGAGATCTGTCTGCACCCTGTTGGATCTACAACTCTTTTTCCACATTCTCCTCCTTTCAGACAGGCAGACTTCTGGGAGTGTCAGCACATCCTGAGGTTGTGGAACACAGGGCCAAATAATCCACAGACTGGAGGAAACCACAAGGAAGCAGAACTATGAGTAGAAAAGGACTTTTCAACTTTCACATTCAAGCAAATCTGGAACCAGCTACAGTGACAACTACAGTGGTGACATTGTACCCTGGTGACCAAGAACCAGCTCAACAATTTAGCCAATTCCAGGATCAGATGGGGAGTGGACATGGATGAACTTAGTGGTCTTTTAACCCTGAGATGCAGACCTTGGGACTTCTGCATAGCAGGTGGAGAGAGGAGGGACACGGACCCTCACAGAACCAATCTGGAAAGTACAACTGATAGAAGCTAAAGGGTTAAAGATGCTTTGCTTTAGGAAAGCACAAAAAGCGCTGACCTTCCATAGGTGGACAGGTAACTGCCCAACTTCAAGGTAGATCTTTTCTGTTTGTTAGCCCATGGCAAAGCCTGGAAGGCAGAGAGCTCCCATCGATCCTGTTATTCCTGGAACTCTTGGCATCCCCCCTTCCCAACCTTTAGAGTCAGTGCTACTAATAAACTTCACTGTGTTAATTGACTCTGTATGTGTGTGTGTGTGTGAGAGAGAGAGAGATGGATAAATATCCACCTAATCTTTGACTGACCCTGAATCATTAAATGATTCAGAATCCACAAGGCACTATCTCATTCTATTCTGAATTCTCACTACTAAGCCCGGTGCTCAGCACCATATTGTTGCTCTATGAGTGTCAAGCCTCAGGTAGCTCTCTGTCATATCTACCATATCTACTCCTCCTCCCTTGCAGGTTGGGGTGGGGGGTGGCAGGGTTCTGGCAGCTTACAGCACCTGCCCCACCTTGTCAGGAGTGAGGGCCTGAGGACCCCTCCTCTCCCTGCTAACAGGGTAGAGCCCTTATCAGCGGCAGCCAGGCAGTCCTGGGCTGGGCTCCCATGCTCTAGAAAAATGCAGCATCATAAAGTAATCATACTGTTTGTAATTCAGACATCCCTGTTGTGACTACATTTAAATTACTGCGTTATAACCAACTTGCATCGTCTTGTTATGATTTAAAGCCTACCAACTTCAACTAATTAAAAAAACAATCTGATGAGCTGAGGGGAAGAGTCTTGCTATGTGGTTCACATTTGTGCGGTGGGCCCAAACTTAGTTTTCTTGGTGATGCTCACGGACACCCAGAGTCTGTGTTGTCCCAGAGTCCAGAGGAGTAGTCACCAGACACTTTAGGTCACTAAGGGGTGGCTGTGTGGGAGGGACATGAAGGTCTTTTCCTTAGTCACCAAGCACATCCTCACGTACTCCATGTGTGCTGAGCACAGCGCATTCCCAGCACCATGCAGAACGGGTAGTCCTCTAAGAGTGGGCCTGTCTCTCAAGGGGCTTCTAGACTGGCTCAAGAGAAAAAACAAACACAGATGCAATAATGTAAGTAAAGTACTGGATTGCGTGGTGATGACAATACATGGAATAAAAACTGAACCATTAAAAACAGTGCTTCGTGGGGAGATGGGAGGAAAGTGCCCCCATCACACCAATCTTAGTGACAGAGGCATCATTGCAACTCACATCTATTTGGCAATCGGGCAATAGAAGTTCAATACTGTTGAATCACTATATTGTACACCTGAAACTAATATAACACTGGGTTCAACCGGAATTAAAATGAAAACTTAAACACAATTTAAAAAATAAAAATTTTAGGAATGCCTAGTGGCTGAGTCGATTAAGCATCTGCCTTAAGCTCAGGTCATGATCCCAGGGTCCTGGGATTGAGTCCTGCATCGGGCTCCCTACTCAGCAGGGAGACTCCTTCTCCCTCTGCCTGCTGCTCCCCGTTTGTTCTCTCTCTCTCTGAGACAGATAAATAAAATATTTTAAAAACTAATTAATTAGTTAATTAAAATAAAAAATTTTAAAAATAAGTTAAAATATCAAATGAAAGACCACACAGCCAGGATTCAAATCCAAGTCTTCCAGCTCTAAGATCTCTGTCCTTTCCACCACACCGTATTTCACAGACATGTTAGAAATTTCAGTAGTCACTCTTCATCATGTTTGGAAGAGGGACAAAAATAGAGTTTCAGCCTTCTTTGATAGGACAGTTACATTTGTGGAATCCACATTATTGACCAGAACAGTGGGCAAAGCTGGACTTGCCAACTTACGTGAGCCAATGTCTTTGTCCACGTACACTGCCCAGTCCCTACTACTTGGTCTCTCTCCCTCCCTTCCATTCTCGGGGATGTCTTGAGGAAGCAGCCCCTTTGTAACTTCAGATCTTCTCTTCACTTTTCTTCTCCCCAAAAGAAACTTCCACAGGTTGGGATGAGCACCAGAGGTTCCATCTCGTGTGTGCCGCTTAGCCCACAACCACCTTTCTGTTCTCTCCCTCAGTTCCGATTGCTGTTCTGTTCCTTAGTCTACCAAACGATGTTTAGATTCCAGTGGCAAGTGCTGTACGCTCAGCAACGGAATATGGGAAGTGGGCGGATTCATTTGGAGCTGCGTGAAAATTGTGTGCATCTGTTTTCAAAATCATCTGTGGCTGAGGGTGTCCCATTTTTTACCCCAATTTTTCACCTTGTGACAGCTAACCCTTTTCTCTGCATCCAGAATTTCAGTGGGGACTCTAATCAAAACCATTTTTGCTATACAGTCTTTCAACTGATTAACTTTTACAAAAGCCTATATCCAAGGGGCAATTCAAGATGTTGTGTTGGCATTATCACAGTGTCTGAGGCTGTCTCCTTTTCCCTTATGTGTGCAGTAAAAACTTTTATACTGCATGTTCAGAAGGGGAAAAAATAAATTACCCATAATAGGAAATTAAGAGGAACTGCCATAGAATTGCCATCATAAATCAGATAAGCCGTCAGGAAAATATGATGGAATGGGCTGCTATGGAAAAGCTTATTTCTCTGGGTGCATTTATTTTTCATGAGTTTTTATTATTTAGTAGCTTTAGATTCAATCAATGTGCCTCCATCTGTCATAGATGGCCAGGGTTTTTTCCAGGAAGAACTGGGGGAGGCTGCCCACCTATACTCTGCCTGAAATCATGAAGGGATTTGTAGAGGAATGTTTTAAGAAATCAAAAAAGCATCTGCTTCCAAGGAGCTACTGCAAAGGCATTTTAATGAACTTCCCAACAAGCCAAGAGGAAATTTAGAAACTTACAGAACTGAAACAAGAAGCCTGTCGATACAATAACTTTTGTTAGACCTTTCACCCAAGATGTGCCAGGTACTTTAGATTTATGGATTATTCTAGGTACCTTTTTCTAGATTGTTTTTCTAGATTATTCCAGGTTCTTTAGAATTTAAACACCACCAAATGTTAAACCAAGAGCTGAAAAAATCCTGCCAAGCCAACGAAATGTCTTTGCGAGAACCGTGCTCCTCTAGGCAACTTCCGCCTTATGCCTCAAAGCCTGGAGGAGTAAAGGGGTGGGGGAGTCTTCTCTCCTTGGCCTTGGCTAGATTCAACTTGTGTTTTCCTGTCTCTGAAAAAGATTGTGCTGCCTTGGGAGACGTGGCCACCATAGCTGCTCTCCGTCGAATGCTCCCTCACCGGGACTGGATATCCAGCACTCAAGAAGGCTTCTTCATCCTGTCTTATAGAGGATCCATCATCCCAGGTTGCAAAGTACTGAAAGCAAAAGGCTGCAGATGGAAAAAGGGGTTATCAGAGCATGACAACTCTTCCTCTCTTATGAAAGTTGTCTGACTCACTGAGCTCATGGGGACGGTTGTTCTTGGGTGACCCAATACCCTGATTTTCATAGAGGTTTTTCTTTTTCTTATTACAGGGCATTGCACTTGGTGTTATTGGAACAAAAATGCTAATATTACCACTGCCTTGAAAGGACCTTGCTACAGAAGAAAATCTTAGATAAAATCCCAGGATTTGATAAAAATAGGAAATCAGCACAAAACAAACAAAAGAGCAATTTTGCAGTTCTCCCCACCCCCTCCTCACATCTTACTTCTTTCTAACCCACTCCTGGCATTGCGGTAAAGCCTGGAAGGCTTCTCTGATGACATGAGACAGGGTGACAAAGCCAAAGACCTAGCTTCAGAGGCAGGAGGTTTGAGGTCTGACTGCACCCATTGTGGGCCTCATGGGCTGGCAAGTCGTCCAACAACCCTGGGCCTGACTCAAAAGTGTTTCGTTCTGCAATTATGGTCTTTGTGAGTTTTTCTGTGAGGTTTTAATGTTCCTTATACATACATGTCAATCCCACCCTTGTGGTGGGCTCTGTGTAACAGAAGGAGAAACACACTTAGCCCCTCATTCATTCATTCAGCCAACAAATAATAATCACCCATTATAATTTTTAATAAAATAAAAAGATAAGGACAAGAAAGACAACAGTTATCATAATCATATACAGAAAATGTACAGTAGTATCAGTCAGGGCTCACAATTGCAAACAAAGTACCCACTGAGTTTTATTTAAAAAGAAAGGGATTTATTTGAGGATGTGAGGGGCTTATAGACCTTCGGCAGCCAGGAATAGGCCCAGCCACCCAGAAGGGCTGCTCTTGCAAAGCCTCCTCACTCTGCCCAGCGGCAGCCACTCCATCCTAGGCTCCAACCGCACACTGAAGGACCATGGGTCAGACACCAAGAGCCTCAGAACAGGCAGGCCTTTCACGGACCCACTTGCCCAACAGTGGTGAATCCCATGGCCAATAAGTAAATAAACAGACAAATGAAAACGTCTTTGGAAAATCTTTTATCAAGAGCTGGTCACCAATTTTCTTTGGAATTCAATTGGGAATACAGGAAACTTGTGACAATCTATATCTTTTAAAAAATTACTGTAAAAAACATATTCATTAGGTTTGGTTTTTTTTTAGGTTAAATACAAATTAAATGTTTAATTCATAGGAAAATATTTAAGAACTTTAAGTGTATTTAGTAAAATATCCTCAAAGTAAATATTACAAAATTTGAGAGAATTATAAAGCAAAAGGAAAGATGTATTGCCATGATATGATTGAGCAATGCCATTAACATGGAATCAACAATTGAATAAGAAAAATACCAAACAGAACAGTATGAAGTTAAAAAAAATCCAACCTATTTCTCATTCAACCCATTTCCACTCCCACTGTTAACAGTTTTGTCTGTTTATTTCACACATTTTCATGAATATACATATATATAATATAAATATATTTTTTCATGCCAAACCACTTTACAGATTACTTTATTCATTTAACAATATATCATGAAAATATTTTATGTAAGTACAGATTTACGTTATTTAAAAATATTTTATTATGAAAAATTTCAAAAAAAAATCCATAAAAATCAAGAGACTAGTATAATGAAACAAAATTATAAGTCCAAATTCAATACAATCAGTTCCAATTCATCTACATCACCACCTATTCTCCCATCCCTGGAATATTTTGAAGCAAACCCCAGGTATCACATCATTTCATCTGTAACTATGTCAATAGGTATCTCTAAAACAAGAGCCAGTTGGCAAAGTGACAGATAAGGTCTCTGTCATATAAGGTCTCAAATCTGCCAATGGAATGAGTGCACAAGGGCCAGAGACAAGAGACAAATGGGAATGGCTGTGTTCCAGCCAACTTTATTTACACAACATGCTGTGGACCACACTTGGCCCACAGACCATGGTTTGCCAATCCCTGCTCTAAAAGATACAAGCTTTGGGGTGCCTGGGTGGCTCAGTCGTTAAGCGGCTGCCTTCGGCTCAGGTCATGATCCCAGGGTCCTGGGATCGAGCCCCGCCTCAGGCTCCCTGCTCTGCGGGAAGCCTGCTTCTCCCTCTCCCACTCTCCCTGCTTGTGTTCCCTCTCTCGCTATGTCTCTGTCTGTCAAATAAATAAATAAAATCTTTAAAATAAATAAATAAATAAAAATTTTCCTTTGTCTACTATTTGGTTATTCTGAAATGAAGATCATACAAGAAACCTGAAATAGACTTCTGATGCTTTCCTTTAATTTACTTGTTTTCAAGATAATGAAATAGTTCCCTGAAACCTTCCAAAGATATCCAATGAAGGTTTCTTCCTTTTTGATGTCATTATGAACCTATAGATTTAAACACTGCAGCTGTTATCCTTATTGATGCTGAAATTGTCCCATCTTTGATCAATGAGAACTTGTTCAAATTAGGTCTTCAGTCCTTTGGACATCATTCTAGTATTATTTCATGGCATCTTTTCTTTCTGGTATGACAAAATTTCTAGGCTCATTTGTGCCCCAGACCTGGAAGCAATCATTTCTCCAAAGAGTCCTGGTTCCTTCTAGTGACATTTAGAGAACATCATCTAGATTGTAGGGGTGCTTACTGCTACTGGGTTGGTCTTTGTGTCTAGGGTTTTGGGTGGATAGAGCTAAAAAATATGTTTTATTTTGTTGAGGATAAAATACATTATGGGTTCATACTGATATTTCCAATTCAAATTTAGGGCTACAGGGCTTTTATATAACATCATCAATTTTACATTTGTTTTTCTTTTCAACGTTGCCAAAAAAAATTCAATTCTCAACACCACCAGCATAATTACTTTTCCTCTAACAAAACACACAAAAGTCTCCAAATAATAATATCAACCTTACTATCAACAATATGATTACTGAAAACAGTTTAATATCCTGGGGGTTTTCTTATTTGGTTGGGTGGTTTGGTTTGGTCTATATCCTTAGGGCATATCCCCAGAAGGGATGTACAGTAAATTATTCTGTTTTAGAGTTAATTGGAATAATTCCTTTTCAGAAGTATGTCCCACCTAGGAACAGTTTCATTTGTTTTGTTTTACTTTCAATTTTCAATGATTCATTTTTTTTTTCCATTTATTTAGCTTTGTTTTAGAATTCTTCATAATGCTTACATGATTCCAAAGTTAAATATACAAAATAAGGTATATTCAAAAAAGTCTAATTTCTACGTTCTCTCAATATTGCCTCCCTCTCTTATAGATAACCATTTTGAATGCTTTATCCTTCTGTCTTTTTCTTTAAAAGATTTTGTTTATTTATTTTAGACAGAGAGAGACAGCACGCACAGGAGCAGAGGGAGGAGCAGAGGGAGAGAGACAAGCAGACTCCTCGCTGAGCATGGAACCCGATGTGGGGCTTGATCTCACAACCCTGAGATCATGACCTGAGGCAAAATCAAGAGTCTGTCGCTTAATGGACTGAGCCACCCAGGTGCCCGTCCTTCCATTTTTTTTAAATATAAGCAAAAATATGTATATTTTTTGTGTTTCTTCTTTTCTTGGTTGAACAGCCTTCTGCATACATCTACAAGGAGGATATAATAGGCAGTGTTCCCCCAAATTTGATCATGAAACTTTTTTTGAAAGGAGCATCCCAAAGGGTAAATATTGGGCAAAACTCATTTGGGAAATGCTGCAACAATTCATAGAGAAAAGAAAAAAAATCTACAGATGCTCAGTAAATATACATCAACTGAAAACAGTTTTTCTTCTCCACAAAGTAAAGGGGTCTTTTTGTTTTGCATTTCATGAAGTCTCCTCCTCAATTCACAATCCTCTTCAAGAATAAGATTTCCATGACTCTTCTGCTAAGAACACTCCACCATGGAACTGTGATTGACAGTTTGTAACTGTGATTGCAAAGTCCTACAACACTGCAATTTCTTGACTCCTCACACAGCAGGTGGGTTCTCCACTGACACTTTTTTCCTTCAATGCCAGTCACCTCTGAACAGGATTACTTTCTGGCATTGGGAGCTGTCCTCAATCACAAACGATCATAAAATAATCCAGGAAGACATATTCCCAGTGTTTTACTTCTATTCTCATCTTCTTCAGTTTCATTAAGTAACATGAAAGTCCAATGTTCTCTCCTTGCTCACAGGTCCAAGTGCACATCCTGCTCTGAAGAAGCCCTACAGTGGGCCTGTTTGTCAGAGTACTCATTTTTTGTCCCCAGGGACTCCTCTTTTTAGTTCCTTTATCTGTAGTTAAAAGAATTCTGTCTTTGCTCCATGCACCAGTGGTGGTTAGTGTTTGGACAGAAAATAGGAAGATTTGACTCCTCACTGGTGATACATCAAGAGGAAATTAATAAAGGATTCTGAGCAGCACTCAGTCGACCTGAATTCTTGAATTCTTGCTGAGATGGGGCTTTTAGGAACCCTGATGAAGAGATCAACCCTGCTCTATGTTTCTACTGAGCTTTTCAATACAGCACTAAGGCAAGTTGGCTAATATAACAACCCAGCATGAATGACTACAAAGTTAAAATTGTGTCCCTAGAGAGCTCACTGAGATGGAGATGAGTATTTCATGAAAAAGGCCAGATCACTGTAGAGGCAAAAGTTCATTTAAATCAGTATTTGTAGTTGCCGGTGTGTCAGCCAACAAAGTATAGTTGTCATTTTGCTTTGACTCTAGCTGTTTTCCTTCAGGGCTGTTCTTGTTCCTGTGTCTGAATGTCTCCCTGTTTGAGGCCTTCAGCACCTAATCCTGAGTATACTTTCTACACAAAGTCTAGGCAGCCTGCTAAGGGAAAGTAATTCTTGTACCCAATACCCTATCACCTCTTACTCACACTCTCATTCCTTTACCTTCCATCTGGTCCTGAAGGACAATTGCTTTCTCACTGGCCCTGCCTATGTGCCTGAGATGGAATTATATAGGTTCACATCAGGATATACCAACTAGGATCCTTAGCTGATGTTTTTCCAAGAATAGTCCATACAACACCTGTATCAGAATCACTTTAGGATGCCTATTAAAATACAAATTATGAGGTCCCACCCTAGACCTTCTGAATCAAGATCTTTTGTAGGAGGCCAAGAATCTGCCCTTTTAATGAACACTTGAACACTTCCCTTCGCATTAGAAGTTAAGAACCACTGACCCAGCCCTTCTTATTTGTAGATCTGGCTGTTGAGCATTACTTCAGCTAATCTCTGTTTCTCTAGAAAGCCTTTTTTATATGCGCAGAGTAAGTAGCCCCATCTGCCTCACACCTATAGGCTCATACTATTAAATCATTGCTGTAAATTTACTTTACCCCAAACACTCCCAAACAGTCCCATGAATGTAACACGTATCTCTATAGTTATTTTTAGGTCTCATCAAAAGAGACTTCCACTTATAAAAATAAGAAAACAGAGTCCAAAATTGCCTTCTCCCATTAAAAAAAGAAAAGAAAACTGAACAAACTGCTTTAAAACCTTGGAAATGGCACTAAATTAGTCTTAGGATAAAAACTCTAGACCTACTCTATAAGAGCTTAAAAGCAAGCTCTGAAAGGACCAAATTGATTGCAAGTATTTGACTGCCTGTCAGATCAAACTCCAACACACTTTAAAGGAATAAAATAATATTCAGCATTCAACAGTGAAAAAATTTGCAATGTCCTACATCTAATAAAAAAATTACTAGATTTCCAGGGCACCTGGGTGGCTCAGTCATTAGGCGTCTGCCTAATGACTCCCAGAGTCCTGGGATCAAGCCCCACATCGGGCTCCCTGCTTGGCGGGAAGCCTGCTTCTCCTTCTCCCACTCCCCCTGCTTGTGTTCCCTCTCTCACTATGTCTCTCTCTGTCAAATAAAAATAAAATCTTTTTAAAAATTACTAGATTTCCAAGAAACAGAAAAAAATGTGATAATCAGTAGAAAAATCAGTCAATAGAAAAAGATCCAGAAATAATAGGGAAAATGGAATATGCAAACAAAACCATTAAAGCAGACATATAAATGTGTGATAGCTCAAAGATTTAAAGGAAAACATGAGGATAATGAGGAGAGAAGTGAAAGGTATAAAAGAGAAGCAAATGAGAAATATAACATCTAAAATGAAAATTTTACTGAGTGGAATTTACAAATTAAACATCCTAGAAAAGAACAGCAAGGAACTTAAATTCAAAATGAAGCACAAAATTCCCTCAAACACCCATCAACAGAATGACTAGGAGGAGGAGCCCCCAAAACAGAAAAGACTCAGAGATTATAACTTATGCTGCAGATTTACAAATGGATGCAGATATAACCAAGATGTCAGAGATGGAATTCAAGCTAGCAATTGTGAAGACAATGGCTAGAATGGAGAAATCAATTAATGGCAACATAGAGTCTCTAAGGGCAGAAATAAATGGTGATTTGGCAGAACTTAAAAATGCTATCAATGAGATCCAATCCAATCTAGATAATCTAACAGCTAGGGTAACTGAGACAGAAGAGAGAATAAGCGATCTGGAAGACAGTATAATAGATAAAAAGGCAAAAGAGGAGGCCAGGGAAAAACAACTCAGAATCCATGAAAATAGAATCAGAGAAATAAGTGACACCATGAGGCGTGCCAATGTCAGAATCATTGGAATCCCAGAGGGAGTGGAGAGAGAGAGAGGGCTAGAAGATGTATTTGAGCAAATCGTAGCTGAGAACTGCCCTAATATGGGGAATGAAACAAACATTCGAGTCCTAGAGGCAGAGAGGACCCCTCCTAAGATCAAGGAAAACAGGCCAACACCCCAGCATGTAATAGTAAAACTTGCAAACCTTAGAACCAAGGAAACCATCTTAAGGGCAGTTAGGGGGAAGAGAGTCCTTATGTACAGAGGGAGGAACATCAGAATAATGTCAGACCTATCCACAGAGACCTGGCAAGCCAGAAAGGCCTGGCAAGACATATTCAGGGTACTAAATGAGAAGAACATGCAGCCAAGAATACTTTATCCAGCAAGGCTTTCATTTAGAATGGATGGAGAGATGCAGAGCTTCCACGACCGGCAGAAGCTGAAAGAATATGTCACCACTAAGCCGGCCCTGCAAGAAATATTAAGGGGGGTTCTATAAAAGGAGAAAGACCCCAAGAGTGATCTACAACAGAAATTTACAGGGACAATCTATAAAAACAAAATGAAGCACAAAAGAAAAAAAGTGATTTAAAAAATGAGAAGAACCTCATTGATCTGCAGGACATTATCAAGTAGTATAGCATAAATTCAATTAGAATATAAACATAATTAGAATCCAAAAAAGAAGGAGGATTGAAAAAAATTTTTGAAGAAATAATGCCTGAGGGAGATTTCCTGGAACATGTCAAAGTAGGAGAATCCTAAGCTCACCTTGCCCCACAAACAAACCTAGATAACAGCCACATCAGTGAAACTAACCCAGAAAATGACTGGAAGATGGGCAGAACACTTTCCACAGTTAATTGGAGAGAGGAAGTCAAATCAAAAAAGGTAGAAGGGGCAGAGACATGGTCAGGAACTAACTCCTGATTCAACCAACCACAAATGGGAGGAACACCACAAGCACAGAGACGAGAAGTAGACCCCACACCAGGCACCCCAGACACAGGGGTCTGCAGGTCTTTCCTGCACTGGAAAGACAAATCCCCATAACACTTGGCTTTGAAAGCTAGCAGGACTTAACTTTGCAAGTTTTTGCAATCAGCAGGGCTTAACTCTGGGTACTTCAAAAATCAGCAGGCTTAGCTCTGGGAGAGCTGGAGGGCAATAGGAAACTGAGTCCCTGCCCTTACAGACACAGCATAACAAACAACTCTGAGGAGATACACCATAGAAGCAGTGGCTTGAAAAGTACCTTGAGTATACATGAAGAAGATTTATTTATTAACCTCAGAATGTGTGCTAGAGGGGCAAAGACCTTTAGGAGACTTCTTCAAGAACAGAAGAGCTGGCATGTGCCATTTCTCTTCCCTCCCCCAGCCTAGCCAGCCAGACACTTGCAGGAACAAGCACAAACACCTTACACCTACCTTGTTAACACCATACACCCTACCCCATATTCTCCTATGTATCTGCCCATGCAACCTACCCCACTCAGCAGTCACCCTTAAAAAGTGGCTCCTGCCACATCACTTCCAGAAAGCAGCCCTGGCAGGGCCCTGAGTCATTCCAAAGTGACTCCTGCCCTGCGGAGAGAGAAATATAACCACACACACATACCAGTTCAACTGCAGCCCCAGGAGACAAATAATTTGACTGCTGGCCTTGCCCACCAACAAAAAGCTCTCAGGGGGCAGCACAGAGAGAGAGCCCTGCAATTTTTTGTGACTGCAGCCCCAGCAAATGGGTGGAGAGCAGGCATCTGGTCTGGGTGCTGACACCGTCCAACTACAAGCCCATGGCAACTTCAGATTGGCCCCTTAAGAGAGCAGGGACCAAACCCTGCCCACAACAAGCAAAGTGGGCCAATACAATCAACTGAACTGAAGGCAAATGTGCTAAGCCACAATACTAGGGTGCAAACAAGCTACATAGGAAACGCTTCTGAAGTTCCTGGTTCTGGTAAGCAGGAGACATTGTGCTACAGGGCACCACCACAGAACCTCTTCTTCATAAGGTCACTACTTATGAAGATCATGAGATGTTGCCAATTTACCTAATGCATTGAAACAAACACAGAGAGTACACAAAATGGAAAAAGGAATAGGTCCCAAATGAAAGAACAGCAAAACAAGAGCAAGAGAGCTAATTGAAATGAAGATAAGCAATATGCCTGATAAAGAATTCAAAGTAATGGTCATAGAGATACTCACTGGACTTGGGAAGAGTGGATGATCTCAGTGAGATCTCTAACAAGGAGATAGAAAATATTAAAAAGAACCAATCACATATGAATGAAGCCATATGATAATTATCTTTCTCTGCCTGACTTATTTCACTTAGCATAATCCCCTCCAGTTCCATCCATGTTGATGCAAATGGTGGGTATTCATCATTTCTGATGGCTGAGTAATATTCCATTGTATATATGGACCACATCTTCTTTATCCATTCATCTGTTGAAGGGCATCTTGGCTCCTTCCACAGTTTGGCTATTGAGGACATTGCTGCTATGAACATTGAGAAGCATATGTCCCTTCTTTTCACTACCTCTGTATCTTTGGGGTAAATACCTAGTAGTGCAATTGCTGGGTTGTAGAGTAGCCCTATTTTTTTTTTAAAGATTTTATTTATTTATTTGACAGAGAGAGACACAGCGAGAGAGGGAACACAAGCAGGGGGAGTGGGAGAGGGAGAAGCAGGCTCCCCACAGAGCAGGGAGCCCGATGTGGGACTCGATCCCAGGACCCTGGGATCATGACCTGAGCCGAAGGCAGTCGCTCAACCGACTGAGCCACCCAGGCGCCCGAGTAGCCCTATTTTTAACGTCTTGAGGAACCTCCATACTATTTTCCAGAGTGGCTGGCTTTCCCACCAACAGTGGAAGAGGGTTCCCTTTTCTCCACATCCTCGCCAACATTTGTTGTTTCCTGCCTTGTTAATTTTTGCTGTTCTAACTGGTGTAAAGTGGTATCTAATGGGGTAACCAGGTGCTGGGTACTAAGGAGGGCACGTGTTGTGATGAGCACTGGGTGTTATAGACAACCAATGAATTGTTGCACACTACATCAAAAACTAATGATGTACTATATTTTTGCTAACTGAACATAAAAACAAAACAAAAATAAATAAATAAAAATGCAAAAAAAAAACCAATCAGAGATAAAGAACTCAATAACTGAAATTAAAAATACACTAGAGGAAATCAACAGCAGATTAGAGGAGGAAGAAGAATGGGTCAGTGACCTGGAAAACCAGAGTAATGGAAAGTAATTAGTAGAACAACAAAAACAAAACACAAAATAAGAATAGGCTAAGGGAATTCAGTGACATCATTATATCATCAAGCATAATAACATTTGCATAACAGCGATCCCAGGAAAAGAGAGAGAAAAGGAGGCAGAAAATTTATTTGAAGAAATAATACATGACAATTTCTCTAATCTGGAAAAGGAAACAGATATTCAGATCCAGGAGCCACAGAGAGTCCCCAGCAAAACCACGCCAAGATGGTCCTCACCAAGACACATAATAATTAAAATGGCAAAACATAGTGATAAAGAGAGAATTTTAATAGCAGCAAGAGAAAAGAAAATGGTTACATACAAAGGAAACCTCATGAGGCTATCAACTGATTTTTCAGTAGAAACTTCTAAGGAGTGGCATGATAAGTGCCAAAGGAAAAAACCTGCAACCAAGAATACCCTACCCAGCAAGGCTGTCATTCACAATAGAAGGAGAGATAAAGAATTTCCCATACAAACAAAGTTAAGGAGTTCATCACCACTAAACCAGCTTTACAAGAAATGTTAAAGAAAAGAGTGAAAAGAAAAGGCCATAATCAGAGTAAGAAAATTATGAAAGGAAAAAAATTTCACAGGTAAGTACAAACATAATAAAAGCAGTAGATTGGGGCGCCTGGGTGGCTCAGTTGGTTAAGCGACTGCCTTCAGCTCAGGTCATGATCCTGGAGTCCCGGAATCGAGTCCCACATCGGGCTGCCTGCTCAGCGGGGAGTCTGCTTCTCCCTCTGATCCTCCCCCTCTCATGCTCTCTGTCTCCCATTCTCTCTCTCAGATAAATAAATAAAATCTTTAAAAAAAAAAAAAAGCAGTAGATTAATCACTTATAAAACTAATGCAGAGGTTAAAGCATAAAACAATAAGAGCAGTTATATCTATAAAAATAAGTCGGGGGGGGGCGCCTGGGTGGCTCAGTCGTTAAGCGTCTGCCTTTGGCTCAGGTCATGATCCCAGGGTCCTGGGATCAAGCCCCGCATGGGCTCCCTGCTCCGTGGGAAGCCTGCTTCTCCCTCTCCCACTCCCCCTGCTTGTGTTCCCTCTCTCACTGTCTCTCTCTCTCTCTCTGTCAAATAAATAAATAAAATCTTTAAAAAAAAAAAATAAGTTGGGGGTGCCTGGGTGGCTCAGTCAGTTGAGCATCTAACTCTTCATTTTGGCTCAGGTCATGATCTCAGGGTTGTGAGATCAAGCCCTGCATTGGGCTCTGCGCTCAGTGTGGAATCTGCTCTCTCCCTCTCTCTCTGCCCCTCCCCCTGCTCTCTCTCTCTCAAATAAAGAAATAAATCTTTAAAAAAATCAGTCAAGGGATCCACAAAATGAAAGATGTAGAGTATGTTATACTTATATTGAACAAAATAGATTTTAAAACAGACTGTAAAAAGAGACAAAAAGGGACACTACATAATGATAAAGAGAACAATCCAACAAGAGGATATAACACTTGTAAATATTTATGCACCCAACATAGGAGCACCTAATACATAAAGCAACTATTAACAGACATAAAGGAAGAAATTAACACTAATAAAATAATAGTAGGGAATGTTAACACCTCATTTACATCAGTGGACAGTTCAAACAGAAAATAAACAAGGAAACAGTGGCTTTGAGTGACACATTGGACCAGATGGATCTAACAATATATTCAGAACATTCCAACCAAAAATAGCCAAATACACATTTTTTTAAAGTGCACATGGAACATCATCTACAATAGATCACGTTAGGCCACAAAACAAATCTCAATACATTCAAAAAGACTGAAATCATATTATGCATCTTTTCTGACCACATGTTATGAAACTAGAAATCAAACACAAGAAAAAATTTGGAAAGAACACAAATACATGGAGGTTAAATAACATGCCAGTAAACAATGAATGGGCCAACCAAGAAATCAAAGAGGAAATGAAAAATACATTAAAATAAATGACAATTAAAACACAATGATCCAAAATCTTTGGGATGCAGCAAAAGCTGTTCTAAGAGGAAAGATTATAACAATACAGACCTAACTCATGAAATAAGAAAAATCTCAAATGAACAACATAACCTTACATCTAAAGGAGCTGGATAAAGAAGAACAAACAAAGCCTGAAGCCAGCAGAAGGAAGGAAATAATAAAGATTAGAACTGAAATAAATGAAACAGAAACTAAAAAAATAATAGAACAGAATAATGCATCCAGGAGGTCAACAAAATTGATAAACCTTTAGCCAGATTCATGAAAGAAAGAAAGAAAGAAAGAAAGAAAGAATTCAAATAAATAAAGTCAGAAATGAAGAATGATACTCTATACTGAAAACCCTAAAGACTCCACCAAAAAACTATTAGAACTGATCAATGAATTCAGTAAGGTTGCAGGATACAAAATTAAAATACACAAATCAATTGCATTTCTATACACTAATAATGAAGCAGCAGAAAGAGAAATTCAGAAAACAATTCCATTTACAATTTTACCAATAATAATAATAATAATAATAATAATAATAAGAGGGGCGCCTGGGTGGCTCAGTCGTTAAGCATCTGCCTTCAGCTCGGATCATGATCTCAGGGTCCTGGGATCAAGCCCCGCATTGGGCTCCCTGCTTGGCGGGAAGCCTGCTTCTCCCTCTCCCACTCCCCCTGCTTATGTTCCCTCTATCACTGTCTTTCTCTGTCAAATAAATAAATAAAATCTTAAAAAAAAATTAAAAATAATAATAATAATAATAAGATACCTAGGAATAAACTTAACCAGGGAGGTGAAAGCCCTGTACTCTGATAACAATAAAACATTGATAAAAGAAATTGAAGACAACACAAATGATGAGCTATTCCATGCTAATGGACTGGAAAAGCCAACACTGTTAAAATGTCCATACTACTGAAAAAGTCTACAGATTTAATACAATCCCTATCAAAAAGCAACAGCATTTTGGGGGTGTCTGGATGGCTTAGTCTGTTAAGCGTCCAACTAGGTTTCAGCTCAGGTCATGATCTCATGGGTCATGGTATTGAGCCCTGTGTTGGGCTCTGTGCTCAGTGGGCAGTCCACTTGAAAATTCTCTCTGCCCCCCCACCCCGAAATAAATAAATCTTTTTTTTTAAAGGCATTTTTCACAGAAGTAGAACAAATAATTCTGACATTTGTATAGAACCAGAAAAGACCCCAAATACTCAAAGCTATCTTGAAAAATAAGAACAAAACTGGAGGTATCACAATCCCAGATTTCAAGATATACTACAAAGTTGTAATAATCAAACAGTATGGTATGGGCCCCAAAACAGACACACAAATCAATGGAACAGTATAGAGAGCCCAGAAATAAACCCACACTTACATGGTCAATTAATCTATGACAAAGTAGGCAAGAATATATATGGCACTGGGAAAACTGGACAGCTACATGCAAAAGAATGAAACTGGACCACTATCTTAATACCATACACAAAAATAAACTCAAAATTCATTAAAGACTTAAATGTGAGACATGAAACCATAAAATTCCTAGAAGAAAACATATACAATAATTTCTTTGACATTAGCTGTAGCAACATTTTTTTAAAATAAATGTCTCTTCTAGCAAGGGAAACAAAACCAAAATTAAACTATTGGGACTACAAAATAAAAAGCTTTTACACAGTGAAGAAAATCATCAACAAAACAAAAAGGCAAAAACAATGAATCATGGATCACTACATCAAAAACTAATGATGTATTTTATGGTGACTAACATAACAATAAAATTTAATTAATTTTTTTAAAAAAGGCAACCTACTGAATGGATGAATATATTTGCAAATGATATAACCAATAAAGGACTGATATCAAAAATACATGAAGAACTTACACAACTCAACACCATAAAAACAAACAATCCAACTAAAAAATGGGCAGAGGACCTGAATAGACATTTTTCCACAGAAGACATACAGATGGCCAACAGACACTGGAAATATGCTCAACATCACTCATCATCAGGGAAATGTAAATTAAAACCACAATTAGATATTACTTTACACCTGTCAGAATGGCTGGAATAAAAAAAAAAAAACAAGAAATAATAAGTATTAACAAGGATGTGGGAGAAAAGGGAACCCTCATGCACTGTTGGTAGGAATGCAAACTGATGCAGCCACCATGGAAAACAGTATGGAGGTTCCTTTAAAAATTTAAGATGGATAGATAGATAGATAGATAGATAGATAGATAGATAGATAGATAGAATTACTATATGACCCAGTAATTCCAGTACTGGGGTATTTACCCAAAGAAAATGAAAATACTAATTCAGAAAGATACATGCACCCCTATGTTTATTGCAGCATTATTTACAATAGCCAAGATATGGAAGCCGCCCAAGTGTCCATCAACAGACAAATGGATAGAGATGTGGTAGATATATACAAGGGAATATCACTCAATCATAAAAAAGAATGAAATCTTGCCATTTGCAACAACATGGATAGACCTAGAGTATAATGCTGTGAAATAAATCAGTCAGAGAAAGACAAATATCATATGATTTCACTCATATGTGCAATTTAAGAAACAAAACGAATGAACAAAGAAAAGAAGACAAACCAAAATATGGACACTTAAATACAGAGAAAAAAATTGGTAGTTGGCAGACGGGAGGTGAGTGGGAGGATGGCTGAAATAGATAAAAGGGATAAAAGTGTATGCTTATCATGTTAAGCACTGAGAAATGTATAGACTCATTGAATCATTTATTGTACACTTGAAACTAATATAACACTATATGTTCATTATACCTGAATTAAAAGAAAAGAATGCCTGAAATTCTTCTAAAATTCATGAAAACTTTAAACCCACAGATCCAAGAAGCTTAACAAACCCCAATCAGCACAATAAATACAATGAAAACCACATCAAGGAACACTATAATCAAACTGAAAACTGTGATAAAGATAAAAATCGTAAAAGTAGCTAGAGAAAAAAGGCATGTTACAAACAAAGGAATAAAGATATTACTACAAACTTCTTGCCAGAAATTATGGAAGCCTAGAGACAATAGAGCAATATATTTTAAGTGCTGAAAGAAATAAAGGAAAACTATCAACTAGAATTTTATGCCCAATGCAAAAATAAAGACAAAATAAAGACTTTCGGATGAGCAAAAGCTGAAAGAATTTCTCAACAGGCAGACACACTACAAGAAATGTAATTCTTCATGAAATTCTTCAGGCAGAAGGAAACCAATGGAACTTGGATCTACACAAAAGAATGAAAAATGCCAGGAATGGTAATATATAGGTAAACATAAGGCATTTTTCTTACTTTTAATTTTCTAAAAAAAGAATTGACCATTTAAATCAAAATAGCAACAATAAATTATGGAAGCTCAACATATATAAAAGTAAAATCCATTAAAACAATAGCATAAAGGATAGAAGAGGGAAATGGGAGAACACTGTTGTTAGGGCGCCTGGATGGCTCAGTCATTGGGTATCTGCCTTCGGCTCAGATCATGATCCCAGGGTCCTGGGATCGAGTCCCACATCGGGCTCCCTGCTCAGCGGGAGGCCTGCTTCTCCCTCTCCCTCTGCCCCTGCTTGTGTCCCCTCTCTCACTGTGTCTCTCTCTGTCAAATAAATAAAATCTTAAAAAAAAAAAAAGAATACTGTTGTGAGTTTCTTACACTATACTTAAGGAGTTTAATATTATTTGTAAGTAAATTTTAATATGTTAAAAATGCATATTTTATACCTGAGTCACAATTAAAAATAAAACAGAAATATCTAACAAGCAATAGTGGAATAACATGGAATCCTAGAAATATAACAAATTAATCCAAAGAAAGCAGGAAAAGTGGGAAAAGAACAATATGGGATAAAAAGAAAACAAATAGGAACATTGTATATGTAATTCCAACAATATCAATAATTATATTACATAATCTAAACACTACTATATAAAGGCAGTTACTGCCAGACTAGATTTTTTAAAATCATAATTTAATCATGCAATCTATAAGATATTCATATTAAAATAAAAAGGCACAAGTAGGTTAGAAGTAAAAGAATGGGAAAATATAAATCATACAAACAATCCCTCCCCCCCAAAAAAGCTGGCGAGCTAAAGTGGCTATATTAATATCAGAAAAGTAGATCTCAGAACAATAAATACACCAGGAGGGGGCTCCTGGGTGGCTCAGTCAATTAAAACATCTGACTCTTGGTTTCAGCTCAGGTCATGATCTCAGGGTCCTGGGATTGAGCCCCATGTCAGGTTTCATGCTCAGCGAGGAGTCTGCTTGTCCCTCTCCCTCTGCTCCTCTCTCTCTCTCTCTTTCTCTCTCTCAAATAAATAAATAAAATCTTTAAATAATACATACATACATACACACATACATATATACATACATACATACACCAGGAATAAAGATGGACATTTTATATTGATAGAGGGGATCAATTCATCAGGAAGAGATAACAATTCTACATATACAAGCACTTAAAACAAAGTTTCAAAAAACAAAAAGCAAAACTGATAGAATTTAAATGAGAAATAGGCAAACCCACAATTATAATTGTAGATTCCTTCACTCCTCTCTCAGTAATTGATAGAACAAGTAAACAGAAAATTAGTAAAGATATATGAAACTTGAACAATACATAAAATAGGATGTTCACTAGGACTGTTGCTTTGGAATTGGCACTAGGGTCTATACCTGAAAACAATGGGCTCTAAGTATCTCATATTCTAAAGATATCTGCAAAAATTGGAGCCAATATGGCCTTATTAAAAGACAACCAAATTAGCCCTCCTCCTCCCTACCATTATTCTAACTACCATCCACCTGCCTCATCACCAGCCCATATGAGAGAACAGTTGTCAAGGGGGAAAATGAAAGTTGTATGTCTCTGGCCTTGGGAGGAGTCTGAGGTTCACATTTAAGAGGCTTCCCCTAGAACAACGCCCAGTTTTTGGAGGGAGCCCCAAGAAAATCCCTTGTAGATCCTGAGAAAGAAAGACTACCATCTCTCCCCTCCCTGGATCCTTGCTGAGCTGTAAACCAGCAAGCCGACAATGATGCAGCCACCAGAATGGAGAATAATGAGAGAATTATTGAGAGAGCTTGATCTGTAGCCCTGGGTGTTGTGTGGCACTTGTGAGTTTGATAAAGGCACTTCCTTCTCTAGAAATTTCTGGAGGCACAAAGCTTTAGGAGTAGCTAAGAAAAATCTGTGACAGTGGTCAAGATGGGGAGTCTTAGCATCCTGAGGTAATTGAGAGTCAGAAGAGAGAAGCCCAGTCCCAATGGCCCCACAGGCAAGGAGCCCAGAGGATAGAGGTGACAAGGATATGGATGCCAAGATGATGTTCATGTGCCATGAAAGACCACTCTCAAGTCAGGATCATGAGATCTCTGCCCCTCTTTCTCTTCCAGTCCCAACACCACAGGAACTGGGAATTGAGAACAGGTGGGAGTTGAGAGACTAATGATTTCTAAAATCAGACCTCCAAATAAACCTTCCTTCTAAGATGCTGCCCTGAGGACACTGAAGGATCAACCCACATCCTCACCCTCTTAAGTGAGGCCTCTGGGTTCTGCTGGGGTTGGGGGAAAGGGATTTCAATTTCAGATTGAAATCAGATCTAAGCCTGGAGTTTCAATAACTGAAAGTCACTGGAAACCTATGGGATTGGGCCAAAAATGTTACTAATGTAAAAAATGGGGGGGGGGGGGACTTGACAGAACACAGTGATTGAAAAAAAAAAAATTTCACGTTAATATCCCACTGAGTTCCTAGTGCTGAACAAAACCAGATTGAGTATTACTGTGTATCCAAATAGTGCACATATTTGTCAATTTTAATGGCTTTTCATCATATTGGTATGTATTACATATTTATAAGCAATGATGTGCTTAATAATGTACCTATTATTGAACATTTGGGTTATTTCCATTTTTTTTTCCTCTTAGGAAAAAGGTTGCTATAAACATCTTGGTATAAATTGCTCTATTTTTCTTCTTAGCCATTTCCTTAGGTATATGCCCCAGGACTCCCTTCCTATGCAATTCCCAGACTCACTTCTTTCCCTGTTACTCTATTGTGACGTCCCATCAGCACATCAAATTGTATGAGTTGACTTTCCTTCTGTTGTAGGTGACAGCTCTCAATTCAGACTGGCTTGTACACAAAAGAGAACTTACTGGCTTATACAACTCAAAGTCCAAGGATAGAGCTGACAACAGGCCCTTCCATCCAAAGGCTCAGAGGACAGCCATCCAGCCATTTCTCCAACAGCTTTGCTCTGCTTTTCTCTAGGAGTCAATTTCATTCTCCAGCTGACATGCCCCAGGGAATCGTGATGGTGTCAGCAGCTCTCAACCTCACACCCACAATACTGTGGAAGGAATCATATCTTTCTCAGAAGCTCCGGCAAACATCTTTATTCATCTCATTGGCTCCACATGAGTTATGTGCCATCCCTGAACCAATCACAGTGGGCAGGCAGGTAAAATACAATGACAGGCTTAAAGTAGGTATGGCTGGGTGAGTGGTCAATTCATTCACGTGGTAGAAATGAGGAAAAGATGTTTCCTAAGGAACAGTTGGACTATTGTTATCAGAAAATGGAAGTATGGATTCTGGGTACCAAACAATATATGTCCACTACACCCATGAATGCACTTCTTTTTCTAGAACTGTAAACACTGAGGGTAGGGATTATATGGACATCACCATTGCATTCACCACAGCCAGAACTGAACTTCTCTATCAGAGAAGGTAAATGTTTAGTGACCATTCATTGAATAAACAAATTCCCCAAAGTAGAATAGCCAGGTTAGAGGAAATAAACTTTTTTCTAAAGATTTAATTTATTTATTTGACAGAAAGAGAAAGAGAGAGAGAGGGCACAAGCAGGGGGAGTGGCAGGCAGAGGGAGAGTAAGAAGCAGGCTTCCCCGCTGAGCAGGGAGCCCAACTCGGGGCTTGATCCCAGACTCTGGGATCATGACCTGAGCCAAAGCAGACACTTAATCAACTGAGCCACCCAGGCACCTCAGAAATAAACTTTCTCTAAGATCTTATTATATGTTGTCAGATTTTCTCCAGAAGAAAAAAAGTATCAATGTATAATAAAATCATAATAAAAGAACAGTATAATTGTAATGTATATTAGGATAGCTATTTCTCCAAAATATTGCCAAAATTGAGTTTTGTCATTTTGATTCATTCCTGGTAATACAGTAAGTCTTCAGCAGATTTTTAAGCTGCTTTATTTTAGATGAATTTAGTCATTAACAAAGTTGATCATTTGCCCAACACTAAAATATATCAATTTGGCCTATTTTTTGTTTTTGTTTTTGCTTTTGTTTTGTTTTTTTCCATATTTAATTGAAATCTTTATTTTTCTTAAGCAAAATACCTCTTTATGGGGCTTTAATACCTGTAACATTATTAGTCATTTTTTCTTTTTTTATTTTATTTTATTATGTTATGTTAATCACCATACATTACATCATTAGTTTTTGATGTAGTGTTCCATGATTCATTGTTTGCGTATAACACCCAGTCCTCTATTCAATACATGCCCTCTTCAATACCCATCTCCAGGCTAACCCGTCCCCCCCACCCCCCTCCCCTCTAGAACACTCAGTTTGTTTCTGAGTCCATAGCCTCTCATGGTTCGTCTCCCCCTCCAATCCCCCCCCTTCATTTTTCCCTTCCTACTATCTTCTTTTTTTTTTTTAACATATAATGTATTATTTGTTTCAGAGGTACAGGTCTGTGATTCATCAGTCTTACACAGTTCACAGCACTCACCATAGCACATACCCTCCCCAATATCTATCACCCAGCCACCCCATCCCTCCCACCGCCCCCCACTCCAGCAACCCTCAGTTTGTTTCCTGAGATTAAGTATTCCTCATATCAGTGAGATCATATGATACATGTCTTTAAAGGACATTCAGTAAGATTTTATTTTTTTTAAGATTTATTTATTTATTTGAAAGGGAGAGAGAGCACGCGCATGCACGCTCATGAGTGGGTGGAGGGCAGATGCAGAGGGAAAGAATTGTCAAGCAGACTCTCCGCTGAGCATGGAGACCAAAATGGGGCTTGATCCCCGGACCCTGAGATCATGACTTGAGCAAGGATCAAGAGTCAGACGCTTAACTGAGCCACCCAGGCGTCCCTCAGTAAGTTTTTATAAATCCCTTTTCCCATGTTACATCTTCCAGTGTATTTTCACAGTGATTGGTCTATGAGGCTTTTTTAAATTGTAGTAAAATACATATAATATACAATTTACCATCTTAACTATTTTTAAGTGTAAGTTCAGTAGTGTTAAGTATATTCACATTGTTATGAAGACAATCTCCAGAATTCTTTTCAACTTGCAAAACTAAAATTTTATACCCATGAAACCACTCTCTATTCCTCCTTCCACCCAGCATCCTGCAACCACTATTCAACTTTCTAACCCTGTGAACTTGACTACCCGAGGTACCTCATATCAATGGAATCATACTGTATTTGTCTTGTGTGACTGGCTTCTTTCACTCTGCATAATGTCCTCAAGGTTCATCCATCTTGTGGCCTGTGTCAGGATTTCCTTCCCTTTTTCGGCTGAATAATATCCACTGTATGTGTATATCACATTTTGTTCATTTATTCATCCATCAAGGGACACGGGTCATTTTCACCTTTTGGCTATTGTAAATAATGCTGCTACGAACATGCGTGTACAAGTATCTATTCAAGACCTTGTTTACCATAGCGGCTACTCCGTTTCACATTCCCACCAACCAGTGCATAAGGGTCCCAATTTCTCCATATCCTTGCCTACATTTGTTGTTTTCTGGGTTTGTTTTTACTGTAGCCATCCTAATGGGTATGATCTGAGTATTTGATATCCCATAAAAAAGATGTGGAGCACAAGGTGGGTAGCAATGTATTAAAGGTGTCAAGAGGGAATTTCTGCCAAGAAAGCAGACAATGACAGTCTCTCCTTGGCAGCCAGTTTGGTCCCTCTCCTACAACTACATGTGAATTTTGAAAAAAGAAACATTTCAGTTCTTGTTCTCAAAAACTAAAAAATTCTGGAGAAGTATGGGTTGTTCCTATTGGAATTATATTCCTGGTGTCATTGCCAGGAAGCCAGACATTTTCTGGAGATAAGAAAGAATCCTACCTTTTAACGTATGTGACAGTAGCAAAGAGAGAATAATGGAAAAGGAAAATAAACAAGAGGACAAATGATAGGAAATATCATACATTTCAAGGGAGACATTCAGTGTGTAGGAGAAAGGAAGAGTAAAAGTAATGAAACCACTGGCTGCAAGTCCTTTGCAGGCCACCAGCAATAAGGACAGCAGAAATATCAGCAGAAATATCTTGAGAAAAGAAAACAGAGAATGATGGATTTATTCATTTATTTATTGAGCTTGCCCTAGATGTCAGGCATTGTTCAAGACACTGAAGACTACACCATTGAATAAAACAGACAAATTGGTCCTTCACAGAGCTTTCATCGTAATGGTAGGAGATTAATAATTAAATAAACATACAGCATTACAGATGGGGAGCTCTGTGGAGAATGATACAGGGCAAGGATAAAAGGGAGTATGTCATCAGGGGGTGGCCCATGTTCTTATTTATACAGAAAGATGAGGAAAGGATCCTCTATTACAGTGACATTTGAACGTAGGTCTGAAGGAAGAGAGAGAATGAGAGGGAGTGAGCCATGCAGTATCTGGGGAAAGAAATCCAAGCAGAAGAAAGAGAATGTGCAAAAGCCCTGGGGCAGTAACAAGCTTAAGCATGTTGGAGGAATAGTAAGGAGACCAGTGTGGCTTAAAGGGATGGATGAAGGGAAAGTGTTAGGAAGTGGTGTCAGTGAGTAGGAGGGTGCCAAATCGTGTTAGAGACTTGGGCTCTTATTCTGACTGAGCTGGCAAGACATTAGGGAGTTGGAATGGAGAAGAGGTGTGACCTGATTTATGTTTTTAAAATATCATTTAGTCAGAGTATTTGGGCAAGAAGAGAAGACTGTCTGCGGCTGAATTAGAAGCAGAAAAACCAGTTAGGAGGTGACTGCCATAATCCAGGACAGATGGTAGTAGCTGGGACAAGGGTACAAGTGATGGCAGTGGAAGGAAGCTGTCCGAGCTCAGATACATTTTGAAGGTTGAACTGTCAACACTGGGTGATGGTTTGGATGTGCAGTGTGAGAAAAAGCGAGGGTTCAAGGACGAGTCTGGACTTCTGCCTGAGCAACTGTAGGACTGGATTGCCATTTACTGAGAAGAGGAGGAACCGATGTGGTGAGAGAAACCAGGAGCTGGCTAGAAGTGTGGCAGTTAAATAGGCTGCTCAGGGAGAAGGTCAGGGCTAGAAAGGCAGCCCAAGACACAGCCCCAGCCACCTCTGACCTCTGACTGTGAACTGTTGCCAGCAACCTGCCTGAGAAAGATTGGAAACTACAGCATAACTCACATCCCTCACATTTATATGCTATAAGGTATCAATAACATAGGCTTGCATAGGTGCAAAACTTAGAACTTGGTAACAATTATATGTATGTTTATATATAATGTAACAACATATTTTCAAGTAATATCTTCCTGTAAAGACTAGATCTTCTGTGTGATCCACATCTTGCCTACCTCTCCATCCTCTTCTCCTTGCTCTCTATTCATATTGTCTTCCTGTTGGCTTCTCAAATCTTCCATGCTTCCTCTCACCACAGGGCCTTTGCACATGCTTTACCCTCCACCCAGAGCCTCATGCCCTTATTCACTCCCCAGGAAACTCCTCCAGCACATCTTTCAGATCTCAGTTCCTACATCTCTTCCTTGGTAAACCTTACCCACAGCCTCAGCCTAAGCCAGGTCCCTGTACTCTAGGCCATCCCAGAAGTGCCAATCCCTCTTTCCAGTGATAGTTTTATATTTATTTTAGTAATTACTTGATTAATATCCCTCTCACTCATTAGAATATAAGAATAATATAGGATTTTGTTCAGAGTAGTTTCTCTAGGAAATTGCCTGTATCCAGCACAGATCCTCAATTATTGTTGAATCAGTGAATTAAGTAGGAAGAAATTCAGACATAAGATTTTTCCCTTAATTGTTTGAGAAATACAAAGGACAAATGTGGTTGCTAAGGTTTAAGTCCTTTACTTCAATACTAATAATCCCTGAAAAACTATGCTAAAGTAAAAAATACGAAAACTTTTTAATGCATTTATGTATTATAAGAGGATTATATTTCCAAAGAGATAAAAAATTGTAAAATTGCTCCTTACGCCAGGACTTTTTGACTTGGTATTTGATGACATTTTCAGCATTCTGTACAATTTTTAAATTTTGTCCTTTTTCTTTCACAGTTGAATACACTCTCAACTAGCCTGACTCTAAAGAACATGCAACTGAGACTAAAGTTTCCTCTGTCAGCATACCTAATGATTTGCATTATTGTTTCAGTCAAATTAAGTTTATTAGACCTATACTCCTCTTTGTATTTAAGAGGTGATTGCTAAAGGGGAGGTGGATGAGGGGATGGGCAATATAGATGAAGGGGATTAAGAGGTACAAACTTCCAATTATAAAATAAATAAGTCATGGAGATGAAAAGTACAGCATATGGAATATAGTCAGTAATACTGTCATAATGTTGTATAGTGACAGATAATGACTACACTTGTGGTAAGCACTGAGTAATGTATAGAATTGTTAAATCACTATGTTAAATCATCTGAAGCTAATATAACATTGTATGTCAACTAAACTTCAATAATACATTTTTTAAAAAGACCTATCCTCTTCATCACTATTATTGACTTTCATCTTCCTTTCATTTTTATAAAATAATAAGGACAAATGCAATAAAATATTTAACTGCATACACTATTGTACAGACGTTAATGGTGACAGTACCCAAGTATTGCTGTTGGCTTCCAGGCCAGGTCCCACTAAGCTGCAGATCAAAATGCTCACCTATCATGGAGCATCAATGCAAGAGGAAAAGAAAACTTACTAGTTTTCTTAAAGATTGTATTCTTCAAAGATCGCAAATATTTCCATTATATAGCAATTCCATAATTTATGTGACTATTTACTTAAAATTTTTTTTTACTATAGTTGACACATGACATTAGTTTCAGGTGTACAATATAGGGATTCAACACTCTATACATTATGCTATGCTCACCACAGGTGTAGGTACCATCTGTCACCATACAGCACTATTATAATACCATTAAATACATTCCCTATGCTGTAAGTTTTATCACCATGATTTATTCATTCCATAACTGAAAGTCTGTACCTTCTACCCCCCTTCACCCATTTTGCCCAGCAACCCTCTCCCCTCTGGCAACCAGCAGTTTGTTCCCTGTCTTTACAGGTCTGACTCTGATTAAAAAACAAACACACTAATTGTTAAGAACAAGAGAGTTAAATAATTATAAGTAGGATAAAATTTCATAAGTAATAAAAAAGATACTAATCATCTGGTGGTGGAAAAAGAAGTATAAAGCTAAAATAAAAACCACGATAAAGTGCTCTGGTATAGGACCCCAACAGTGATTTGGGGAAAGTGATTCTAAGCTGATTGATCATAAAAAGCCACTTGGATTATGTGGAATCTAAACAAGGTCATGGAGGGGCGCCTGGGTGGCTCAGTCATTAGGCATCTGCCTTCAGCTCAGGTCATGATCCCAGGGTCTTGGGATCGAGCCCCGCATAGGGCTCTCTGCTCAGCGGGAAGCCTGCTTCTTCCTCTCCCATTCCCCCTACTTGTCTTCCCTCTCTCGCTGTCTCTCTCTGTCAAATAAACAAATAAATAATTTTTTAAAAAGAAATAAACAAGGTCACGGAAAAAAGTTGACAATGCAATAGCAGAAAGAGATCAACCCAGGAATAACATCTTAGAAGAAAGGAGAATAGGAAACTCCAGAAATCCATCTTTCCACCTATACAACTATTAAACTGGCTGGAACAGTCAAACACTTGCAGCACTCAGGGAAGACCTTGATGAAGAGGCCAGTGAATTTCAGTGAATTTCAGCCTCTTTGCATGGTAGAGATTACCAGCTACTATGGCAAGCCTCTGTGCAGATGCTGGCCTGCATTTCTTGGGTGGCTTGTTGGAACTTGTAGTTGCAATAGCACCTTCTCTTCCAAATATCAAGGCTGTGTGTTCTGATTGCTGATTGCTCCTTTTGAGAACTCAAGGGCTGACAGCCATTGTTTCAATCTTCATGGGCTGGAGTGGCTTCCAGGGAACTTAAAGACACTCCTCAATTGAAACAGAAAAAAACATTTGACAAATGTCAACACCATTTCATGATAAAATAACACTCCACAAACCAGTAAAAGAAGGAAACTTCCTAGCATAATACAGGCCACATATGAAAAACTCTCACCTAACATCATATTCAATCAATTCATATTCTGTCAGAGACTGAAAGCTTCTCCCCTAAGATTGGGAACAAGACAAGGATGCCCACTTTGCAACTAATATTCAGCATATTACTGAAAGTTCTAGCCAGAGCAAATAGGCAAGAAAAAGAAATTAAAAGCATCTAAATTGGAAAGGAAGTAAAATTATCTCTATTCACAGATGACATGATCTCACAGGTAGAAAGCCCTAAGGACTCCACCAAAAAGAAAAAAAAAAAAAAGAAAAATTGTTAGAGCCAATAAATGAATGCAGCAAATTTCAGTATGCAAAATCAACACTCAAAAATTAATTGCATTTCTGTAACTAGAAATGAACAACTCAAAAAGGAATCCAAGAAACAATTCCATTTACAATATCATCAAAAAGAATTAAATACTTAGGAATAAATTTAAGCAAGAAGGCAAAAGACTTGCAAAAAGGAATTTTTAAAGACTTAAATAAATGGAAAGGTGTCCCATGGTCATAGATCAGAAGACTTAATACTGTTAATACAACAATACTAGTGATCTACAGATTCAGTACAATCCCTATCAAAATTCCAATGGTTTTTTTGCAGAAATAGAAAAACCCATCCCAAAATTCATATGTAATCTCAAACAACACTGAATAGCCAAATCAATCTTTAAAAAGAAGAGCAAAGTTAGAGAACTTTCACTTCTTGATTTCAAAACTTAGTACAAAACAACACTAATCAAAACAGAATGGTACTGGTATAAGGGAAGACATATAGACAAATTGACTAGAATAGAGAGCCCAGAAATAAACTCTCACATATATGGTCAATTGATTACCAACAAGATTGCCAAGACCACTACTGGGCATTTAACCCAAAGAAAATGAAAACACAACTTGAAAAGATACATGTCCCCTATATATATGGCAGCATTATTTATAAAAGCCAAGATATGGAGGCAACCTAAGTGTCCAGCAATAGACGAAGATGTGGTATACACACACAAAGGAATATTACTCAGCCACAAAAAGGAATGAGATCTTGCCACCTGCAACAACATGGATGGACCTAGGCGGTATTATGCTAAGTGAAATAAGGCAGAGAAAGACAAATACCACATGATTTCACATACATGTGGAATCTAAAAGCCAAAAGAAATGAACAAAAAGACAAACAAGGCAGAAACAGACCCCCCTACAAAGAACAAACTGGTGGTTGCCAGAGGAGAGGGGGATAGAGGGATGGGCAAAATGAGTGAAGGGGAGTGGGATGTACAGGCTTCCAGTTATGGGATAGATAAGTCATGGGGATGAAAGATATAGCATAGAGAATATAGTCAATGGTATTGTAATAGTGTTACATGGTGACAGATGGTAGTTATGTTCGTGGTGAGCACAGCATACATATAGTTGTCGAATCACTATGTTGTACACCTCAGACTAATGTAGCACTGTGTATAAACTATACTTCAATTAAAAAAAATAGTAAAATTTTTCAATAAAAAAGTTTTAAAAAGATTGCCAAGACTATTCAATGGGGAAAAATTGTCTTTTCAAAAAATGGAGCTGGGAAAACAGGATATCCACATGCAAAATAATGTAGTTGGACTCACACCTCATACTATACAAAAACTAACTCAAAATGAATCAAAGACATAAATTTAAAAGCTAAATCAATAAACTCTTAGAAGAACACATGGAAGAAAAGCTTCACGACACTGGATTTGGTAATGATTTCTTGGATATGACACCAAAAGTACAGGCAACAAAAGAAAAAAATTGATAAATTAGACTTCAACAAAATTTTAAAACTTTGTGAATTAAAGGATGCTATCAACAGAGTGACAGGACAATGCACAGAATGGAAGAAAATATTTCAAATCATGTATCTCATAAGTGGTTAATATGTAGAATATATAAAGGTCTTCTAAAACTCAACAGCAACAACAATAAACCCAATTCAAAATGGGCAAAGGATTTGGAAAAACATTTCTCCAAAAAAGACATACACATGGCCAATAAGCACATAAAAGATGTCAACATCTGGGCACCTGGGTGGCTCAGTCGGTTAAGCGTCTGCCTTTGGCTCAGGTCATGATCTCAGGGTCCTGGGATGGAGCCCCATGTTGGGCTCCCTGCTCAGTGGGGAGTCTGCTTCTCCTTCTCACTCTCCCTCTGTGCTCTCCTTCTCTTTATCTCTCTCTCAAGTAAATAAATAAAAACTTAAAAAAAGTAAAGATGTCAACATCCTTAGTCATTAGAGAAATGTAAATCCAAACCACAGTAAGACACCATTTCACATCCATTAGGATAGCTATTAAGGAAAATCAGAAAAGAACAAGTGTTGGTGAGGAGTGAAGCAACCAGAACTCTTGTGCACTGCTGCTGGGAACGTGAAATGCTGCCTCCACTGTGGAACACTGTGTGGAGGTTCCTCGGAAAGTTAAACATAGAAGTACCACATGATCCAGCAACCCCACTCCTAGGTAGATGCCCAAAAGAACTGAAAGCAGGCCCTCAAACAGGTATTTGTACACCAACATTTATAGTAGCATTATTTACAATAGCCAAAGGGTGGAAATAATCTCAACATCCATGAACAGATGAATGGATAAAGAAAATGTGGCATAGCCATACAATGGAATTATCTAACCATAAAAAGAAATAAAATTCTGATACATGCTACAAAATGGATAAATCCTGAAAATGGTATGCTAGACAAAATTAGCCAGACATAAAAGGATAAATACAATAGGATTCCACTGATATGAGGTACACAGAACAGGCAAATAAAGTAGGATGGAAGTAACCCAGGGTTGCCAGGAATGGGAATGAAGAGTTATAGTTTAATGGATACAGAGTTTCTATTTGGGATGATGAGAATTTCTGGAAATGGCTCATGGTGGTGGTTACAAAAGCACTGTGAACGTACTTAATGCCATTGCATTGTTCAATTAAAATGGTTAAAATGGTAAACGTTGATGTGTATTAAGGAGGGCACAGGTGGTGATGAGCACTGGGTGTTACACGCAACTAATGAATCGGTGAACATCACATCAAAACCTAATGAGGTACTATATGTTGGCTAATTGAACATAATAATAAAAAAATTTTTAAATGGTAAATGTTATATTTTGTATTTTACCACCATATGTAAACAAAACAAAATAAAATAAGGGGATCAACCCAGGCAGAGGCTGAAGGATGATGCTTCTTGCCAGCACTGTGAAGAGCACGTAAGTTTGGATGTCCTCCGAGTGCCAGGAGCACTGCCCTATTTGGCAGAGGAGAGGAGCTGCAGGGGCCTGTGGAGGTAGCCTGCCAGCTGGACCTAAAGTCAGGAAGAGGTATCTGAGTCTGCCTAGAGCATCAGGACCAGGACAGGGCATCAGGCACATCAACAAAACGTAGTCTCTAGGATGGTAGACACCCTCTCTGCATTCATCATTTTATCGCTAGCTCCTGACACAAAATGGACACTCAGTAGGTATTTGTTGAATGAATGAATGAATCAATCAATCAATACTGAAATCGCTCTCAAACAATATAATAATGTATGATATCAGAATGCATCTGCATGTATCAGAATCCCTGGAGGGCTTGTCAAAACACAGGTTGCTGGGCCCAGAGCTCCTGATTCAATAGACTGGGGATGGGGCCTGAGAATTTGCATTTCTTACAAGTTCCCAGGTTATGCTGATGCTGCTAGTCTGGGACCACTGATTTAGAAGAAACAATTTCCATGGAACAAATAATCCTAAAATTTGTATGGTACCAGAGAAGACCCCAAATAGCCAGAGGAATGTTGAAAAGGAAAAGCAAAGCTGGTGGCATCACAATTCCGGACTTCCAGCTCTATTACAAAGCTGTCATCATCAAGACAGTATGATACTGACATAAAAACAGACACATAGATCAATGGAACAGAATAGAGAACCCAGAAATGGACCCTCAACTCTATGGTCAACTAATCTTCGACAAAGCAGGAAAGAATGTCCAATGAAAAAAGACAGTCTCTTCAACAAATGGTGTTGGGAAAATTGGACAGCCACATGCAAAAGAATAAAACTGGACCATTTCCTTACACCACACACAAAAATAGACTCAAAATGGATGAAAAACCTCAATGTGAGACAGGAGTCCATCAAAATCCTAAAGGGGAACACAGGCAGCAACCTCTTCGACCTCAGCCGCAGCAACTTCTTCCTAGAAACATCGCCAAAGGCAAGGGAAGCAAGGGCAAAAATGAACTATTGGGACTTCATCAAGATAAAAAGCTTTTGCAAAGCAAAGGAAACAGTCAACAAAACCAAAAGACAACCGACAGAATGGGAGAAGATATTTGCAAATGACATATCAGATAAAGGGCTAGTATCCAAAATCTATAAAGAACTTATCAAACTCAACACCCAAAGAACAAAGAATCCAATCAAGAAATGGGCAGAAGACATGAACAGACATTTCTGCAAAGAGGACATCCAAATGGCCAACAGACATATGAAAAAGTGCTCAACATCACTCGGCATTACGGAAACCCAAGTCAAAACCTCAATGAGATATCACCTCACACCAGTCAGAATGGCTAAAATTAACAAGTCAGGAAATGACAGATGTTGGCAGGGATGTGGAGAAAGCGGAACCCTTCCACACTGTTGGTGGGAACGCAAGCTGGTGCAGCCACTCTGGAAAACAGTATGGAGGTTCCTCAAAAAGTTGAAAATAGAGCTACCCTACAACCCAGCAATTGCCCTACTGGGTATTTACCCCAAAGATACAAATGTAGTGATCTGAAGGGGTACATGCATCCCAATGTTTATAGCAGCAATGTCCACAATAGCCAAACTATGGGAAGAGCCAAGATGTCCATCAACAGATGAATGGATAAAGAAGATGTGGTATATATCTACAATGGACTATTATGTAGCCATCAAAAAAATGAAATCTTACCATTTGCAAAGCCGTGGATGGAACTAGAGGGTATTATGCTAAGCAAAGTAAGTCAATCAGAGAAAGATAAGTATTATATGATCTCACTGATATGAGGAATTTGAGAAACAAGACAGAGGACCATAGGGGAAGGGAGGAAAAAATGAAACAAGATGAAACCAGAGAGGGAGACAAACCATAAGAGACTCTTAGTCTCAGGGAACAAACTGAGGGTTGCTGGAGTGGTGGGGGATGGGACAGCTGGGGTGGCTGGGTATGGACATTGGGGAGGGTATGTGCTATGGTGAGCACTGTGAATTGTGTAAGACTAATGAATCACAGACCTATACCTCTGAAACAAATAATACATTATATGCTAAAAAAAAAAAAAAGGAGATAGTAGGAAGGGAAAAATGAAGGGGGGGAATCAGAGGGGGAGAAGAACCATGAGAGACTATGGACTCTGAGAAACAAACTGAGGGTTCTAGAAGGGAGGGGGGTAGGGGGATGGGTTAGCCCGGTGATGAGTATTAAGGAGGGCACGTTCTGCATGGAGCACTGGGTGTTATACACAAACAATGAATCATGGAACACTACATTAAAAACTAATGATGTGGGCGCCTGGGTGGCTCAGTTGGTTAGGCGACTGCCTTCGGCTCAGGTCATGATCCTGGAGTCCCGGGATCGAGTCCCGCATCGGGCTCCCTGCTCGGCAGGGAGTCTGCTTCTCCCTCTCCCGCTCCCCCCTCTTGTGCTCTTTCTCTCTCTCACTCTCTCTCTCAAATAAATAAATAAAAAAAAAAATCTTTAAAAAAAAAAAAAAAAAAAAAAAAAAACTAATGATGTAATGTATGGTAACTAACATAACATAATAAAATTAAATTTAAAAAAAGAAACAATTTCCATAATTGGAAGACCAGCTCCTTGCTCAAATTTCTGTGTTAATATGTAAACACCTAGGTTATTGTAAAAAAAAAAAAAAGCCCAGGCTGAGGAACCCAAAACATGATTGAGATTGAATTTCTTGCTACCCTGAGTGGGAGATGTTGAAAGCCAAATTTAATTAGACTTAAGAAAAAGAAATATGGCTTTTCTTGTGTATGATTGTTAAAATTTTACTCAATAAACGGGTGAAGAAACCAATTCATGAAGAAAGCAAATCCTCAGTGAGATCCCACACAGGCAAAAAAGAGAGGCAGACTGAAATTCTGAGTGTTCTGCTAACTAGCTGTATGACTTTGGTGAAATATCCAACCTTTCTGGATTTCAAATACTGTACCTATAAAACAGAGATGATTGCAGCAAACTCATGGGGCTTATCATAAACATATCAGGTGAGATAGAGTAAGTAAAATATAGGAGAAACTCTCTTACCCAATTTCTACTTAAACAACTGGCCAGTTTAACCATCTCTCTTCCTGACCTAAGCCTATTGGTCGAGGCCAGCAGCAGGCTCACAGCCCACATGCCTTTCCTTGTCCTTCCCTGTCCTCCTGCTCCCACCAATGGAGTGAAAGTCATTCCATAATCAGGTGCATCTACTATCAAACCTGTTTGCTAGTTGCATTTTATATTGTAACTATGTAATTTAACTAAATATTACTTAAATCCATGAAATATGAGTGCAAAAAGAAAGACCATTATTGTTTCTGTGAAAAATAACTTGAATGCTTTGGGAAGTCTCCATAAAGGCAAGTTGCTAAAATAAATTACTATCAGATTACATGTACAAGAGCCACCTTGAGGAAGAGTTGGTGGGAATAGTAAAAATCTAGAAAGATTCTGCTCTATTGCTACCACATATCTTTCAGTGTTTGCTCCACTTTAAAGACTCCTAACCTGGAAATCTTAGATAATGGATCACAGATGTGGTTTATGCAAGAATAGGGTTCTAGAATGCAGTCAGGCATCGTCCTCAAAGAAGGGATCTCGGCCACAAATCAATAGTTTGGCAAAGAAATGTACAGATTTATGCTTTCACTTAAAGTAGAAGTTTAAGGTCTGAGTACAACACTTTGTATGATTCCCTGCTTCCACTGACTTTTTTTTTTATTATGTTATGTTAATCACCATACATTACATCATTAGTTTTTGATGTAGTGTCCTCCGCTGACCTTTTAACAGACCAAAATACCAGTCCTAGTCACGTCCGATAAGAAGTGCTCACAGCGCTTGGCAATCGCTAAATGTTCCTTCTCCCACTACCACCCGCTACCACCTTGAAAGGTCGATCTGGTTTCACACCCAAATGCCATTCCTGTTCTTTAACATTTCATCGGTAAATACACCCTACTGAAGTGTCTTCACGTTGCACCAAACCAGTGCTATTTGCAGGGAACATTTGAGGCCTAGGACATTTCAATTTGACACATTCCAAAAGCCTTACTCCCATCACTCAGCAGAATCCAGGGAGGCCTGGGGAAGGTGCCGGTGCAGAGACCGATCATGAATAGTCATGCAACTTTTAATAAAAATACCAACAACTAGCCTTTACACAGCACTCTAATGAGGATGAGCCCTTCGAAGATATAAGGTAATCTCCTGGCACCCCTCTGAGCTGGGTCAGTGTTATTCTTTTCCACTTAGAAGGTTAGGAAGTAGAACGCAGGAAGGTTAATAGCACTTGATCTCAGCCAAAAGGCCGAGAAGAGATGGAACGCAGGAAGGTTAATTGACTTGCTTAAGTAGGCACTACAAGATAATAACAGAGATGGAGTAAGACTTCAGGCTGCCTAGGTCGTCAGCTGTCCTCCCTGGTCTCGGGTTTTTTGGTTTGCTTCCTTTCCCAAAAGCTTATATGTGTTTTCTGACCTCAGTAATACATTTATATAAAATACGTGTGTGTGCACGCGTGTCTATGCATCTATGTGTACGTGTCTTTCCTCCTTCGGGAGAAAGCCTGGAGAGGAAAGAGTGCGGGTGATGTTTCCTCAAGCTTCATTCTCCGCAGACCCTCAGAGGACTGGACAGAGCTCCGCCCTGCCCCAGCCTTTCTGCATTCCCTGCTAACTTGTTTCTCAGACAAAGGACCAGAGGCCAGGGCCACCGCAGGTACCTTCCCAGGCCACCCGCAGCGATGAGAAAAGCCTGGAGAAGCAGCCCAATCTGGGGGAAGGACTGCCGCCTACAGACAAACTCCCCAGAAGGCCTGGTGAGCTTGCCCTGTGCAATTCCTGGAACTTGGGATAGTCAGGCCTACCTATATACTTAAAACATCCTATTGTGTGAAAATAGGACTCCTTGGTGCCTGTGAACATCCCTACCCACTCTGCCCATGCCACAGTTCTGACGCTCAGATAGGCTGGTAGTGAACTGTGGCGGTGCCATGTTAAGGTATTTGCATGGTATGAGGGCTTTCTCTGGAGGAAGTTATGCAAACATCAGCTCAGCCTGAGGAGCAACAGGTTGGCCACAGACAGAATATAATCAGGGTATGTGGAATTTGAGAAACAAGACAGAGGATCATAGCGGAAGGGAGGGAAAAATGAAACAAGACGAAACCAGAGAGGGAGACAAACCATAAGAGACTCTTAGTCTCAGGAAACAAACTGAGGGTTGCTGGAGTGGTGGGGGTTGGGAGGGATGGGGTGGCTGGGTGATGGACACTGGGGAGGGGATGTGCTATGGTGAGCGCTGTGAATTGTGTAAGACTGTTGAATCACAGACCTGTACCTCTGAAACAAATAATACATTATATGTTAAAATAAAATAAAATAAAATATATAAAATAAATAAAAATTAAAAAAAAAAAGAAAGAAAGATTTAGGATATTCCGGGCCAAAGAGAGCATTCATTTGGTCTGCTTCTAGTCCAACTGTTGTCCTGAGCCTCCTTTTGGGACCTGGGTTTCTATTTTGTTCCTCGAATCTCTGATGTACTCATGTGACTCCTATCTCGTTCACTGTCATTTTGGCTCTGTGTCTAAACTGTCATCACAGAATATTTAAGATCTACTCTCTTAGCAACTTTCAAGTATACAATATTGTTAACTATAGTCTGATATAAGGAATGGACGCCACCATGGTGCCAAGTAAAGGGGCAGCAGACGTGATATCTTTTTTTATTCTAGCAGGTATAACAAAACTAGTGTAAAGAATAATATCAAAATGTATAACCATTTACCCATTCATCCATTCAATAAATATTATGTGAATATTTTTTAAAAAGAATATAATCAAGGAAGACTGATAAGATCCTATCGTCTCTTCCAGGCCCAACCCTGTGAGTCTCTGGGAACAACATTCATTCACCCACAAGTGTCTATCAAGCACCAAGCACCAATGTGGGCTCTGGCACTCAGGAAGAAACCCCCACTAACCAGGAGAAGTAGGAAGAAGGAGGCAGGAATAGACCAGTAAAATGAAGGAAGAGGAGATTGAAGGTGTCACACGGACTTGGTAGAGTGTCTGTGGCTGCCCAGCACTGACTGGGCGGTAAGACTCAGGCTGGTAAGTCCCGAGTGCCGTCCCAGGACTCTACCCATGGCCCAGCACCACTTCCTCCTGATCCTGTGTTTCCTGCTCCCAAACTTCAGAGGTCCTCTGAGGGTGATGGCCTTGCCCCACAAGGACGGTGGGGCCCTGTGTCATACAGAACCAGCAGGAACTTAGTAAAATCCCTCATTTTGGTCTTGGTAAAGCAGGAAATTGGGAAGGAACTTCAACTCCCTTGTTTCTCAATTAACTTGGATTTTCTGGGCCACATGTGGGATCACCCACAGGTCAGGTGTTCTTCTCTACTCCTAGCCTGGGATGGATTTAAAGTACGCCATATCATTATTAGCAAAAAGACAAGAGGAAAGGGACCCCTTGCACACTGTCTGTGGGAATGCAAACTGGTGCAGCCACTGTGGAGGTTCCTCAAAAAATTAAAAATACAACTACCATATGATCCAGCAATTGGTATTTATCCAAAGGAAATGATACCTTAAAGAGATAGCTGCACCCGCCCCCATGCACTGCAGCATTATTCATAACAGGTAAGACATGGAAACAACCTAAATGGATAAAGAAAACATGATTTTAAAGATTTTATTTATTTATTTGAGAGAGAGAGAGCATGCGTGTGAGCGGGGTTGGGGGTGGGCAGAGGGAGAGGGAAAGACTCTGTGCTGAGTGTGGAGGAGCCCCACATAGGACTCAACCCCAGGACCCTGAGATCATGATCTGAGCCAAAATCAAGAGTCAGATGCTTAACCGACTGAGCCACCCAGGCACCCCAAGAAAATATGATTTTATATATATATATGATTTTTTATAAAAATATGATTTGTATATACATGTATATACATACATACACATAACACACATTTATGTATGCACACATACAACCATAATAAAGAATGCAATTCTGCCATTTGCAACAACATTGATGGACCCTGAAGGCATTATGTTAAGTGAAATAAATTCAGGCGGGGAAAGACAAATACTATCTGATCTCACTTCTATGTGGAATCTAAAAAAGCTGAACTCATAGAAGCAGAGAGTAGACTGGTGGTTGCCAGGGGCTAGGGGCTGAGGAAAATGGGAAGATGCTGCCCAAAAGGCATAAACTTCCAGTTCTAAGATGAGTAAGTTCTGGAGATCTAATGTATGGCATGGTGACTATAGTTAACAATATTGTATACTTGAAAGTTGTTAAGAGAGTAGACCTTAAATGTTCTCACCACACACACACACAAGGTAGTCACACACACACACACACACACACAAGTGAGATGACTAACACTGTGGAAATAATTTCACAATATATACATATGTCAAATCATCACATTTTATACCTTAAACTTACACAATGTTATATGTCAATTATATCTCAATCAAGCTAGAAAAAATGAGTATGCCATATCACAGGAATGCTAACATTTACAAATGAGTCCTCCCATAACTCTTTAAAAATACCATATTCTGAAAGGCAGCATTGTGAAGCTGAAGAAACACTGACAGTTCTTAGATTTAAGGAGACCCGGAATCCCAGCTCTGTTTACAAATCAGTTTGGGGCCAGTCGCTTCATCACACACACACACACACACACACACCTCAGTTTGTTCATTTTACCCCCATACTTCAGGTGTGCATTTCCAAAGGTATGTTGAACCCATTGGTTTCTGGGTCCCTGCTTCTCAGGAAAATTCAGGGTAGCTCCTTCATTTCCTACCTCTATAAAAACAACAACCATTAGAATCTCTCTATTTGCTTTAGTATGTTGCCAGACCCATTTTCTACACTCTGCTCTGGACTGGAAGCTGGCAGTTGGTGAGGTGGCAGGGAAACACTCCCATTCATCCTGTCTCGTTCATTTAAAGGAGGCAACAGCCCTGTGATGGAGGCCATGGTGCCCCCAGGCCCACCAAGGCTTCAGGAGGTTGGCTGTGAGCCTCAGCTGAGCTCCTCTTTGAGAACTGCCCTTGCTTGAAAGAAGTGCCAAGGTTACACATCCCCCTTGGGAACAGCCTCATCAGGTGGGAGGACAATGGCCCAGGCCCCTGGCCTCATTTTAGGACAATTCAGAGGACCATCCGAGTTGCAGAGTCCCTATGAGATATCTGTACCAAGGCCATTGGTAGAACTGCATCACAGCCCAGCTCCCCCTTCTGCTTCCCTCTTCCCCTCACAGGTGCTGTTCCCCCAGAACACTCCCCCAGGTGACCCCCCGCATGCAGTCACCATCTCAGAGTCTGTCTCTCAGCAAAGAATCTAAGACAGCTACCCACCCACACCCACACACAGGCCTGCCTTAAGCAAGGCTTGGTTCAAACATCTCAGAGTGACAGACAACGGGCACACTTCCACCCACACCTTTCAGTGAAAGGATGACTAACTACTTTCTGTGCTCAGGTTGGGGTGTGTGTGTGTGTGTGTGTGTGTGTGTGTGTGTGTGTTTTAATCTATTCCGGAAGAACGGAGAACAAACTGGGTGATGTCCTATATGTAACTGACTATGAGATTAGGTCAGGTGGGCTAATTAAGACTCACTCACTGCCATCTCCCGAGATGAAAGCTACTCTGGGGCTGGCATAGAAAACAATTAGCCCTACTTGAGTTCAAACAGCTTATGTGAGCTGAGAGAGCCCATTTCCCCTTCTGGAGCCATTAATTAATGAGTCTAGCGCTTTCCCCCATCCCTCATTCCTGTCATAACTTCTTTCACTGCTGGCATCAATTGTCATTCTGTGCAGTTCTCCAACTGACAGCACAAATGCAAAATTGGAGAGAATATCACAGGAAGAGGGCACACTGTGCCTGGGGATGTTAACATCTGTTTCTGTGGAGATGCTCCTTTTGCTTGGAAGCATATCACAGCCTAGCTAATGTGAGGAGCCGTGGTCTTGAAAGACGCCAGCAAGAAACCCAGAGGCACTGAAAATCCTCACTAATATAAATGAGTGTGGCTTACATTTGGCAGGGGTAGGGAAACAGTGTGTTTTTAAGTGAGAAGACCTGAAACACTGTAGGTGAAACGAGAGGCCTCCCTTCACAGGTATGTATGTGAACCACTCAGATCCTGGTGATGAATGCTAGAGGCTTGTAATTACCCACATCAACAGCTCTTTTGAATCGACCTGGTTATTTGTAAACAAGGTTACCCACTGTCACTTTCATTTGCACTATTGCCAAAAGAGATGCACTACTTTCTCCTAGTGCTTTTTTCTTTATGCCTGTGGTTGTGATGTTAGGTTTCTCCAAAGCTGTAATACAGAACAAAGAGAGAAGTTAGAAGGCAGTTCAGCTGGAGATTTCTAGAGATTCTGCAGATATCAGATCAGTCTTGGGGGTGGGGGGTTTTGAAGTCACACCAGCCAAGGCCATGCGGAGACTGAGTTGTAAAGGAGACCACTGATGTACAGCTAGGGAGTGAGAGAGTGAGGTGGGAGGAGGGAGATAAACATTTGTATAGACAGAAGCATTCAAAGGAAGCATGACACTTCCTCACCAAGCAAGTTATCTGAAAGAGTAATTGGAAGATTAAGCAGAGAATCAGAGCAAAGGGAGTTTTGTAGGTTATTTATCCAGTCTAGGGAAGAATGAAGAATGAAGAATGATCTCAATGCTCTCCTAGAGTTTACTTTGTTGTTATTATAATTTTAATCTCTTCTAACTTTAGAGTCCCTTTCTCTCCCCATTAGACAGTGCTAAACACAAAAGCTTTGCTTCTGAACTCCTCTTTTCCTATGCTCCATATAAACTACCACCCCAGGGTTGGCATTTACCATAAAAATGTTGCAATTACTAAGATTACTATTTATCATATACAGTTGACCTTTGAATAACATGGATTTGAACTACGTGGATCCATTTATACATGGATTTTTTTTTCAATAAATACAGTACAGTACTGTAAATGTATTTTCTCTTCCTTATGATTTTCTTAATAAATTTTCTTTTCTCTACCTTACTTTATAACAAGAATATAGTATATAAAATATACTATATCCTTTCTCCAGGAAAGAGTCCTTGTTTCCACATGGTTTTCTAAGATGATGAGAATAGTGGAAGCACTTCTGGAGTGACAGAATAAAGACTTCCAAAATTCTGTGACAGAGTAAAGACTTCCAAAATTCTGCCCCTTTATAAAAGAACTAGAAAACTGGCAAAAACAAAACAAAACAAAACACAACACAAAAACAACAACAAAACAGATCAATGCTTTAGAACTCTGAAAAATAACTAAAGACTTGAAACAATCCAGTGAATATTTATTCAAGAAAAACAGCTGAATATCAGTAAGAAGAATAAGCTTTGTAGCACTTTAAGTTATCCTGATTCCAATACCATCTTCCCAGCTCCACAATAGCCTTGAACAACAACTGTCTAACAATACTGTAGCTGTGGAAAATCAGCAGCCTAACAGCCACTTGCAAGAGCAGAATGGGTTTGGTGCACCCTCAAAGGCCTATCCCCAGAGAATTATCACTATGTAAACAGTCTGACAGCTCAAAATCCCCATTCTCAGGACTTATCTTTATTCAGCCTGACTCAGAGCTCACTCACTGCAGGCAGTCCTATCCCCAGGGTATTTGTCAAAAACGATCAGCAGCAATTGTTTAATATCTCAGCTGCCTTAGTCAGCATTACTAGTAGAAATGGTAAGAGGCTGACCAAAAAAGTTAAAAGGAAAAACTGGAGAATGAAATATTTGTAGGGGGCCCTGAAAATTTCTAATATAATACTGGGAATCTAGAAGGCCACACACATGTGCAGGGTTATATGCATGCCCAGGAAATACTGAGAATGCCCTAATTTCTTCCATCTGGTTAATTTAAGGCTTAGCACAGCAAGAAATGAAGACTAAGAAAGAGTTGTAAACTGCCTCCTGGTACCATTGATGGCATACCTCAACACACACACACACACACACACACACACGAGTCGTTGGCAAAGGCTGGGAGTCATACTAGTTCAAGGCATTTAAAGAAATCTGTCCAATCATTAGCTGACCACTAAGTTAACCAAACACAAATTTCAATGGCTTCACATAACAAAGAATACAGATTTTATAGATTTAGTCCAGGAAAGTCTCCAAAATAAACAGCAATAACTACAAACAGAAACAATAAACCCTGAGGAACAGGAGGAATCTTATTTCCAGAGTTACCACATTATACTATTTAATGTCCAATTTCAAAGAAAAAAATTACAAGACATGTAGAGAAACAGGAGACTGTGGCCCATATATGGTTAAAATAAGCATTCTCTATAAACAGCCACTGAGGAAGTCCAAATATTGGACTTACTAGAAAAAGATCTTAGATGAGATATTATAAATATGTTCAAAAAACAAAAGGAAACCACATCTAAATTTTTTTTTAAATCGTGAGAATGATGTCTCACCAAATAGAGTTTCTCTATAAATAGAAAGAAATTATTTTTTAAAGGACCAAACAAATTCTTGAGTTGAAAAGTACAAAAGTTGAAATGAAAATTCACTAGAGAGGTTCAACAGAAGAGTCGAACTGGCAGAATAAAGAATCAGTGAACTTGAAGTCAGGCCAATTGAGATCATCCAGTGTGCAGAAGAGAAAGGTAAAAGAAGGAAGAAAAATAAATAGAGCCTGTGAGACATCATCAGGCATACTAGCATACACACAAGAGAAGAGAGAAAAAGAAGAGAAAGAGCGTTTGAAGAAATGGCCAAATACTCAAATTTGATTAAAACGATTAATCTGCATATCTAAAAAACTCAATAAACTCCAAGTAGGATATATCAAAGAGATTCACACTGAGACACACCACAGTCAAACTGTCAAAAGACAAGAGAGATTCTTAAAAGCAGCAAGAGAAACAACTCATCACATACAAGGGCTCGCCAGTAAGATTAACATCTGAATTCTCATCAGGAAACTTGGGGGCCAGAAGCTAGTAGGATGACATATTCAAAGTGCTGAAATAAAAAGACAATCAAGAATTTCACATCCAGAAAAACTATCTTTTGAAAAACAAAGAAGGAATTAAGGTATTTCTAGAAAAAACAAAAACAGAGAATTCATCACTAGCAGACTGGCCCTATAAGAAATACTAAAGGGAATCCTTTAGGATGAAATGAAAACACACTATAAAATAACCTGAATTCACATGAAAAAATAAAGAGTACCAATAATAATAACTACACAGGTAAATACGACAATATAAATGCATTTTGTTAGTCTTCTCCTATCTGATTTAAAAGGCAGCTGCATAAAGCAATAATTATGAAACCATGTTAATAGGCTAGTAATGTATAAGGATATAATTTGTATTATAATAACAGTACAGAGAAGTGGGGGACACAGACCTATATTGGAACAGTTTTTGTATATTATGAAATTGAGTTAGTTTTAATCTGAACCATGTTGTTTTAAATTAAGATGTTAATTTTAATCCTCAGGGACACCACTAAAAAATAACTTAAAAAAATAGTAAAAGAAACAACAAGGAAATAGGAGTAATATATAAGAAAATCTCTAACTAAAAAGAAGGCAGTAATGAAGAAATAGAAGAACAAAAAATACATAAGACATGCCAAAAACAAATAACAAAATGGCAGATGTCAATCTACCTCATCAATAATTACATTAAATATAAATGGACTAAACACGCCAATCAAAAACAGGGATGACTGGCAGCATGGTTTAATAAAAAAATAAAACTACGGTCCAACTATATATGCTGTGTACAAGAGACACACTTTAGATTCAAGACACAGTAAGTTGAAACTAAACGAATGGAAAAAGATATACCATATAAAGAATACCCAAAAGACAGCTGGAATGACTACACAGACAAAATAGTCTAAGACAAAAGTTGTTACTAGAACTACATTACTACATTTTATAACCATAAGAGGAATAACCCAGCAGGAAAACATAACAATTATAAACCTATATGCACCTAACAAGGGAGCCCAAAATACATAAAGGAAAACTGACAGAATTGAAAGGAAAATAAAAAATTCAACAATAATAGTTGAAGACTTTAACACATTACATTCAGTAATGGATAGAACAACTCCTAGCAAAATGTCAACAAAGAAATAGAGAATTAGAGCTATTTCTTCCCTAGTTGGAAGACATTCTGAGTATACCTTATCATCCGTGTCCCATGAGAGGGAAGATAAAAGAGGGGTCCAAAGCAAAAAATGGATCTGGAGCAGCAAAAGGGAGTCTTTCTGCCCCCAGCAATTTACCAGATGCCTGTCCTTGATCCATATCAACACTTCTCATTAGGGGGAGGAGAAAGCTGGGTTGGAAGTGGGGACCTTGACTTTTTCTTAAAAATCAGAGAGTACCCTGTCCTCATCTTTCTACACAAGATTGACTACCTATTATTTAGAGAGATTGAGGCATTAGAGAATGACATCAGCCTCCCAGAACTCCTGAAAATGTTATGTATGGCAAAATCATTTACCTAGACAGGCAGGGAATACCTGGAAGTGATCGTAAGGCTACCACTTTCAATTTAGAAACCTGGTATGATATATATATCTTGGGAAAATATATGAAAAAAAGGGGAATATGCAAAATTTAATCAGACACCAATAGAAGAAAAAATAGTTAATTTAAAATTAATTTAAATTATAATAAATTATTTTTACTAATTAATACAAATTGAAGGATTTTTCCCTGATTTGAAGGGGCCTATATTTTTTTCTACCCATAAATGTCTGAACAAAAGCTGCTGCTTTTTCTCCCCTCAAAGATTACAAACATTTTGCTATGTCACTGGGCAAGCAATGATGGGTTGATATAAGTTCAACACTCCACTGGGGAAAGCATTGCTGCATAAATTAAAGCTAAGTTTCTCTTACTTGTATTTATTGACCATTTCCTTCAATCAAGTCCATTTAAGGGCTTTAATTGGTTTCCAATGTAGTTTAATGACTTCATGTGCTGTCCTCATAGAACAGTACTTTTTAGCACTTTAAATACCTTTATAATCTTCAATTAGTTAATCTTCACAACACCCAATGAGGTTATATGAGAATTATTCCATTTTTACAGAAGATTCAATGGAGGGCTTCTAGTACAATAGTGCACATCAAAATCATCAAGGTTACTTGTTAGAAGATTCATGGGCTCCATCCCCCAAAAATCTTTGATTCAATAGGTCTGAGACTTACCACCCTATATTTTAAATAACCAGTCCTGATGAGGATAGCAAAGAACCACATTTTGAAAAACACTATCTTTATCCACAAATGTCTAGATAGAGAAATCTTTTGTTTTAAAAAATATAGCAGACTATCTACCTTGACTTCCACCCTACAAGATTACTTTCATCTTACATTGTAAAGTATATTCAGTGCTGGATAATACATAAGACAACTTTTAAACACAATAAATCTGGGGAGATATTAAGGAATGACTAAAGGACAACACTTCAGGAAAGTGAGAACTGAAGAGGTAGGTGAGAAATTAAAGCCAACTTTCACCTTGAAAGCATTTGCTAGATCACTGAATTTTAGTGTCAGTTTTTATGCCCTCAAAGGACCACAAGACACAAGAGAAAAAGACCAGGGCCTACCCAAGGTGGTGAATTTACTAGGAGACACTCCCATTATGCTAGGATCCCAGAGAGCTATACTCTCAATGCAAGCGTGAATCAGAAGTAAATCTGTCCTCATCCACAGCTGACTATAAGCAAAACTGCTGACTCACATTGGCCCTTGATGGACAAGGGGAAAAAGCTACCCTAAGATTTATACCCGCATGATACTTCTCACATAGATGCAGCCCAAATTCATACCACCTGTATAGTTTGGAAAACCTCAAACTAAACCTTTTTAAAAACCAGGTCCTGGGATCAATCCAACAAGAGGATATAACACTTCTAAATATTTATGCTACCAGTATACAAAGTAAATATTAACAGACCTAAAGAAAGAAATAGTAATACAATAATAGTAGGGGACTTTAATACTTCATTTTCAACAAGGGATAAAGCTGACAGAAAATCAATAAGAAAACATAGGCCTTAACACATTTGACTTAACATATGATTTAACAGACATATACAGAACATTCAATCCAAGATCAACAGAATACACATTTTTCTCAAGCACACATGGAACATTCTTACGACAGATCATATGTTATGCCACAAAATGTGTCTTAATAAATTTAAGAAGGTTTAAATCATATTAAGTCTCTTTTCAAATTACAATGGTATGAAACCAGAAATCAACTAAAAGAAAAAAAAACTGGAAAATGTGTAAATATGTGGAGATTAGACAACATGCTACTAAACAAACAATGGATCAAAGAAAAACTTAAAAGAGAGGTCAAAAAAATATCCTGAGACAAATGAAAATGGAAACATAACAACTAAAACTTATTAGATGAAAGTCCAGGACCGGATGGATTCACAGGTGAATTCTACCAAACATTTAAAGAGTTAATACCTATAGAAGAGAAAGGAAAGCTTCCAAATACACTCTATGAGGCCAGCCTTACCCTGATACCAAAACCAAAGACACCAAAAAAGAAGAAAACTATAGGCCAGAATCCTCGATGAACACAGATGCAAATATCCTCAACAAAATATTAGCAAACCACATTCAACAATACATTAAAAGGATCATTCACCTGATCAAGAAGGATTTATTCTGGATGCTTCAATATTCACCAATCAATCAAGGAATAACACCACATTAACAAAACAAAGGATAAAAATATTATCTCAGTAGATGCAGAAAAAGCATTTGACAAAATCCAACAACGATTCATGATAAAAACTTTCAGTGGGGGTGCCTGGGTGGCTCAGTCAGTTAAGCATCTGCCTTCGGCTCAGGTCATGATCCCAGGGTCCTGGGATCAAGCCCCGCATCAGGCTCCCTGCTCCACAGGAAGCCTGCTTCTCCCTCTCCCACTCCCCCTGCTTATGTTCCCTCTTTCGCTGTGTCTTTCTCTGTCAAATAAATAAATAAAATATTTAAAAAAAAAACTTTCAGTGAAGTGGGTTTAGAGGGAATATACCTCAACACAATAAAGGCCACATATAAAAAAACCCACAGCTAATACCATACTCAACGGTAAAAAAAAAAACTGAAAGCTTTTCCTCTAAGATCAGGAACAAGACAAGGATGTCCACTCTCACCACTTTTATTCAACATAGTACTGAAAGTACTAGCTGCAGCAATCAGATGAAAGGAAGAAAAAGAAAGAAAGAAAGAAAGAACATCCAAATTGGTAAGGAAGAAGTTAAACTTTCACTATTTGCAGATGACATGATACTCTATATAGAAAACCCTAAAGACTCTACCAAAAAACTATTAGAACTGGTCAATGAATTCAGTAAAGTTGCAGGATACAAAATTAATATACAGAAATCAATTGCATTTCTATACACTAATAATGAAGTAGAAAAAAGAGAAATTCAGAAAACAATTCCATTCACAAGTGTACCAAAAAGAATAAGATACCTAGGAATAAACTTAACCAGGGAGGTGAAAGCCCTGTACTCTGAAAACTATAGAACACTGATAAAAGAAATTGAAAACAACACAAACAAATGAAAAGTCATTCCATGCTCATGGATTGGAAAAAACAATACTGTTAAAATGTCCATACTACTCAAAGCAATCTACAGATTCATTGCAACCCTTATCAAAATGACAATAGCATTTTCACACAACTAGAACAAATAATCCTAAAGTTTGTATGGAACCACAAAAGACCCCAAACAGCCAAAGCAATCTTAAGAAAGAAGAACTAAACTGGATGTATCATAATTCCAGATATACCACAAAGCTATAATAATCAAAACACTATAGTACTACCACAAAAACAGACACACAGATCAATGGAACAGAATAGAGAGCCCAGAAATAAACCTATGCATTTATGGTCAATTAATCTATGACAAAGCAGGCAAGAATATACAATGGGGAAAATGTATCTCTTCAATAAATTGTGCTAAGAAAACTGGACAGTTACAGGCAAAAAAAAGAAAGAAAGAAAGAAAAGAAAAAAGAAACTAGACCACTTTCTTATACCATACACAAAAATAAACTCAAATGGATTAAACACCTAAATGTGAGACCTGAAGCCATAAAACTCCTAGAAGAAAACATAGACAGTAATTTCTTTGACATTACTCGATTTGTAATTTGACATATTTTTCTAGATATGTTTCCTCTGTCAAAGGAAACAAAAGCAAAATTAAACTATTGGGACAATACCAAAATAAAAAGCTTTTACACAGTGAAGGAAACCATCAACAAAACAAAAAGGCAACCTACTGAATGGGTGGAGATATTTGCAAATGATATACCAATAAGGGGTTAATATCCAAAATATATAAAGAACTTATACAACTTAACACCAAAAAAAACACAAATAATCTCATTAAAAATGGGCACAGAGTCTGAATAGACATTTTTCCAAAGAAGACATACAGATGGCAAATGGACATAAGATGCTCAACATCACTCATCATCAGGGAAATGCAAATTAAAACCACCATGAGATATCACTTTCCACCTATCAGAATGGCTAGAATCAAGAAGACAAGAAATAACAAATGTTGGTGAGGATATGGAAAAAGAACCCTTGTACACTTCTGGTAGGAGTGTAAATTGGTGCACCCACTACAGAAAACAGCATGGAGTTTCCTCAAAAACATTAAAATAGAAATACCATATGATGGTACTGTAGATGGAATTACTAATCCACTACTGGGGTATTTACCCAAAGAAAACAAAAACTAACTCAAAAAGACATATGCACCCTTATGTTTATTTTTTAAAATATTTTATTTATTTATCTGACAGAGAGAGAGATGGTGAGAGCAGGAACACAAGCAGGGGGAATGGGGAAGGAGAAGCAGGCTTCCTGTGGAGCAGGGAGCCCGATGCGGGGCTTGATCCCAGGACCCTGGGATCATGACCTGAGCCGAAGGCAGACACTTAATGAATGAGCCACCCAGATGCCCCACCCTTATGTTTATTGCAGCATTCTTTACAATAGCCAAGACATGGAAGCAACCCAAGTGTCCATCAACAGATGAATGGAAAAAGAAGATGTGGTATGTATATACAATGGAGTATTACTCAGCCATCAAAAGGATAAGATACTGTCATCTACAACAACATGGATGGACCTAAAGGGTATTATGCTAAGGGAAATAAGTCAGAGAAAGACAAATACCATATGATTTCACTTATATGTGGAATCTACAAAACCAAAATAAGCAAATAAACAAAAAGCAGAAACAGACCCATAAATAAAGAGAATAAACTGATGGTTGCCAGAGGGTAGGGGAATGGGCAAAATGGGTGAAGGGGAGTGGGAGATATAAGCGTCCAGTTATGGAATGAATAAGTCATGCAAATAAAAGGTACAGCATAGGGAATATAGTCAATGGTATTGTAATAGCTTGGATAGTAACGGACAGTAGATACACTTGTGGTGAACATAGCATAATATAGTTTTTGAATCACTATGTTGTACACCTGAAACTAATGTAACATTGTGTATCAACTATAATCAACTATATTTCAATTAAAAAAAAAACTTATGGGATGCAGCAAAAGCAGTTTTAAGGGGGAAGTTCAGGGCACCTGGGTGGCTCAATCAGTTAAGCATCCAACTTTTCATTTTGGCTCAGGTCATGATCTCAGGGTTGTGAGATCAAGCCCCATGCCAGGCTTCGTGCTGAGGGTGGAGCCTGCTTATGATTCTCTCTCACCCTCTCTCTCTGCCCCTCCTCCCCCTTCCTCTAAAAAAGGGAGGGGCGATGTTTATAGAAATAAATGCCTACACCAAGAACAATCTCAAATAAAGAACCTAACTTTATACCTCAAGAAACTAGGAAAATAAGCCCAGCCTTAGTAGAAGGAAGGAAATAACAAAGATCCAAGTAGAAATAAATAAAATAAAGACTTAAAAAGACAATAGAAAAGATTAATGTTTATCTTTTCAAAAAAACCAGCTCCTAGTTTCCATTGATCTTTTGGTTTCATTCCTATGTGGAACAAAAGGAATATTGTGGAGGGCCACAGGGGAAGGGAGGGAAAACTGAACAGGAATAAATCAGAGAGGGAGACCAACCATGAGAGACTCTGGACTCCAGGAAACAAACTGAAGTTTACAGAGGGGAAGGGGCTGGGGCCTGGGGTAACTGGGTGATGGGTATTAAGGAGGGCACGTGATGAGCACTGGGTGTTATATGCAGCTAATGAACTGTTGAACACTACATCAAAAACTTACGATGTACTATATGCTGGCTAACTGAACATAAGAAAATTAATTAATTAATTAATTAATTTTTTAAAAAAGTCTCTAGAGACAAAAAATAAATCAGTTGTTGCCTGGGGCTGAAACTAGGAATGGGAATGGCTGAAAATGGGTATCAGGAAACTTCTTGGGGTGATAGAAATGTTTAAAAATTGGATTGTGGTGGTTGTTGCACAGCTCTATAAATTTGCTAAAAATAATTGTACACTTACAACAGGCAAATTCTGTGATGTGTAAATTATGACTTAAGTTGATTTAAAAAGCCTGAAAAATCACAAATTCACATTTTTATTTCTTACTAATAAATTGAGGTAATAAATATATATTCAGGGGATTTGAAAAAAATTGACAAACTTAGCTTGACTCACCAAGAGAAAAAAAGAGAGAGGACTCAAATAAATAAAATCAAAAATGAAAGAGGAGATGTTAACAACTGATGCCACAGAAATACAACATTATTATGAAAAATTATACACCCACAAATTGGACAACCTAACCCAAGTGGATAGGCTTCTGGAACATACAACCTACCAAGACTGAATCATGAAGAATCTCAACAGGCCAATTACTTAATAAGGAGACTGAATCCGTAATCAAAAACCTCCCAACAAAAAAGGTCCAGGATTAGATGGTTTCCCTCATGAACTCTACCAAACATTTAAAGAATTAATATCAATCCTTCTCAAACTCTTCCAAAAAAAAATAAAACACAAAGGAATACCCCCAAAGTCTTATATGAGGCCACAGTTACCATGATACCAAAACCAAACAACGATGCCACAAAAAAAGGAAATTACAGGATAATATGCTTGATAAACACAGATGCAAAAACTTCAACAAAGTGGGCGCCTGGGTGGCTCAGTTGGTTGGGCGACTGCCTTCGGCTCAGGTCATGATCCTGGAGTCCCAGGATCGAGTCCCGCATCGGGCTCCCTGCTCGGCGGGGAGCCTGCTTCTCCCTCTGACCCTTCCCCCTCTCATGTGCTCTCTGTCTCTCTCATTCTCTCTGTCTCAAATAAATAAATAAAATCTTTAAAAAAAAAAAAAAAAAAAAACTTCAACAAAGTATTAGCAAAGTAAATTCAACAATACACTGAAAGGACATACACTATGATCAAGTGGAATTTATTCCAGGTTCACAAGAATGGTTCAACATTCACAAATCGATTAATATGATACATCACATTAACAAAAGAAAGGATAAAATCATATGATCATATCAACAGATAGATAAAGCATTTGACAAAATTCAACACCCATTTATGGTTAAAAAAAAATTCTCAACAAAACAACAGCCAACATTACACTCACTTCTAAGATCAGGAACAAAACAATGATGCCCACTCTCATCACTTTTATTTAGCACAGGGTGAGAAATGGTGGGGGGGGGTGGTTAGCCGGGGATGGGTATTAAGGAGGGCACGTACTGCATGGAGCACTGGGTGTTATACGAAAACAATGAATCGTGGATCACTACACCAAAAACTAATGATGTACTGTATGGTGACTAACATAACAAAATAAAATCAAATTTAAAAAAAAAGAAAGAAAGAAATCCTAGCCAGAATGATTAGGTAAAAGAAAAGAAAAGAGAAGGGAAGGGGGAGGGAGGGAGGGAGGAAGGAAGGAAGGAAGGAAGGAAGGAAGGAAGGAAGGAAGGAAGGAAGGAAGGAAGGGAGGGAGAGGGAGGGGACCAAATCAGGAAGAAAGAGGTAAAGTTGTCTCTACTGGCAGATGACATGATTTTATATAGCAACTTCATGAAAAAGCTGTTAGACCTCATCAACAAATTCAGCAAAGTTACAGGACAAAAAAATCAATACACAAAATCTGTTTCATTTCTATGCACTAATAACAAATTATCAGAAAGAGAAATTAAGAAAATAATTCCATTTAAAATTGCATCCAAAAAAAAATACCCAGGGATAAATTTAACCAAGAAGGCGAAAGACCCCCACACTGAAAACTATCAGGTATTAGTAAAGAAATTGAAGAAAAAACAAATAAATAGAAAGATATTCCATGCTCATGGATTGGAAGAATTAATATTATTAAAATGTCCATATGACTCAGAGCAATCTATAGATTCAGTGCAATCCCTATTAAAATTCCAATGGTATTTATCACAGAACTAGAACAAATAATGCTAAATTTGTATGGAACCACAAAAGACCCTGAATAGCCAAAGCAATCTTGAGAAAGAAGAACAAAGCTAGAGGCATTATGCTCCCTGATTTTAAACTATTACAAAGCTAGAGTAATCAAAATAATATGGTATTTACATTTAAAACACACAAATAGACCAATGAAACAGGATAGGGAACCCAGAAATAAGCCCATGCATATACAGCCAATTCATTTACAACAAAGGTGCCAAGAATATACGGGGAAGAAATCAAGGTCTCTCTAGTCAATGGTCCTGGGGAAACTGGACAGCCACATGCTGAAGAATGAAACTAAAACACTATCTTACACCATAGACAAAAATCAACCCAAAATGGATTAAAGACTTGAATGTAAGACCTAAAACCATAAAACTCCTAGAAGAAAACATAGGCAAAAAGCTCCTTGATACTGGTTTTAGCAAAGATTTTTTGATATGACACCAAAAGCACAAGAAACAAAAGCAAAAATAAACAAGTGGGGCTATTTCAAACTAAAACTTTTCTACACAGCAAAAGAAACAACCAACAAAATGAAATGGCAACATACAGAATGAGAGGAAATATTTGAAAGCCATATATCTTTTAAGGGTTTAATATCCAAAATATAAGGAGCTCATACAACTCAATAGTAAAACAACAACAAACCAAAAAACCCAATTAATAAATGGGCAGAGGATATAAATAGACATTTTTCCAAAGAAGACACACAGATGGCCAACCGGTACATGAAAAGGTACTCAAAATCACGGATCATCAAGGAAATGCAAATCAAAACTACAATGAGATCACCTCAGACATTTAATTTTTTAATTTAAATTCATTAACATATAGTATATTATTAGTTTCAGAGGTAGAGTTCAGTGATTCATCAGTTGTATATAACATCCAGCGCTCATTACATCACGTGCCCTCCTTAATGTCCATCACCCAGTTATCCCATCCCCCCACCCCTCTCCCCTCCAGTAACCCTCAGTTTGTTTCCTATGATTAACAGTCTCTTATGGTTTGTCTCCCTCTCTGATTTCATCTTGCTTTATTTTTCCCTCCCTTCCCCTATGCTCCTCTGTTTTGTTTGTTAAAGTCCACATATGAGTGAAATCATATAATTGTCTTTCTCTGATTGACTTATTTTGCTTAGCATAATACCCTCTAGTCCCATCCATGTCATTGCAAATGGCAAGATTTCATTTTTTTTTTTTGATGGCTGAGTAATATTCCATTGTGTGTGTATATACCACATCTTTATCCATTCATCTGTCAATGGATATCTGGGCTCTTTCCATAGTTTGGCTATTGTGGACATTGCTGCTATAAATGTTGGAGTGCAGGTGCCCCTTTGGATCACTATATTTGAATGGCTATTATCAAAAAGGCAATAAACAAGTGTTGTTCAGGATGTAGAAGGGAACCCTCGTGCACTGTTGGTGGGAATGTAAATTAGTGCAGCCACTATGGAAAACAGTTATGGAGGTTCCTCAAAAAAAAATTAAATTAAAAATAGAACGACTGTAAGATTCAGCAATCCTTTTCTGTGTATTTATCTGAAGGAAATGAAAACACTCTCTTGAAAAGATATATGAACTCCTATATTCATTGCAGCATGATTTATAATAGCCAAAATATGCAAACAACCTAAATGTCCATCAGTGGATGAATGAATAAAAAAAGATGTGGTGTGTGCCACACCACACAATGGGATATTATTACACACAATGGGATATTATTCATCCATAAAAAGAAGGAAAGCTTGCCATTTGCAAAATATGAATTGACCTTGAAGGCATTATGATAAATGAAAGAAGTTAGACAGAGAAAGACAAATACCATATGATCTCTCTTACATACTGAATCTAAAAAACCCACAAAAACCAAAGCTGAAACAAAACACTACCAAGCTCATAGATTCAGAGAACAGACTGGTGGTTGCCAGAGGTGTGGGGCGGGGTGTGGATGAAATGGGTAACAGGTGTCAAAAGGTACAAACTTCCAGTTATAAAATAAACCCTGGGCATGTGATGTACAGCATGGTTACTATAGTTAATAATACTGTATTGTATATTTGAAAGTTGCTAAGAGAATAGATCTTAAAAGTTCTCATCATAAGAAAAAAAATACATAACTGTGTGTGGTGATGGATGTTAACTAACTAGACTTAAATAAAGTAAAATAAAATAAAATAAAACTAGACTTACTGTTGTGATCATTTTGCAATATATACAAATACCAAATTATTATGTTGTATACCTAATTCAAGTAATATAATGTTAATGTCAAGAAGTAATAATGTAATAATAATTAATACAATGTTATATGGCAATTATATCTCAAAAAAACAGGTTCTGAGTTAATAGTGCCCCAGGCAACTGACATGTACAAACCTTTCCTGGAGAAAACCACTTTCAGTGGAGAACTCAAAGAATTTCTACAGATAAATTCCCAATAATCATGAGCTCACAAATAAAAATATCATTTAATACCAAGGAAATCCATGAGTTAGAGCCAGAACAAAAAACAAACAACAGAATCAGATCCACAAAGAATTCTAAAATTGTAATTATTAGACATATACAAAAGCATATATGTAAAAACTTTAAAGAATAAAAATTTTATATGACTGAGGCTGAAAATTTAAAAATATAATAATTGAAATTTAAAGATCTATATTGGGTTTAACAGCAGATGAGACACATGAAAAGAGAATTATAGAATGAAAAATGTGAAAAAAAACATGTAGAATGAGGTGTAAAGAACAAGAAAAAGAAAATTTGAAAGATAAAAGAAAAAATAGTAAGGTCTAACAAATGTCTAATTGGGATTTCAAAAGAAGAAACAGAAATAGAGTCAGAGGCAGTATTTAAAGTGATAGTAGATAAAAATATTCTAAACTTAGCTTTTGCAGGCCATCCTCTTGGTGTTACCACTACTCAACTCCGCTGTTGCAGGGTGAAAAGAGTTACAATATGTGAATAAATGATCAAGGCTGTATTCTAATAAAATTATATTTACTAAAACCATTGGTGGGTTAGATTTGGTACGTGGGCTAGTTTGTTGACTCCTGACATAGGCAAAAAGAAATTAAAAGCAACTAGAGAGGAAAGACAGATTACCTATAAAGAAATGACACTTAGATTGGTATTTCACTTCTCAATAGCAACAATTAAGACAGCAGAATCATGTCCTCAATGTGCTGACAGAAAAAAATCACCAACCCAAAGTTCTATCAGTCAAAATAACTTTCACAGATGGAAAGAAGAAAAAAAGTAATTTCTTAAAAACAAAAACTGAAGTTAGCCACAAACACATCCTTACTTCAGAAACAAATTCTGAAGGATATATTTCAAGCACCAGGAAAGTGATCCCAGATGAAAGGTCTTAAAAAAAAAGAAAAGGAAAAAGAAATGATGAGAATTAAAATATAAGAAAATTATTAGAAATATGACAAGATTTGTTTTATGGCCCAGAATATAATCTACCTTAATGAAATTTCTTTGGGCAATTGAAAAGAATATGTACTGTGCTCTTGTTAGGTAGAGTATTCTACAAATGTCAATTAGGTCAAATCTTTGGTCTTTGTATTATCTATTGCTGCATGACAAATTACCCCCAAACAATAAACATTTATTATTTCACAAAGTTTCTGAAGGAATCTGGAAGTGGCTTAGCTAGGTGGTTCAGTGTCTCTTATGGCATTGTCTCTCAAGCTATTGCCCAGAGCTGCAGTCTCTGAAGACTTGACTGGAGCTCAAGGATCCATTTCCAAGCTCTGTCACATGACTATTGGCAGGAGGCCTTAGTTCCTTAGTTCCAGGCCTCTCCATAGGGCAGTTCACATGATGGCCTTCCCCCCATGTTCTCTCTCTTGGAGTAATCCAAGAGAGAGAACATGAGCATGCAGGATAGAAACCACAGTCTTTAATAGCCTAAACCTAAAAGTGACATACCATCACCTCTGCTATATGATATAGGGCTCTCAGATCAACACTGGTATGATATGACTACACATAGGTAGGGATACCAGAAGGCAGGACCAGATCCCACAATTGTGTTGTTCTAGTTTCTATATCCTTACTGATTTTGTTTGGTCTGCTTGTTCTGCCAATCACTGAAAGAGGAATGTTGACATTTCCAATTATAATTGTGATTATGTCTGTTTCTCCTTTCAGTTTTATCATTTTTTGCTTTATGTATTTTGGAACTGTGTTTTTAGATGCATACACATTTAGGACTGTTACATCTTCTTAATCTACTCCACCCTTTATCATTACAGGAAGTCCTTCCTTATCCCTGGTTTGGAAATTGACTTTGTCTGATACTAATATAACCACCTCTGACTTATTTTGTTTACTGTTTTCATCCAATTACTTTGATCCTGTTACAGGGGGGGTCTCACATTCTTGGGGTTTTGATCCCCCTCTTCCATTTTCAAAGCCAGCAATGGTGGGCAGAGTCTCTCGTGCTGGCATTTTTCCAGTTCTCTGCAGCCAGAAAAGTTCTCCACTGTTAAGGACTCATGTGTTTACATTAGGCCCACCTGGATAATCCAGAATAAATCTCCCCATCTCAAGGCCCTTAACCTTGAGGACCTTCATCTCTTCAAAGAGCTTTTTGTGTGACTGCTGCTCCCACATTTTGATCTCTCTGGGGTATTAGCAAGAGGTTGTACAGCCGCACCCTCAGTTGACCTGCAGTCGGAATTCAACGACTTCAACTTTACAAGGCCTTCAAAAAGTTATATTGTTGTAGACTATCTGGATTCTTCTCATCAAGGTAAGAGCAGCATGCTCTTACAGCCTTCTACATCCTAACCAACGGTGGAAACTCTACTTAATATTTAACAATAACACTTTTTAAAGAAACGGGAAAAAAATGACACTGTTGATTGTGAGGTGAGCCAGCGTAGGTGCTAATCACATAACTGAGAAGTTATGTGTAAATGTATCCAAATACATTTTTTAAAAAAACTGTGGTAGACAGTTTTCTCTTGATTAATTTTTTTAAAAGCTAAATACAAAGATATGATTCCTGGTTAAACCATCACCATGCCCTCACAGACTGGCAAATTTGACTCCATCTGGTAAGCAAGATAAATGGTCTCTGGAGTACCTTTAGCTCCATTGACCTTCATTGCCAGAATTAGCACAATATGTTCATGGATTAACATACAACACATCCTTCTCTCTCCCCCATTATGAACATCATCCCCACCCCAAGGCTGGGGACAAGGTGACACCAGCATTTACAATAAAGGACAATATATGTTGACAGCTAGCAAAATCTATCCTAAAGTCTGGGGACCAAAGACGGTATCTTCCCTGAATCCTAATTTTTTCCCCAAAAAGAGACAAACACAACATTCTAATCTAGTACTCTAAAGGGCAGGTATTTGTTTCTGTCACAGATATAGAGTTAGAAGGAACCCCAAATGTACTTCCTTGCCCCAAGCAAAGCCAATATAAATTGGTTTGTGGAGTATCTATCAAGACTGGGAACAGGGCTTTCTATACATATATAAATAGCAAATTTGTTCCTCCTTTGGGCTGAGTCTATGTGCAAGAACAATTATTCATTTTTATGGCATCTTTTTCTGTTATTTTTTCCACATATTTAATGGAAATAACTAAAATTTATGTAAACTATAATCAGTTATTATATGACCTCAAGTCATTGCTACATGGCAGGGATTTTTTCCTCTTAAAACTTCTGAGAAACTGTTGGGGTCAAGGCAAGGAAGAAAGAAACGACATCAAAAATTAAAGAAGGAGTTTAATCTCTGCCAAGCCACAATCAGGGGTCCCAGCTGGCCTGAAATCAATGGCTGGTTCTCTCTCATTGGTATGGAAATTTCTTGTTTCCTCAGCATTTATGCTCCTGGGGAAGCTATGTAGCACAGTTCTCACAGAAGTCCTAGGGGATACATGGTCTTGTGCAGTGTGTGTTTATGAAATTGAGGCCAGCCAAGGATGAGGGTATTTGAGGTCACTTGGGTCTGTGCACAGCAATAATTTGGAAGATGTGTCTTTGGTTCCATAGTTGTGCCTGTTTAAGTCTGGCCTTGCGTGGAGTCCCAGAGGAGAAAAAAATGTTTAAAAGGAGGAAGAAGATACAAAAAAGAACATCTCATCCCCAGTGCCACCATGACAGTTTTGCCAGCTACTGCCCAGGGTATGCTGGCTTAGTTGTTCAACTCCCTATGATAAATGTGCGGTCCAATTCTGGGAAAAGGATATATCCCATGTAGATGAGTAAAAGTGGGGTCCCAGCACTGTCTAGATGTATGTGAACTCTATATCTAACACTATCACACTATCAGACTATAAGACTCACATTGTATCCCTACTGGACCAATGCAGAAACCAGCTCATATAGGCTAAGTCACTTATACAGGTAAGACAGCTAGTAAGTGGCAAAACAAGGATTCAACCCAAAGAAAGCCCTGCCTCCTTTGAGGGCACCAACTGCCTCTGTCCTAAAGAAGTTCATTTCCACTCTCACCCCCAAGGAGCAGCTCTACCCGACAGGGAGAAAAGCAGCATATAATCCTGTATCAGCCTCACTGGGCAGGTCTGATTTTGCCTGGGGTATTTTGGGGATTCCCAATTATGTGGTCTTTATCTGTCCTGTTTGAGACACTCTGTCGAAGTTGATGTTTCTTCAGAAAATGTAAAGTGCTAACTTTGTCCAAACTCTCAATTAAGAAATGCAGCTTTAACACTTTGGCCAAGGTCACCCTGCTTTTCGCGAGAGAGCCCCTCCTGAGACCCAAGGCTCCCAAGCTCTCCAAGGTAGCTCTTTCAGTATGTACTCGGCCTGGTCTGAGGAAGCCTCACACAGCCAGAAGCCTCAAGCTTTGGGCTGACTTCTGCAAGGTGTCAGATGTCAACATCAGATTGAGTAAGAAAAAAATTTCCCTTCCAACCGGAAACGTTGCATGAATTCCCAGCTTGGAAGGTCCTTGCTATATACGGTAGAGCCACCTAAAAGCCTTGAAGAGAGCCAGCATCTGCTAAAACAGAATCCTGCATTCCTCCTTTGGTACAAGGCAATGGATGAGCTAGCAGGCACCCACCTTCACAGCATGGACCAAAAATCAGGTGGTGACTTGAGGAATGCCCCTCCCAGCTTCGCCTACCTGAATCCTACCCCTTCGTTGAGACCTAAGTCAAGCTTTGCCCCTTCCTGATGCTTTCTTGACTAACTAGGCCTTTCCAGTGATTCCTCCATCTTCTGAAATGGATGCACCTTTATTGCAGCTATCATCCTTGTGGCACTGCATCAGGCCCCTCCACTATTATGATGGCTCTTTTCTTGCTGCCCAAAGCTCTTACTTGGTTATAAGCATTATTCTCTGAGTGCAGGTCATGTCTTACACACATCTGGTCTCCATAGTTCCTAACACACAGCTCCCACTGATAGAAGCTTGTTTGTTAGGTCCTCACTATTTTGTTTGGGCACCTAATCCAATTTGGTAACTCACAGGGGTTGAGTGTAAGAAGAGGGCAAACAGGATAGCGAGGCTTTGGTGTGGCTATCCGTGGAGTCTGTTACATCCTTAGAGCTGGTGGCTGGGGAAGGGTCTGGCAGCTCTGCAGCATGGGGAAGGGTACAGGTGAAGACACTCCTCAGCTGTTCGGGGGTTCATTCCAGCTCTACCTCTCTCTAGCCACACAGCTTTGGGCAAGGCCTCATTTTTTGTTTCCTCATGTCTAGCCTGTCAATACCAATAGTACCCACCTAAATGGCCCTTTGGGAGGGCTAAAGGACATAATGCATGGAAGTGATCTGCACAGAGCAGAGCTCAATAAATGTTAGCTATTTTGATTCTCTTCTCTTGCACTTATCATCCTTTGCTGTTGTATATTCATTTGTGTGGTTATTTGACTAACAACTGTCTTTTCCGCTAAAAGACACGCTTGGTGAAGCCAGAAGCTCTGTTTTGCTCATCTCTGTACTTCAATGACTCCCAGCATACTATCCAGCACACAGTAGATAATTGGTAAATATTTGGTAAATATGTGAATGTACGAGTGAATTAAAGGCACTTAATAAATGTTTGCTAGATGATTCTGGAAATGTTGCTAATGTTGTTTCTCAACCTAGGTGCTGATTACATCCAGAAGGCAATACCCATATGCTTCAAAATATGCAAGTCCAGCAGATCAGGAGATAACTTTGATCAAAAAGGTAGTTGATTACAGTCCCCAAGAGGGGACTTGCCCTGGGGCAGGGGAGTACATGGCTGGCCTTTGAGCACGCTGTGCATAGGGCTTTCTGTGATGGAAATCAACCCAGTGAACTTTACCAGATGGCGGAGGAAAGCACTTACAAGGTTTCCAGGAAATATGACTCCTGACCTGAGGTGGGTTTTTTTAAAGATTTTATTTGAGAGAGAGAGAGAGCGCACAAGCAGTGTAAAGGGCAGAGGGAGAAGCAGATTCCCTGCTGAGCAGGAAGCCCAACATGGACTTGATCCCGGGACTCCAGGACCATGACCCAAGCTGAAGGCAGACGCTTAACTGACTGAGCCACCCAGGCCTCCCTGACCTGAGTTTTGAAGGACAGATGGGAGTTGTCTGGGCAAGGGGCTAGTGATCTGTGCAAAGACAAAAAACATGCACAGAGTGGAAATGCAGGGCAGGCATATGCCTGAAAGACCCCAACGTGTCAGTGGGATGTCAGAGATGGTGCTGGAGAGGTGCAAGGGGCCAGGCCATTCTCTAACAGACTCTAGAAGAGTCCAGAATTCATTCTCAGTGATCAAATTCTGTTATTTGGTACACCCTGGCCATTTGAAAGAGCCAAATTCCAACCACAAACATATGAGGTAACTTCCCATCACTTGTATTTTCAGGTGCCAGGGGTTAAATCTTGAAACTAAAAAGCTTGCCTTTGGCTTTGCTGGGAAAACCCGAAGTGCTCTGTCTCTGTAGGACCAGCTGTTCACCAAATCCAGCTGTCTCTCCCAGCTACATTGCTCACCAAGAGGCAGGGCTCTGCTGCGGACAAAGGGAGGCAGAGGGTGAAGCCTGCCTTGGCCCCTTCCCACTGCAAATTAACCCTGGCATACCCACACCGACTCACCATCTGGCAATGGCCACTCCAACAGCTGTGGGCCGTTAGTCCTGATGACATCGTCTCTCCTCCTGGTTCCCATCAGTGTGATCAGCAAAGGGGAGGATGAGGATGTTTCTGTGCTTAGCCCAGCACTCTGGCTCTTGCCACCTCTTCATTCAGCTCTGACTTCACCACCTACCTGGAGCTGATGGAGGCCTGCCTCCCAGAGTTCTGCCCCCAACAGAGGCAGGACCCCCAGAACAAGTTCTCAGCCCTGGCCTCCCACCATTGCCCAAGGAGCTTCTGATTCTGACAGACTGGGTAGGCAGAGCCCCTCTGGGTCCTCAAAGCACCACGGTGAGTTGAAGCCCTGCCAGAACTAAGATCTGCAGCTTCATCAATCTCTGTATTCTCTTCCAGCTGTCCTGCCAGTGGGTCTTTGACAGGATAAATGGGAAAGGAGTTAGCCCTCTCCCACGCCCACTAGCCAAATACAGTTCTTCACATAGCTAAGGATAATGCACTCTACATGTTTTCAAAGAGCTTTCATATACTTGTTTCATTTCACTCTGCACAACAAAGCCCCACACTGTGCTTAAAGCCATTGGTGCCTCAAATTGTAACCAATTAAAGGTAGATTTGGAACTGGGCATCTTGTCTCCATGGCTCCTGGTCTGGTACATTTCCTACCCTATCACATAGCTGTGTGTCAATTCTATTAGCATGGCTATGCTTTCAATTAATGACTATCTCTGTGGAGAAAGCAATCCAATGGCTAATCCCCAGCTTATGTGGAACTGCCCATAAGTAGCCCTCATCAACTGCAGAGCCACAGGAAAATCAGGGTCACTGCCTCCAAGCCCTGGCCAATGTAAAATGCCTTCACAACAGCCAGGAAAGGGAATTCACCAAGGCTGACAGAACCTCCTGCACTCTGAGGGAAAACATCAGCTGAGGGGCCTAAGGAGAAACTGATGTGCGACTGATGGAATCAGGAGCAGTTTTTGTTGAGGGATCAGAAGCCCACACAAGCTAATGTGATATGTTTACGATATAGAGGAATCTAACAGAGCCCAACTTGACCCAAGAAGTACAGCTGGGCCTCAAGGAAAACAGGAGAATAAACAACAACCCTTCTCTCTCTCTCTCTCTCTCTCTCTCTCTCCCCCCCCCTCCACTCATCTCTCATCTTGGCCTCTTTCTATATGTCTGGTCCCTTATCTTCCCTGTATCATGGTTTCTCTGATTGCTCAGGGCTTATACTTCCTTATCCTTTCAGCCTGTTTATTGCTTTGTCTCACGTGCCTCAGCATGAGCCTTGGCTCTATCTGTACCTGGACCCTACAGCTACCAAGTAAGTCCCTGGAATTGGACATGTCCCAATTCCAGATGCTGAGGAAGTGGATCTAGTGGTTCAGCTAGGCTGGCAGGGCCCATCCCCAATCCACTCATCTGACTCCTGGGGGACTGGGACACATGGAATGTCACCTAGATCCACCCTTCAGTAGAGACCAATTCCTTAGAACTGAGCCTAGATAAGGACTCCCATGCATCTACCTCAGAAAGAAAGGCAAGGCCTCACTTCTAGAGGCCACTAAATAAACAGGCTGTCAAGCAGTGTTGGAACATGGGTTAGAAAAATGGATAGTGGGGCGCCTGGGTGGCTCAGTTAGTTAAGCAGCCACTCTTGATTTTGGCTCAGGTCATGATCTCAGGGTTGTGAGATTGAGCCCTGAGTCAAGCTCCTGGCTCAGCAGGGAATCTGCATGAGATTCTCTCTCTCCCTCTCCCTCTGCCCCTACCCTTCACGTGTTCTCTCTCTCTCTCTCCAAAATAAATAAAGCTTAAAAAAAAGGAAAACACTAGCACACAGAATCTATCAGATTACACCCTCACTGAGGAAGTGGTTGTCTAGACCAGTGACTATAAATCACTTTTAATAAATGAAATTATTCAAGTAGAGCAAAATGCCTCATTTCTCAACAAACCTTACTAGAAAAAAAAAAGCCCCACCACATTCAATAAGAAGATGGGCCTACTTTAGATGAGACTCTAAAACTTGAGTAAGCATGAAAAGCCCTGCACTGGGACTCAGGGGACCTGGGTATTAATTCAGGCTATGTGATGAACTTTCACATCTTGCTAACTCCTAGCCAATTTTATTTCCAAGACTCAGCTCCAGGAAGTTTCACTTTGCGCTCCCATGGGACCCTCTACATAACCCCATCATGGCAACTTCACATTGTTCTGAAATTGTTGGCTTACCACCAATCTCTCTCACTAGAAGTAAGTTCCTTTAGCACGGAGCCTCTATTTTTATCCCCAGATATATCCCAGTGCTTTCCACATGCTCAACATACAGCAGGCACTCAATAAATGTTTTCAACTGAACTGATTTTACATGCTTATCTGTGCCACAAATAAAGACACACATGTTGCTGTCTGTATGGAAACACTGAGACTTCTTGTGTAGGAAGAGGGTCACCACTGGATGGACATTGCAGAGGCCATGAGACAGCCAGCACTCCAAAGCACTGTCAGCCCTTCCTGGGACACTGATTTCTCCACCTGTAAAATCAGGAAGAAATTGCATATTCCTAAACTGGAAATCAATATATCCATACCACCACAGGTTCTTTCCAAGGCACATTTTACTACAAAAGGAAAGTCTGCATGTAAAAACAAATAGCAGAGTGATGTCAGAAAAATGACAGAATAGGAAGCCCTAAGCTCTCATCTCTCCCACAGAAACATTAAAAAACAAGCAGAAACTGACAGAACAAATTTTGTAAGAACTCTGGAAAACAGTCAAAAGTTTACAACAACCAAGTGAAAGCTGGATCAAGAAAAAGGCACTTCAAAATTCTACAAGGCTTTTCTAGCTATTTTGTATGCCCTCCCCCACCCCTTCCCTGTGTAACAGCAGTCTTAAAGCGCCAACAGTCTTAAAGTGGCCCCAGTCTTAAAGCAGCAATGGTCTTAGTGACAAAAAGCTTAAAGAGGCAACAGCCTGAGTTCCCAGTATGGGCCAATCTCTCTGGTTCTAGAGGGAGCAGAGCACACTTTATTTGCAAATTCTTGTGTCTATCACATATATCTGAGCCACATGTCTCTTCTAACCTACTAGAGACTTCCTGAAGGGCTGATACAAAGTGCTTCTCTCTGTTTCACCTAACTCAGAACTCAGACCAAAAAAGCTCAAAAACATTGGAAACTGAATTAACAACCTTCAGATGCCTGGAAAAAAGATTACAGTCCAACATGCAATAGACAACCTAAGGCAAAGCCGTAGAGAGTTCCTCTAGGAAATCAGGACATTCAAAAGCAACCAGGGAATCTAGGGGGTGCCTGGGTGGCTCAGTTGTTAAGTGCCTTCGGCTCAGGTCATGATCACAGGATCCTGGGATCGAGCCCGTATGGGCTCCCTGCTCAGCGGGAAGCCTGCTTTACCCTCTCCCACTCCCCCGGTTTGTGTTCCCTCTCTTGCTGTCTCTCTCTGTCAAAAAATAAATAAAATCTTAAAAAAAAAAAAAAGCAACCAGGGAATCTAGACAGACACGAGGATTCCTAAGGCAAGATGCATTCTCAGAAAAGACCTGAGAAGAAACTAAGCTTTCACCTTGAACTGATGCTTAGGCACAGTGCAGGCCTGCCTAAAAGTTAAAGGAGAACCCAGGCACAGAACCAATTTGCAAAGAGTCAGAGAGCTCCTGGCTTTTAAAGAATTCCCTGTCAAACCATCAGCTGAATAAAGGCTAAGGAACAGAGACTTTTGTGACCATATCAACATGAACACAGTCTTTGAAATAATACCTTGGGAATGTCACTAAACAAATAGACTACTACAGCCTTCGACAACTAAAAAAGCCAGCAAATCCTTGGGAAAGGGAAGAATTTGGCTTCCAGAGTTACCACATAATAATAGTCAAGTGTACAATTTTCAGTGAAAAATCTTAAGGCATACAAAGAAACATGAAAGTATGGCTCAGCCAAGGTAATAAAATTAACTGAAACTATCCCTGAGGAAGGCCAGAAATCAGACTTACTAGACAAAGATTTTTTAAATTGTCTAAAATATGATCAAACCACCAAAGGAAAATATGAACAAAGAATGAAAGAAAATCAGGAAAACAATGTATGAACAGAATGACAATACCAATAAAGAGGTATAAATTATTTTTAAAAAACTGAAATTCTAGAGCTAGAAAGTACAATAATGGAAATGAAAAGTTCACCAGAGGGCTCAAAAGCAGATTTAAGCAGGCAGAAGAAAGAATCAGCAAATTTCAAAATAGGACAATTGAAATTGTCAAGTCTGAGAAGAACAAAATAATGAAGAAAATGAATAAAGAAAAAATAATGAAGAAAAGAGAATAAAGCCTAAAAGGCCTTTGGGATACTATCCAGTAGAGCAACATACACATTATGGGATTCCCAGGAGAAGAGGGAGAAAGAAGAAACAATATTTGAAGAAATAATTGTTGAAAACTTCCCAAATTTCATCAAAGACATGAATGTACAGATCCAAGAAACTCAAACACTAATAGGATAAACACCAAGAGACCCACACATAGACACATCATAAGCAAACTGATAAAAGACAAAGTGAATATTAAAAGCAAAAGAGAGAAGTGGCTCTCTCTCAATTTAGCTCATAATCACACTAGAGAATAACTTGAAGCCATAAGAAAAAATAAAGAATACTGGTAAAGGTAACTACAGAGGTAAATATAAAAGACCAGCAAATATAAGAGCTAGTTTTATTGTAATTTTGGTATGGTTTATAAATTCTCTCTTTTTCCTATATGATTTAATAAGCAAATATATTGAGCAATAGTTATAATTCTGTTAATGGACATAAAAATGCAAAAAGATATAATTTGTGATTATAGCTATATAAAAGGGAAGACAGATGTATAGAAGCAGGGTACTGTACATTATTGAAAATAAGTTGGCATTATTAAAATTTTGTTGTTGTAAGTTTAAGGTGTTTGTAATGATCCCCATTAATCCAGCAATATCCTGATAGCAAAGCCAGATAAAGACATCACAAGAGAAAACCATAGACCAATAACCTTTATGAACAGTATGCAAAATCCTCAACAAAATACTAGCAAACCAAATTAAACAGCATATTAAAAGGAAATACCCCATGGCCAAGTTGGATTTGTTCTTGGAATGTAAGGATGGTTCAGCATACAAAAATCAACCAATATATCACATTACTAGAATGAAGGGTGGAAACTTCATGATTATCTCAATGCAGAAAAAAACATCTGAATAAATTCAACATCCTTTTATGACAAAAACATTCAATAAACTGTAAGTAGAAGGAAACATCTTCAATATGACAAGAGCCATAGATGAAAAATGCACAGCTAACATACTCAATGGTGGAAGACTGAAAGCTTTTCCTCTCAGATGAGAATAAGATGTCTACTTTCTCTACTTCTATTCAACATAATACTAGATATTCTAGCCAGAGAAATTAGCCAAGAAAAATAAACTAAAGGCATCAAATGGAAAAGAAGTAAAATTATCTCTGTTCACAGATGACATGTTCTTATGGGTAGAAAACCTTTAAAGATTCCACTCAAAAAACCCTGTTAATGGGGTGCCTGGGTGGCTCAGTTGTTAAGTGTCTGCCTCGGCTCAGGTCATGATCCCAGGATCCTGGGATCAAGCCCCGCATCGGGTTCCCTGCTCAGTGGGGAGCCTTCTTCTCCCTCTCCCACTCCCCCTGCTTGTGTTCCTTCTCTCGCTGTGTCTCTCTCTGTCAGATAAATAAATACAATCTTAAAAAAAAAAAAAAAACCCTGTTAAAACTAATAAATGAATTAAGCAAAGGTGCAGGAAACAAAATCAACACTCGAAAATCAGTTGTGTTTCTATACATGGGCAACGAACAACCCAAAAAGGAAATTAAGAAAACAATTACACTTACAATAGCATGAAAAAGAATAAAATACTCAGGAAAAGTTTAGCAAAGGAGATGAAAGGCTTTACACTGAAAATTGCAAAACATTCTGAAGAAAATGAAACATAAATAAGAGAGATGTCTCATGTTCATAGATTAAAAGACATTATATTGTTTAGATCACAATAATACTCAAAGCAACCTATAGATTCACTCAATCCCTATAAGATCCCAATAGCATTTTAAAATAGAAAAAATATTAGAAAATAGAAAAAACATAGAATCTCAAAGGACCTTGAGTATCCACAACAATCTTAAGAAAGAAAAACAAAGCTGGAAGCCTCATACTTCCTGAATCAAAACATTTACAAAGCTATAGTAATAAAGCGATATGGTACTTGCATAAAGACAGACATATGGCGTAATGAAGAGACAGCTCAGAAATAAACCCTCACATATATGGTCAAATGATGTTTGACAAGGGTGCCAAGGATATTCGATGGGGAAAAGATAGTTTCTTTAACAAATGGTGTTGGAAAAACTGAATATCCACATGGAAAAGAATGAGTTGGACACTTACCTTACATTATATTAAAAAATTAACCCAAAATGTATCAAAGACCAAATTCAAGAGCTCAAGCTATAAAACAGGAGAAAACATACAGGAAAAGCCTTGTGACATTGGATTTGGCACTGATTTCTTGGATATGACACCAAAAGCATAGGTAACAAAGAAAAAAATAGATAAATTGGACTTCATCAGAATTTAAAACTTTTATGCATCAAAGAATACCATCAAGAGAGTGAAAAGAGGGGCGCCTGGGTGGCTCAGTTGGTTAAGCGACTGCCTTCGGCTCAGGTCATGATCCTGGAGTCCCAGGATCGAGTCCCGCATCAGGCTCCCTGCTCGGCAGGGAGTCTGCTTCTCCCTCTCCCACTCCCCCTGCTTGTGTTCCCTTTCTCGCTGTATCTCTCTCTGTCAAATAAATAAAAATCTTTAAAAAAAAAAAAAAAAAAAAAAAAAAAAAAAAAAAAAAAAAAAAAAAAGAGAGTGAAAAGAAATGCACAAAATGGGAGAAAACATTTGCAAATCATACATCTGATAAAGGTTTAATAAGAATACATGTAAAGACCTCTTACAACTCAACAATGACAATAAAGACTCAATTCAAAAATGGGCAAAACCCATGAGTAGGCATTCCTCCAAAGAAGATATACAAACGGATAAGTACATAAAAGCTGTTCAACATCATATTCATTAGAAAAATGCAATTCAAAACCACAATGAAACACCACTTCAAACCCATTACAATGTCGATTATTAAAAAAAAAAAAAGAATACAATTATTGTTGACAAAGATGTGGAGAAAGCAGAACCCTCTTGTATTTCTGATGGGAATGTAAAATGATGCAGCTGCTGTGGAAAACAGTTTGGCAGTTCCTCAAATAGTTAAACATAGACTTACAATGTGGTCCAGAAATGCAGCTCATAGGTGTATACTCAAAGAATTGAAAGCAGGTATTCAAATAGATGCTTCTCCTCCAATATTCACAGCAGGTTTATTCACGACAGCCAAAAGGTGGAAACAACTAAGTGTCCCTCAATAGATAAATGGATACACAAAATGTGATACACACATACAACAGAATATTATTCAGCCTTAAAAAGGAAGAAAGTTCTCACCCACGCTACAACGTGGATGTACCTTGAAGATATTATACTGAATGAAATAAATCAGACACAAAAGGACAAATATGATATGATTCCACTTATAGGAAGTAACTAGAGAGGTCAAATTCATAGATAGAAAGTATAATACTGGTTACTAGGGGATGAGAAGAGGGAATAATGAATTCTTGTCTGATGGGTATCGAATTTCAATTTGGGATGCTGAAAAGGTTTTGGAAGTAGATAGTGGTGATAGTTAGACAACATAGTGAATGAACTTAATGCCACTGAATTATACAACAAAAAATGGTTAAAATGGTAAATTTTATATGATATGTATTTTACCACAATATTTAAAAATTAAAATAAAATTAAGAGATCACCCCAGGTGGAAGGTGCAGGCAGGTTCTTCTTCTCAGGACAGTAAAAGGCATAAAAAATTTGGATGTCCCTGGGGTGCCTGCATGGCTCAGTCAGTTAAGCAACCAACTCTTGATTTCGGCTCAGGTCATGATCTCAGGGTTGTGAAATCAAGCCCCATTGTTGAGCTCCGCACCTGGAGTGGAGTCTGCTTGAGAGTTTCTCTCTCCCTCTCCCTTTGCCCCTCCCCCTGCTTACTCTCTCTCTAAAATAAATAAATAAATAAATAAAATCTTTAAAAAAATTTGGATGCCCCCATGAATGGCAGGAGCAGTGCCCTGCTTAGCAGAAGGGGATTAACTGTAGGCATCTGCAAAAGCAGGCTGCTGACTCAGTCTGCAATCAGGGAGCTCTGAGCTTACATTGCACCCCACCTTTTGGCTATTGTGAATAATATGGCTATGAACACTGGCAAATATTTGAGTCCCTGTTTTCAATTCTCTTGGGGATATACTTAGAAGTGGAATTTCTGGCTCATTTAGTAATTCTATATTTAGCTTTTTGAGGAACCATCAAACCGTTTCCCACAGTGGCTATACCATTTTACAAATGCACCCTCCCAGAAATGTAAAAGGGCTCAAATTTCTCCACATCTCCACCAACACTTGTTATTTTCCTCTGTTTTGATTATATCCATGCTAATGAGTGTAACATGGTATCTCACTGTGGTTTTGATTTGCATTTCCCCAATGACCGTGATACTGAGTATCTTTTCATGTGCATATTGGCCATTCATATGTCTTCTCTAGGAAAATGCCTACTCAAGTCTTTTGACCATTTTTAAATTGGGTTATTTGTTTTGTTATTGTTATTGAGTTTTAGGTGTTCTTTATATATTCTTAATATTAAGCCCTTATCAGATATAGGCTTTGCAAATATTTCCTCCCATTCTGTAGGCTGCCTTTTGAACATCTTGATAATGTTCTTTGACACACAGAAGTCTTTAATTTTGATGAAATCCAGTTTCTCTGTTTTCTTTCTTTTGTTGTTCATACTTTTGGTATCATATCTAATAATCTATTACCTAACCCAAGGTCATTAAGGTGTACTCATTAAGAGTTTTATGGGTTTAGCTCTTATATTTAGGTCATTGATCCACTTTTAGTTAACTTTGTATATCGTGTGATATAGGGGCCCAATTTCATTCTTTTGCATGTAGAAATCCAGTTTTCCCAGAACCATTTATTGAAGAGATTGTACTTTCACCATATAATGGATTTGGCACCCTTGTCCGAAACCAATTGGCCATAGATGTATGGGTTTATTTCTGGATTCTCAATTCTTTTCAGTCATCTGTGTCTGTCTTTAGGCCATTACCACACCATTTTGATTACTGTGGCTCTGTAGTAAATTTTGAAATCAAGAGGTATAAGTCTTTCACTTTTGTTCTTCTTTTTAAATATTGTTTTGGTCTTTTGGAGTCCCTTGAGATTCCATAGGAATATTGAGGTGGTGTTTCTATTTCTGCAAAAACAAAAGCAAAAACACCACAATGGGATTTTACAGGGATTGCACTGAATGTAAATTGCTTGAGTAGTATTGTCATCTTAAGGATATTAAGTCTTCTTGTGACATAAACATGTAATTGGCCCAATCATCAAAGCAGGGAAAGGAAACATTATTGGAACCTGTTTCCTGGGGAAAGTAATAAACCCTTCCAACCATGCTGTGCCAGGAATCAGAGAGAGCAAGTAGAAGCAGGACCACAGATTAACAAGAATCCTTGGTCCATTCTTTTATTCCACAATTCGCCACATGATGTGCTAGGCACTAAGGTTCAAAGACAAGATATACCTCATGCTCTTGTGAACCTCAAAGTCAAGTGGGGTATGTGTTACGATCTTTCAGGTTACAGCAGATACTCACTAAAACTAACTTGAGAACAAGGGGGTGTTTATTGTAAGAATGGCAGCCAGGCCTCAGAAAAAGTGAGGAACCAGGAACTAGAAGGCTTTAAGGTACTCAGGACGCCCTCCACTACCATCTCTCGTATCTGTGTCTTTCCGAACATCTGCTTCCTTCTCTTTCTTACATATTGGCTTCTACTGCTCTTCCCATCATTGTATGGTAGCAAATGTGGCCAAAGATATTAACCATATTTGCACATTACTGGTCTAGACATGTCTCTCTGTCTGTCGCAAATCCAAATTCCTAGGAAGAGACATTGAGGACAAGTCTCCATCCACAAATTCCTCAACTATGGCCTAAGTAAGGGATAATAATTGGCCTGCATTAGCTGCCTTCTCCTGGTCCAATTAACTGTAACCAGGGAGATAGGATCATCTAGCACAGACAGCTACAAACAGCCCACCATGGCTACCATGTGGATTTGAGAGGCAAAATAGACAAACCAAGAAGTATCCACCATGGTGGGTGGGAAGCATCAGAATATAATTAATGGTACAGTGTGCTAAAGTTTGGTGGTAAGCAGAGTGCTATAGGACCATATCAGAGGGGCCCTAGAATCTGTATAGTAGGGGCAGAGAGGGAGATGCCATATTGAATACAGCAGCTACATACAAGGTTGAGCTATGTTTTTGTTTTTTCTTTTTTTTCTTTTTAAAAATATTTTAATTTAAATATTAATATTTAAATTAATATTTAATTAATTTAATTAAATATATTAATATTAAGTAAATTCGTATTTTAAATATTTGATTTACATATTTTTTTAAGGGATCCCTGAGTGGCTCAGTCGGTTAAGCAGCTACCTTCAGCTCAGGTCATGATCCCAGGGTCCTAGGATCGAGTCCTGTATCAGGTTCCTTGCTACTCGGAGAGCCTGCTTCTCCTTCTGCCTGCCACTCCCCTGCTTGTGCTTGCTCTCTGTCCCTCTCTCCCTCTCTCTCTGACAAATAAAATCTTAAAAAATATATTTTATTTATTTATTTGACAGAGAGAGAGAGCACAAGCAGGGGGAGTGGCAGAGAGGGAGAAGCAGACTCTCTGCTGAGCAGGGAGCCTGACACAGGGCTCAAACCCAGGACCCTGAGATCATGACCTGAGCCGAAGGCAGACACTTCACCAACTGAGCCACCCAGGCATCCCTGTTTTTTATTTTCTAAAACCAAAACCAAGGAAGACAATTATAGCAAGGTGAAGATGGGAGACACAGGCCCTGAGGTGGGTCAGAGGGAGCCGGAAGGACTCGCAGTTCCAGTTCTCCGAGCTAGAAACATGCAGATTGAACACTAAGACCAAGTCTATCCAATTCAAAAGCCCATGCTCTTTCCTCTACTCATCACTGCAACTCTTTGGGTAGAAAAATATTTTGCTAATCTGAGCAACTATGAAAAAGAAAAGCTCTATAAAGTTATGAATTTGTTTGTTTACCAATATAATGCCTTGTTTTTATACAGTTTCTGAGAGGCATATAAAAATACATTATTTTCAAAAATTACTAATCAAACATTTACCATATGGCAGGTATGTGCTAAAGCTTTTACCTACACTATTGCATTTTATTTGCAATAACCCTTTACAGTAGGTAGTATTATTACCTCCATTTTTTTTAAAGATTTTATTTATTTAATTGACAGAGAGAGAGAGATCACAAGTAGGCAGACAGGCAGGCAGGCAGGCAGAGACAGAGGGAGAAGCAGACTTCCCGCTGAGCAGGGAGCCCGATGCGGGGCTCAATCCCAGGATGCTGCGATCATGACCTGTGCTGAAGGCAGACGCTGAACTGACTGAGCCACCCAGGCACCCCTACCTCCATTTTTTAAAAGATTTTATTTATTTATTTGAGAGAGAGAGAGCTAGAGAGAGAGCACAAGCAGGGGGAGGGGCAGAGGGAGAGGGAGAAGTCTTCCCCACTGAGCAGGGAGCTGGAAGCAGGGCTGGATCCAAGACCCCGAGATCATGACCTGAGCTGAAGGCAGATGTTTAAGCAACTGAGCCACCCAGGCACCCCCTACCTCCATTTTTTGGATGAAAAAACCGGGATTTGAAGAATGTTTTAAGTAATTGCACAATGTGATACAGCTAATAAGAGGCAAGCTAGAATTCAAGTCAAGTTTGAGTCCTCAAGCTCTTAACTGTTAGGCTAGTTGAAAAGTCAAGGTAAAGGGAAAACATGATTAAGAAATTAAATCCTGATTATCCCCTAGAATTATATTCCATATTGTCCTGATTAGAAGCCAGGAATAAGCCAAAAGATTCCTAGTAGACAAATCAAAAAAGGAAGAACACTAGTTGTTAAGAGTCACAATATCCTTAAGATAAGTACAAATTTAGCATAGCCCCAATTTTTCTGAAACTGAGAGAATATTACCCTTGAGTCTTCATAAAGAGAATAATACTGTGTGATGTCATGGATAATGTCCTAACAACATCTTTATAGTTAATACTCATATGATGAGTTTTATAACTCATACTCTTGCAATTCACACACTTAATTGCAGTCAGCATAAAGCCAAAGAACATGTGAGTTTAGGAAGTTCTGTGTGAGGCCAAACTAATGCAGTCCAATTCACAGCTCCCCTGAAGAACTGGCTAGAACCAAGGTGTGTGAGTGTGTGTGTGTGTACATAGATTGCACTTCCTTCAGGGAATCCTCCACACATATTTGAACAAGAATTGTACAGTGAGTCCTAGTTGGGATTTCTGAGATAAACCTGCAGTGTGGATAGTCTATGTTGCTGATTAAAAGCAGAGACCCAGAGAGAGATGTGGCTTAAAATTATGGCACCAAGAAACATTTACCTGCATGGATGGTCACCCTAGCTACATGGAATAATTTGGGTTTGATCAATATTATCTCATAAGATGTTAAAAAGCAATATTCTATGAAAATTATTTTAAGAATATGTGAAATACAAATTTATATGCCAATGCTACTTTGTGTTCCCTCAATTGTTTTGAAAATAAAGATGGTGATGCTTACTATTTAATTGCACACAGGAAAAATACATTTTAATAATCTAATAAACAATGACCAGTGTCTACAATCAGAATACAGATAGAAACAAACTGAGGGTTCTAGAGGGGAGGGAGGTGGGAGGATGGGTTAGCCTGGTGATGGGTATTAAAGAGGGCACATTCTGCATGGAGCACTGGGTGTTATGCACAAACAATGAATCATGGAACACTACATCAAAAACTAATGATGTAATGTATGGTGATTAACATAACAATAAAAAATTTAAAAAAAAAAGAATACAGATAGAAGCTAATAAGGCAGCTCCCTATTGGCATAACTTTGATCATTCGATACGAAACTGTTCTTTGAAAGATTTTCCTCTCTTCTTTATAATGGAAATAAAGTGCCTTATAAATGAAATTTTTATTAGGTATTGAAAGAAAGCAATGAAAATAAAAAAAAAAACTCAGAATGAAGTGAAACTGTTGAGGAAGAAGTATTAGTAGAACATACATCAAAATATATGAAGATGTCAAATAAAGTATTACTTGGAATGTCAGCCAGGGAGTAGTCTGCTTACAGCTTAAAATAGAAAACAAAATATTCAGATGTTTCTATTTAAGTTAGAAATAAGATTAGGGGCGCCTGGGTGGCTCAGTCGTTAAGCGTCTGCCTTCGGCTCAGGTCATGATCTCAGGGTCCTGGGATCAAGCCCCACATCGGGCTCCCTGCTCCGCGGGAGGCCTGCTTCCCCCTCTCCCACTCCCCCTGCTTGTGTTCCCTCTCTCGCTGTGTCTCTCTCTGTCAAATAAATAAATAAAATCTTTAAAAAAAAAAAGAAAAGAAATAAGATTAAAAATTAATACGCCTACTGCTATAAAGTGAAGAATTCACGATTTGGCTCATCAAAAAGTATCCCTGGATTTCAACATAAAAGCAAAACTATTAAGTCCACTTGAGAATCATCTATGATAGTTTTTGGTCATGAAATGATTTTCATAATACAGACTGAAATTAATGGTGGCTAAATCCAAGGACTCTGCAAAAATGGAATGTATTGAGTGTAAATCTTAATGAGAAAAAATGGGATGATAATTAGTGAAAATGGGGCTAATGTCTTTATAGAACTAATTACAGAAACCAGAAAAAGTTCCCCAAAGAAAACTGGGGACCTATACCAGCTTTTTAAAAACGATTTTGACTGCTATGATATAAGATACAGGAATTATAATATTGATGTTTAAGTTATGATGCTGATTTTAGGAAAATTCTTGAATTTCAGGATTAACTAGAATTTTACAAATTTAGTCAAAACACTCTTTCTTCTAGACTCATTCACATATTCCTCTGCAATCACAGCTGAGTGGTAGGTAGGTTAATCCCCACTGCATCACTACAGTGTGGGCTCCATGAGGGCAGACTTGTCCGTTTGCCTCACTGTTGTACTTCCAGCACCTACAAGAGTATGGCACATAATTGCTGCTCAAGAAGTATCTGTTAAAAGAATGAATGCTTTTGAGTGAGTAAATGATGTCATTTAGATACAGAAGTAAATGCCTGCCAAAAGTTGGAAATAAGGTTAACCTCCAGGAATGAAACTAATAAGATATACGAAAAGACCATAGCTATCTGTAAAAAATAATCCAAAAGCTTGCCTATATATGTGAGAAGGGGGGGGATTTGGGACTCCTGAGTATCATTAAGATATGGGAGATAGTATCAGGGAGTTGTGATATAAACATGACTGCATCTAGAGGGGAGGGGGGTGGGAGGATGGGTTAGCCTGGTGATGGGTATTAATTAAAGAGGGCACGCTCTGCATGGAGCACTGGGTGTTATGCACAAACAATGAATCATGGAACACTACATCAAAAACTAATGATGTAATGTATAGTGATTAACATAACAATAAAAAATTGAATAAAATAAATATGACTGCAACCAAAAAAATAGAAGACTAATTTTTTATATACTGTTGGAAAAAAAAATGGTGTAACCAAATAGGATCTGGGAAATAAGGGATCAGAGATGAAGAATTTTTAACTTTTCAGGGTTCCCTGGGTGGCACAGCTGATTGGGCGTATGATTTTTTATTTCGGCTCAGGTCATAGTCTCAGGGTCGTGAGATCGAGCCCCGCATCACGCTCTGCACTGCGCATGGAGCCTGCCTAAGATTCTCTCTCTCCCTCTCCCTCTGCCCCTCCCACCCTCCATGCACACACATGCTCTCTCTAAAAAAGAGAAAAAAATTTTTTTAATTTCTCTGTTGAATTACTATATTGTACACTTGAAACTAATATAACACTGTATATTAATTATACTGGAATTAAAATAAAATAAAATAAGGATAAATAAATAAATAAATAAATAAAAACCAGGTTTTTGAACTATATAGCATCTAATGGTAAACAAAATCGAGATTACAGATGTTATTTTCCTTAAATTAAAACTACACATATCTGGAAGGAAAAATCTCAAATTATAAAAAAGATAATTTCTAAACACAAAAAATAAGAATTTTTAATTTTTCTGATTCCCTTACTAACAAGAAAGTAAGCTTTATGAGGGAAAAGATTTTTTTTTTCTGTTTGGACGGATGGATGCATGGATGGGTGGATGATGAAGGCACAGACAATTCTTTCATTCATTTATTCCTGCATGGAAGAATTTGTCCGTGTTAATCCAGTATGAGCCAGGAGAAAGAATCACTGAATCTGTCAGACAGAGGGCTTCTGGTCACCAGAATGACATTTGCTATTTTGGGGCAGAGATGGTTTACCCAGCTTTACCATAGCTCAGTTCAGCTAATAAACATTTATTGACTATCTACTACTGAATAGTTCTCAAATGAGATATCAAGACTCATGGGTGTTCATTAGGATATAGATCAGTTGGCTGTGATTAAAACCAAAAATCAGTGTCCTCCCGCAACAGAGGACTGTGTTTCTCTCACACACATACATCCAGACCACACTGTGGCTCTGTTCCACGAAGTTACTCCAGGAACAGTCCGTGTGTAGTCAGGTTAGATTAAGTTATGATGCAGGAACACCACCCCGAAATCTCAATGCATTTTTCTGGTTCCTTCCCCCTGCTCATGGAGCAGCTGCTACAGGCCTGACTGTTCTCTGGCAAGCTACTTCAGGTGGTGGTGCAAGGATCTCGACTGAATCAATGTTTTTGTCAAGCACAAGGCCAAGGCGAGGCCAAGGTGCCCCCCTTCCTGATGTCCTCACCACACAGCCTGAAAGGATGAACCCTTAAACCAAAGGCCAGGTGACTGCAACACAATGTTGTGGGACACCCAGTGGCGGAGCCGCTAACTGCAAACGTCGACCCTTTATTCCAAGGGGCTGAGGCAGGAAGCGAAACCACTCAGAACCCCAGAAGCAATGGGAAACTGCCTCACAACCTAGGAAGGGAGAGAGGGAGGCTTGTGCATGGGTCTGGGAGGGCTCCACACAAGCCCCCCATCCTCTCCTATTGCAGAAGGATCCAAGACGTACTAGCAAGACAGATACACTGCATGTCAAGCCTCATGTGGGGCTGTTCCCTACACCCGCAACCCCACCATCTCCACCTGCACCAGAGAAGAACACAGACTGGAAGGTTGTGTGTGCTTCGGCCCAGAAGTGAGCCTACGTCACAACTGACCACGGCTCTGCTGAACTGTCAGGAAAGGTGGGGTGCATGAGGATATCTGGTGAGCTACGGCACTCCAGATGCAGGACCCAGGCTCTTCCCCTGGTCACCGACCATCCCCAGGGCATTTGTCTTGTCTGCATGGCCAGGTTGGCTGCCCTGTAGGCAGCAGGAAAAAGAACCCATTTCCCTTCCTTTTAAGGGAATGACCCTGAAGATGCACACACTACTTCGGCTCAGAGCCCATCAGCCACATGGACGCACGAGGTAGGCTAGGAAGTGTAGCCTTTCTCTTCAGGGGTCACATACCTGGTAAAATTCTGTCACTGTGGAAGGGGGGACAGATACCAGGGGCAGAGAGCAGAATCATTCCTAAGGTATTTTCTGGGTACTCTGGCTCCAGTAAAAGTTAAAACACTGATGTTTGTGAAGGATTTTTTTTTTTTTTTTGCAATTTGCAAATTGTATATACCTCTGTCTTTTGTCTTGACACGACTCTGAGTGAAGAACAAGGCATAGAGCTGCAGCTACCACATCGGGGTAAATGAGCATAGCTTTGGTGGACCGATGAACTTCACCAGGCAAGTATGCCACAGCAGGTGGAGCAGGTCAGAGAAATGCACAGAAACACCCTATAATTAGGTGGACAGGGAGTGCATCAGCCTGGGCACAGGCTCAGAGTCATGGATTAAAAAGCCATGTGTGAGACCTGCAAGCAGACTGGTATTGTCAGCATCTAAAGCACAGAGGAATGGCATGGAAAGATCTATGTGAAATAATCCTTTATGGCCATGCAGCTCCTTTTATACAAATAATATCCTTACCCAGCAAACCCCAGATGATGAACCAGCTTTCCAAAGACTCTGAAACTGGGTAAGAGCTCACTGTCTTCCTTAATAGAGCAAATCTGGTAGTCACTGTCAATGGATCTTGTCCATTGTAAATCTCCTTCAGGTTTGATGATCATGACATTCTGAGTTAGATCTGAGAACCTAGTCAATGCTGGGTTCACTGATACAGTGAAGTTTCTGAAACTGCTAAGTGAATGCACGTCACCAGAACACAGGAATCCTGTTATGGGCCTGCCCAGTACAGGTAGCCCCTGGCACCACCTTAGCATTTCTGTCAAGGGCATGTGTGTTTCATGACAACAGAAGGTTAGCCTGCAATGTGTGGTCTCGTGGCTTGAATGTGCATGTATACACCAGAATGACTGCCTGTCAACTCAAAGGTGCACCATGATAGCAGGCATGTCCATACAGCCATGCATTTGAGACAGGAGGTGCTACTAAAGTCACCAAGAATCACAGAAACTCTTAGGGCAAATAAGCATAGAAATCCCCAAATGCCTTTTCCCTAGCACTCAAAAATAAGACCACCAGTATATCTGATTTAACATCTCTGGTTTGAGATTCATATATATAAGGGGAGAAAGGGGAAGCAGATCTCCTGCCAACAGCTACAATGGAAATAAAATAATAAAACTTTACAAAAACCCAAATCAAAAATACATTTTAAATATAATCAAAGGTACCTAGTGCCCTGCCTATCAATTTTCTTAAGTGATCTTCTCGTGTTCAGTGGAAATTACAGACATAGCTATCCTCGATAAATGTGTAATTTGGATGGAGAAAAGCCCAGAGCTGGCATAAAATTCATCTCTATCAGTTGGTGTTTAGATGTTTCTAAAAAGAAGTAGAGCAGAAACAATTTTGAAGCTCCCAGAAAGTGAGCTGTTTCAAAGAGGTAGCAAATAAAAATGAAACACCTGCAAAAACCACAGAGAAACATCTGTAGCATCAAAAGCTCCCAGCCACCTGGGGGGACAGTTTGATCCCAGTAGGATTGTGTCCACTTTAAGGAACCAAAGAGTCTTTCTTTTTCTGTGTTAAGATATCCTTCATTGCTTAGAGCTAGGGACAGAAACTCAAGTCTAATGACCCAAGGGCAAGGACCACAAAGAGAACAAGGGAGGTCAAGACTTTCTTCAATTTCATTATGTATGTTATTATTGCTGGTGCTCTTATAAACCCCAACTTTTATTCTTTTAAGAGTGGCTTCAGTGTCTGCAATGAAAACCCACCAAACCCCTTCCCCATACAATGTGACTTCTCAGTGTAAGTGTCCTTCTCCTTTTGTCACTCTGTCCCAAGAGAACGGGATGATTTGTCTGATCACCTAGAGTTTCTTAAACCTTGACATCTTAAAACATCAGCATCCCCATTTCCCATGGAAATCTCCATAAGAACCATATCTAATAATAAACCCCCCTTAGATATCCGCGTTGTTCTCATCAAATACAGAACATGTTCTCCCCACCATCTAGTTCTTGCTTGTCTTTAATAATAACAGCTACGAAGAATGCCTCATGATTTTTTCTTTCTTTTATGACACTGACTTTTTGAAGAGTTTTACAGAGTGCCCCAAAGATAGATGTCTCCATTCCCTGACTTTCTGAAAGTTCGGTCTAGAGCAATGCTGTCCACGAGAAATATGATGTGTGTCACACATGTAATTTAAAAAATTTTAGTAGTCACATTTTTAAGACTTTAAAACAGGTGATGTTAATTTTAATAACATACTTTATTTAACTCACTATATCTAAAATCTTATCATTTCCACACTTAATCAGTACTTTAAAAGCTACTGATGAAACAATACATGATTTTACATGATTTCTTCATAATAAGTCTTCTAAATGTGGAACACACTTTATATGTAGAACACATCTCAATAGGGACTAGTCCCATTTCAAGTGCTCAGCAGCCACACATGGCTAGCTAATGGCTACCATGTTGAACAGTACTGGTCTAGACACTTGATTACATTATAGGTAAAAATTTTGGTGGCAATTATCTAAGTGATGGTGTGTGAGCAGACCACTACTTGATGATGTTTATTGTTAACACGGCCAGATCTCTCTGTGATACAGATACCTTCCTCCCTCTTTGTCCTCAGTAAGTAATCCTTGAGGTGATACTTTGGCATCATACAAATATTCTTCTTGGGACGATTGGAAAATTTGAATGTAGACCGGACATTAGATAACTTCATGGAATTAGTTTGATTTTTCTTAGCTATGATAAGGACATTGCAACAATGTAGGATAATGTCCTTATTACTAGGAGCAGGAATGAAACATCATGATGTTTGCAACTTATTTTCACACTGTATTAGCAAAAATGTTATATATGTATATGTGCAGATATAGATAAATTGATACGTTCAAAAAGAGATAAAGCAAATATGTCAAATATTTACAATTCTTAAAAATCTAGGTACAGAGTATATGGGTATGTATCGTGCTATATTTTCAATCTTTCTATAATTTTGAAATTTTTTACAATAAAAAGCTGAGGCAAAATTTTTGAACTAATAAATAATAGCACTTATTTCTTCCAGAGACTGTACAAAAAAGTGTTAAAAGTCTTTCATACATTATCACTTTTAATCCCTGAAACAACCATATGAGGTAGGTGCTATATCATCTGACTTTTCCAGACAGAGAAAACAAGGAGCAGAGAGGTTAGGTGATTTGCACAAAGTTATGCAGAGTTTAATGAATGACAAGACTGAATTGAGTATGTGTGACTTAGAATCCAAGTTTTGAAAGTTCACAAAAGTATCTTGCCCCCTCAGCATTCAAAAGAAAGAATTATAGTTCAGGGAAGTCCTTCTTCTAGGTCTTTCCAAACTCCATCTTTATTCTATTTTTTTAAAGATTTTATTTATTTATTTTTTTTTAAAGATTTTTATTTATTTGTTTAACACAGAGAGAGAGAGCACAAGTAGGCAGAGCAGCAGAGAGAGGGAGAGGGAGAAGCAGGCTCTCTGCCGAGCAGGGAGCCTGATGCGAGGCTCGATCCCAGGACCCTGGGACCACGACCTGAGCCGAAGGCAGCTGCTTAACGACTGAGCCACCCAGGTGCCCCAAGATTTTATTTATTTATTTGAGAGAAACAGTGAGTGAGAGAGAGAGAGTGCGAGCATGAACAGGGGGAGAGGGAGGAGGCCCCTGGGATGACCTCAGCCGAAGGCAGACACTTAGCTGACTGAGCCACCCAAGTGCCCCTCCATCTTTATTCTAAAGACCCAGAAGCAGTGGGATGTGAACTGAGAGAAACTATAATCTGGACTCAGGACCCTGCTGGCGAGGTCACCCACCATGACTGCAGCGAGGGCGCTGACCTACTCCCAGGACCAGACCCACTGCATCTTCTCACTTATGCAATAAGCCTTTGGTCGGTCTCATGTCTCCAGGAACTATAATGATTTTCTCCAACCACCTACAGGCAAAGGGCCAACGCAAGTCATTTCAAAGACTACTGGGAAGGTTGGATTTCCACTCACTCCTCTCTAATGGGTTACGGAGTAGCGATGATGGGAACTATAAGTTACTACGTATTGAACACTTGCTGTATGCCAGACACTGTTCTGAGTGCTCTTCATAAAGGACTTAACTGAATTCTCCTAACAACTCAGTGAGGCATGTTCTAGAAGGAAAACGAGGCACAGCAGTCGTAGGTACTAAGTACAGCCTGGATAACATAATTCCTGGGCGCATACTTCTCACCACTGCATGGCAAGATGGAAGGTGGCCTCCCCAGCATTTGTTACACTGGAACGGGGGTGAAGGCACGCCTGGCCGTGAGTGCCTTAGCAGCAGCCACGGCACCACACAGCCCTCTGGGGAAGGGAGGGGAGGACTGGCAGAGAGAGCATTCACACCTGTTGAACTCCTTCTATGTGCTATATTGGGTGAAGCCCTTCAAAATCCATTATCTTGTTTCAAGTACACGACCACTCTAGGGGTAATTAATAATTATCTCCATTTCACAGATGAGAAAACAGGACTCAGGAAATTAAGTCACCTCCCCAGAGTCTCATAATTAAGAAGTGGTTCCTGCCACATAGTAAAAGTTAACAAATGTTTGCTAAATGAAAGCACAAGTAGTTTCATGAGTTAAAAAATAAAAAATACAGAGACTGCCATACCTGCCATAAGCTAAATGTAGCTGCTTGTCAAAAGGAAAACTATGGCTCAGTGCCTGAGGCTCCCATGTCAAAACAGAGGCAGCCCTGACACTGGGGCATGCTGGGAGTGCCTGGCAGAAGGAGGGAGTAAGCTAAGGGAAGCAATGGGAAAGAAAGGGAAAGAACCTAGGGCCAAATCCTCACATCCGAGCAGGCACAAGAAACCCAAGGCAATACCAACTACCTCCAAAAAACAAGAGTCTGGAACAAAACCTGGGGGCAGGTGGGGAGGAAAGGGGCCCCAGGAGCAGTGACTGCTCACGAAGAGGTATCTGAGCCGTACTTCAAGGTGCCCAGGCTGGGGCATAGGGTCAAGTGGCATGGGAGACCTCTGGTCACTATGGAAAAGCAGGTGAGCAGAACTCCCCCCGGAGCTGAGAGAAAAAGGTGCCTGCTCTGCATGGCCACAGGATCCTGGGTATAGGCTCTGCAAGCAGAAGTCAGGTCAGATTCTGTCCCTGACTTGTTCCTTCAGCCAGGAACTTTTGGGCATTGGGCAAACTGCACACACCAGCCCGGAAAGTTAACCAGGTTAGTCAAAGAATCTGTATCGGACACCTCTTGGTTCCCCCGCAGAGCTCTGTGTACATTTCTGACTCTAGGAATTTTGAACTCTTGCAGACACGGCCTCTCCTCCTACACCACTGCTTCCCCTGATGGAGGCCTCCGCCTCAGCCCCTACCTGATGCCCACACAATGCAGAGGCAGGCCAGAGGCCAAGACAGGAACATGCCTTCCTACTAGCTCTCTCCTCTGCTTCAGGGCCCGTGTCCTCACTCCTGCTCCGGAGTGGACTCCGTAAGAAAATGAGATCACACACAGCCTCTGTCTCACAGTCTGCTTTCTGGGGAGCCCAGGCTAAGACAGAATAAATGGAAGCCACGGGCCCACTCCTCAGAAAACTTCACATATGAACTGAGGCATGAGGGCTCTGTGGCTTTGGACACCCTTATAGGTCACCTTAAGAATGTGACCTTGGGGCACCTGGGTGGCTCAGTTGTTAAGCGTCTGCCTTCGGCTCAGGTCATGATCCCAGGGTCCTGGGATCGAGCCCCGCATCGGACTCCCTGTTCGGCGGGAAGCCTGCTTCTCCCTCTCCCACTTCCCCTGCTTGTGCTCCCTCTCTCGCTGTGTCTCTCTCTGTCAAATAAATAAAATCTTTAAAAAAAAAAAAAAAGAATGTGACCTTAAGGGGCGCCTGGGTGGCTCAGTTAAGTATCTGCCTTTGGCTCAGGTCATGATCTTGGTTGTGGGATCGAGCCCCGCATCAAGCCCCCTGCTCAGCTGGGAGTCTGCTTCTCCCTCTCCCTCTGCCCCTCCCCGCTGCTCATGCATGCTCTCTCTCCAATAAATTAATAAAATCTTAAAAAAAAAAAAAAAGAAAGAAAATGACCTTAAGGAGAAAAGGTAGAGGTTATGGTTTCTAAATTGAAGCACTTCTTTTTCTTATCCTTGGACACGTGCCAGGACTTCTGACTCCAGGAAAACTCAGAATTGGTCATGGAGAGGGGAGCTCAACATAGCACTCAGCAGCCTCAAAACATTCACCAGAAGCTAAAACCAAGCAGGAGTGAAGCAGCTGTCAAAAATTACCAAAGAACTGGATGAGGGTTTAAAATGGCTTTTGAGTTGGAAGAGGGTGTTTCTCCCCCGCTGCTCCAGCTCTTGACCAGCATCCCAATCTCAGCACACACAGTCTTTTTCCAAAATGCCCTTGGTGTTTTAGCAAAAAGCATCAAAATTGTTCTGTAAGATAAAAGGTTCATTACAAAACCTTCCGTAGTCCAGAAGCCCACCCAGATCATAGTTCCTGCAGCCCTGCATGCAGCCATCCAAATCACCACACATGCCCCGCCCCCCCAACTCCTGCACCAGGAAGGAAAATGCCACTGGGGTTTTGGGGCAATTTCTGTAAGTCACTTCCAACCCAGGTATCCTGAAAGGAGAAACATTTGCCCTTCTGGAGACTTTGAAAGGAACCTTTACAGTGCTCCCTCCTCTCCTCTAAGAGGGGAAGGAGAAGCCCCCTGGCCACATGCCTACATCTGCGACGAATATGCATTTAAGGGGCTGGAAGAAACCATTAGCGATCGCTGAATGCACAGCTAATGCAACAGTCTTGGACATGCATGCTAATCATTTTGACAACCTGTCAGCTGAAAACCAACAGTGGCATCCAAATGCTACCTAGAGAATCCTGAGAGACCAGCAGGTCATTAGGTCTGTCCTGTGCCCCTGCTCCATGCAAAGGCATGGCGGACAGAGGGGATGGCTGCTTTAAATGCACTCCCACTCCTCTGAATATTTCCTCCTCTCTTCAGGGCTCCTCTGAAAAAGAGCATTTCCAGCACCCCATGCCAGAGCCACCTGCAGGACATGTGGCCAGGAGCTTCATCAGACCATCAAATCTGGCAGAACTGTCTTCCACCTGCTCTCAAATCTGAGTGACGACCAAAACAAGGTGCCTAGCAAGCAGGTTCCAAAAAAGCTCAGCCTCTGGGACTGAAAGCAGCCCTCCTGACATGTGCTGGATTAGGGATGATGCATCTGGAAATTGTGACAACCAGGAAACTAAAACAAAGCAAAACGAAACACAATGCTAGTGCCACATTTCCCCAGTTTGATTGCAATGTAAGCTGTTGGCCTTAAGTGGAATGACGACACAATTCAGCGTCAAGCCTAACATCCCCTGTGGGAAACAGCGGCCTCTGCAGATTCCGGCCGTGAGGCTGCACACAGGGGATGCAAAACCTCATCGGCCCCTTCACTTGTTCTTTCAAATATTTATTCTACAAAGATGCATTCGTTGACATTTATAGAGGCGGGAGGGTGGAGCACAGGTTTTCAAACTGCTTTGCTGAAAACCCAGAGTTCCCAGGGGGTCTTAATTCAACAAATACGAACTGAACACCTTCTCTGTGCCAGGCACTGTTCTGGGTGGGTGCTGAGATACAGCAATGAACAGCACAAACAACCCATGTCTGTGTGGATCTTAACTTCTAGTGGGAGAGAGGACACCAAACAAGTTTAGTAAGTAAAATACATAGTAAATTGGAAAGTAATAGTAATAATAATTAGCAGTAGTAGTGATAATAGGAAAAAGTAATAAAGCAGGCAAAGGGGACAGGATGGTCAAAGCAGGGAGGGTGGGACTTTAGATTGGGTTTCTAGGGAAGGCTTCCCAGAGAGATTTTCGAGTAAAGCTCTGAAAGAAAAGGAGACGCTGGCAGTCCAGCCGATCAAGGGAGGGAGGGAAGGGAGGGGAGTACAGGGGAGAAAAATGAAGGCAGAGCCAGGGAAGTGGGGGGAGGGGGAGGGGGGTGGGGAGGAAGTGGTAAGGGAAGGGAGGGAAGGCAGATCAGAGAGGGAGGACAAGGGAGGGAGGACAGAGCAGGCTGTGCCAGGTGACCCAGTTTTTCAACTATGGTAGCCCTTTCATCTGTTCAAAATACTGATGTTCTGCATTGGTTTTTGTTTTGGAAAATTGTTCACTGCTAAAAAGAGTAGGGGTGGGGGGAGGGTTGAAAACCCACGTGCAGTACAAAGGCTTTGGCATAAGACAGTGCTGGATTCAATTCCCAGGTTGGTCACTTGTGGCCTGAGTTTCCTAGAGCTCTCACTTCTCACTCTGTGTGCACCCAGCATGGGGAGACTTGGAGAAGGAGCAATTGGTCTAGGCTTTGGAACTTACCAGAGCACAGTGGATGGTTTCCCTGTCCCTACTATGGTTTAGGCTGCACTTGTGGGAAGCGTGGACATGGGACCTGCCTTCAAGGAATGTGCCAGCCAGTAAGCAAGTTGAGATGATGCATACAAAGGCAGCATCAGGCCATGGCGAACTAGAGAGTTCATCACCAGAAGCCATTATCTTCAGCTACAGGGACCAGGAGGAGGCAACCCCAGAATGAGGCTGCAAGCAAGGGCAACTTTTTAACACAGGATATGAATCAGGGAGGACACTGCAGGTGGAGGGGACAGCACATACAAGGTGCAGGTTTAACAAGCAGGATGTGTTTGAGAGATGACAGAGAAATCACCTTGGTGAAGGTCCCTCCTTGACAGCTGGGAAGATCAGAGATGGAGTGTAGTCTGATCATAGAGAGCTTCTAGTGCCAGGATAAAGGGTCTGTTTTTAGAAGACAAAGGGTCCTTGAAGATTTTCAAGCAAGGCGGAGCTACAATCATTAAGGCGATTTAGAACAATACACGGGATGACAGGAGGCAGCAAGAGAAAGGAAGAAAGATGGGGGCTGGTGCAGCAACACAGATGCTGGTAAAGAGAGCTCAAACCAAAGGAGTTAGGAGTCTGGAGGACCCAAGGTGAAAAATCCACTCTGTCCTCTCAGGCTGTCAACTCAAGAAACAAGGCAGGGTGGTTCAGTGTAGAAATTGGGCAATTTGAGGGGCGCCTGGGTGGTTCAGTTGGTTAAGCGTCTGCCTTCAGCTCAGGTCATGATCCCAGGGTCCTGGGATCGAGCCCTGCATCGGGCTCCCTGCTCCGCGGGGAGTCTGCTTCTCCTCTCCCTCTGCCTGCTGCTCCCCCTGCTTGTGCGCTAATAAATAAATCTTGAAAGAAAGAAAGAAAGAAAAAAAGAAAGGAAGAAAGAAAGAAAGAAAAAAAGGAAGGAAGAAAGAAAGAAAGAAAGGAGGGAGGGAGGAAGGAAGGAAAGAGAGAAAGAGGGAGAAAGAGAGAAACAAATCGGGCAATTTGAGAGAATCTTGCACAGAGGCAAGTGGTGACATCAGAGGAATGGAAGGGGGGTGGGGGTGGGGAGAAGGTCAAAAGAGAACTGCCAAGGACTGATCCTAGGGGACACGAACATTTCAGCGTGGGAGAGAAAAAGGAGCCAGTGGAGGTAAGAAAGCATCACAGATATGGGAGTCCCTAGAAATAGAAGAGTCAGAGAAGCTAATGGTGGGCCCAACAAACCAAAGGTGCCTCATACCAACAAGATCAAGGACCAACCAGACAGCCATGACATTGGGTGATTAAAATTGATCCAATTACCTTTCAGAGGGCAGTTTCAATGGGGAGGATTATCAAGATAATATCAAGATGATACAACAAACGTAAGCTACTCCTTCTATTTGGTTGGCAGTCAAGACGGTGATTTGGGAGGATAACAGGAATAATATTCAAATTTTTTTATATTAAGGGTATTCTGTGTGTGTCTATAAACAGAAAGGAAAGTGACAGAGATTCAAGAGACAGAAGGGATATTGTGAGAAGACTGGAAACAGATTGTTTGACTCATTTCATCTGTGACACAAGCTCAAAGAGGGCTTAGAAGGAACACCAGCACACGCTGCATGTCCACAGAATACTGGACATTGAACGCTGTGGGCATCCACACTCATGCACATGACAGCAATCACCTAAGTCTTTAAAAGTGGCCACAGTTGGTAAAAGTGAGCACAGCTACGTTCTCCACCGTGACGTTGCTACGTCCCTGCGCATTTGGGTGGCTTCCCTCAGGACTCCTCCCCTGGGGGCTTAGCACCAATGTGGCATCAGCCAGGCATTCACTACAGGATCTTCCATGGTCCCATTTTTCTGAATGTGTCTCTCATCCCACACACCAGGTGAGGCTGGTCCCACTGCGTGTGGCATGGTCAGCACTGAATCGCCTCCCTCAGTCGTCCTGGGTAATGAAAACCTCTCCTGCTCATATCGGTTATGTCCATTATGGAGCATCTTACAGACCACTTTCTCTTATCCATAGATTTATGTTCTACAATCAACCAGAACTTCATACTAAAACCCTACAATAAACCCATCACCAGTAACTCATAACGTCTCAAAACTATGTTGCCTCATGGATGCTTCTTCCCCTGATTAAAAAAAGAAAGGTATTTTCCTCCAAACCGGTGGACCCAGCTGAGGAGATAACAGGGTTTTGTGCAGAATCATCACCAGGATCCTATTACCCTCTCTAGCAACAAAGCTTGTCCCCCTGGAGTAGGGCAGGGGTGGGGGTGGGGGGGGCTGAACACAGGAGGATAACCAGGGGCATCTCCAGAGCTTGACAAAGTGACAACAGCCAAAGGAGGGAGATGCTAGACGCACGGAAGTGAATAGGGGCATGGTGGACACAGTGGCAACAGGGAATAAGCTGGGTGGAGGGACAAGAGGGCAGACTGAGACGAGGTGGCACGGAGGGGGAAGGGACATTTGCTCCTTGGAGAGACTGATGGCTGAAGGAGAGCAGAGGTGGAGACCTGGAAATGTGAGGCCGGAGTGTCAAAAGGGTCTTCACTGGGGACACTGAGGCTACAAAAGATAGCAGGAGGAAACAAGAGGGGAGACTGGGCACAGAGCAGAGAGCTGGGAGCTGCAGGCACAGACGCAGCCGGCTGGCGAGGAGCCTGGAGCAGAAGCTGCTATTGCGGATGGCAGCAGTGTCCCGAACAACAATATGGAGACGAAAGATCCCTCAGGCCCCACGGCCGCCTGGGCCGACAGAAGTCACACCCATGAGAGAGACAATGGTTACCTACAGGCTGAGCAGGAAAGGAAGAACGGGAAAAGGAAAAGAGAAAGAAACTTGAGCCCCTCAGAAGGGAGAGAATGAAAAAGAGAAAGGGAGAGTGTTGAGAAGACACAACAGGGAACGAAGAATCAAACCCAGGTAGGATTGCTGCCTCTGCAGTGGATTTTACGAGACTGAAAGCATAAAGATGGGAGCTTATTAGACAAAAGAGACAGGGCTGTAGCCTGGCACATGAGCAATCAATGTGAACTCTTTGGACAATTCGACCCCAACACTTCCAGGTCTGCACATGCTCTCCTTGATGTCTTTTCTTCTTAAGCCTTTTCCTTCCACAGCATCAGGCAGTTTCCAAAGCAGCAGAGAGGGTGTGGCAAGAAAGCAAGGGAGATCGTGTGGAAGGTCCGCATTTCAGGAAGGTGAAGAGGAAGACAGGCTGTTAAGACCTACCCACTGTGGTCCATGGGTGGTGGTCAAAGTCAAGGCTGGGAAGGGGGCAGTTTGCAGTGTCTCCTCTACCAGCCAGCACCTCCCCAGTGGCTCCTGCAAAGTCCCATCCCAGACAGTGCCCCCCCCCGCCCCCCCGCCGCCACAATTAAGCCTTCTCCATCCCAGCTTCCCCCACATTGGCCCCTCCCTTCAGGTGCCTTATCTCTGCCCAAACCAGTCTGACAAGTGACTTCAGAGCAGGCCTCCTAAAAGCCCCTCCCCTTCCATCAGGTAGGTCTCAGTTCAAATGTCACCTCCCCAGGATGGCCTCCTCCCCACCAGCCCCTGAACTTGTTTTCTCTGCTTCCCATCCCTGTGACCACACCCCCGGATGATCGTGCCTATCTGATTGCTGGCTCCTTGTCCACATCCCATGCCAGAAAGCAAGCTCTATGAAGACCAGGAGTACGGCCCCAGCACTTGGCAGAATACGGGAGAAAGTGATGCGCACTTGTGAAATGAATGTACAGCCAGGGCCCTGCAGTACAGAGGCGTTTGGTGCCACGGCGGATCCAATGGGGTCCTGCTCAAGTCTTTCACTGTCACCCTGAAAGCCTCCCGCTCTGCCCTGCAGACACCTAGCCTGGGCCAGCTCTCACTGCCCGTGAGATCTAATCTAATCAAATGAAAATACAGAGCATAGCTGCCCTTGTTACCACTAAAAGAAAAGTCTCCTCTTCCCCATTAATCAGCAAAATAGAGTTGAAAATTATTCTTTCCTGAGGGAGGTTTAGAGTTCCCCGAGCAATGACGGTGAGGAGAGGGCACAGCGTTTCTCAGGAACAGGCATACTGCAGAACTCTGCAGGAAGGCCACAGGGCTGATAGCCTTCTTTCCCTCGTTCCCCTCGTTACAGGGAGCACTTTATACACAGGTGTCTGCGCTGGCTTCGATGAGGCACGGGAGGGGCCCTCAGTTGCGGCCCGCAGTGCCACCGTGAGGACGCCCGGGGAACTGCTTCGTGTTGGTCTGCACTCCGTGAACATTTCCCGAGGCAGGAAAAAACCAATTACTGCTAATCTCTGGCCACGGTGGGCTCCTGGCAGAAAAAAATAGTTACAACTTAATGAGGGAATTCTGAGACCAGGGACCCTCCTGTCTGGGCATTTGACCAAAACGGTAAAACCAAGACCATGGTTTTAATTCCCGCTTTGTTTACAGCCTGTGTCCTTGAAAGGTCACCTGCTTGCCCCAACACACCATCTCCAGGTGTGAACAAGAAATAACGTCATCAACCTCTCTCAGAGGATTCTTCAGGGAATGGGGCACAGAAACAATATCTCATCAATACAGCATATTAAGCAAAAAGATGCCAGACCACCTGAATCCACTTTGGGTTACCAGAGCTTAGAAACCTCTACACACATACCGTCTAGACAGAGGGAAAGAAATGGATCAAGCATGTAGCATGCAAAGCAGAACCATCTCCTCAACTCACTCAGCCAATGCAAGAAACAAAATCAAATCTGGGGCATGAAAAATGAGCTATTTCTCTTAGGTAGCCAAAAAAATCCATTTTATATTGTCTGTTCCAATTATACGTGTTTGAAAAAGTAGGGTAAAAACAAGCCTTTTGTTTAGGTATGATCCTTCAAATAATTTAAGTCTGTACTTCAGGAGAATTCCAACATAAATTCCACAAACATAGTGCGTAAGAAAAATATTCCAATTGAGAAACAGGTTAATATTACATAAGAAACCTAATTACATGAATATAATTTATACAAGAAATAAAAATGGTGAATATGAAAAATGTATAATCTCCAGCTAACTAAAGAAATTCAAGACAAAATAACATTTCTCTATCAAGGAAACATAACACCAAGAGAATCAATTAAAGTTGATTCACTGGTGAGAAAATAAACTAGTACACTTTCTAGAAGGTAATTTGGCAATATTTCTATAAATCCTTAAAACTGCATAGGATTTTTTGACAAACTATACAATTATGGGAGTTCATCTTATGGAAGTAAAGATAGAAGGAAAGAGTCAGTTGCAAGCACCATGTGTAAAAGGAAGTTTGGAAAGATCCCGATGTCTAACCATGGGAGATTTATTAAACAGCTGTATCTACTCAATGGATGACTGCAGCCATTAAAAAGTATGTCAAATGTCTTTATGGACCCAAAGATGTTACTGCAGTATTACACAGGAAAAAGCTAAGTAACTAAAACAAAACAAAAATGCATTTAAGATCCAATTTGGCAACTATGTATTTACTTATATGTGCATCTAGACAGATAAATAGCTGCACAGCAAAGAGATGGAAACAAGGTACTCAAGATGACAGAGGCTCTCTGTGTAGCTGATACTAGGGGTGTTTTGTTAAATTTTTTCCTTTTTATTTTTATTTTCTGAGATTACTACAATAAAATATACTGCTTAAGTAACTAAAAAAAGAGTATTTCTTACACTGAAAAAAAAAAAACAATTCCAAAATAAACTTGAGAGAGCTAAAGCAGGAAGAGCAGAGCAGGCAGGATAACGGAGCACTGAAGAGGTGGACCCACATCACACAGGCCACCCACCTCTGCCCCGGAGAAGGCACCTCAGTGTCTCAAAGCTCTAACTGTCCCCAGCCCCCATCAGAAGGTATACTTGGAGGGAAGGTAGAACAAGTGACATTTCAAGAACACTGCCCATGTTACTTGGAGAATATAAAAGGCAAAGATATTTAAATGGGATTTAATTATATAGCCATGCACCTAGGTAGTTTCCCCCTGGGAGAAGAGACACCAAACCACTGGATGAGAGAGTCAAGAATTACATTTGGAACGGCCACAAGAGAGATTCAGCAATTTTTTTTATTAAATTCACCTTATTCTGGGGTCAATTATCAAGATTCTATTTGCAATACATACTGCTTAAAAAGATATGTTAAAAAATATTCAGTGTGAAAAACATGGCTATAAAATACAGTATACATTATATAAACCCAAAGTGTATTCCACATATCTCAACATCACAAATTAGAACACCTTCAGTCTCTCCTTCTCCAGCTCTTTTGGACCAGAGAGTCAAAGCCACTCCATAGTAACGCCAGCAGCACTTCCGGAACACAGCCTCAAACCGTGTATCTTCTCTCTCCTTCGTGTTTCGCCTTGTGGTATTTCACATAATCATTGTACAGCTCCTTAAAGATGTCTCTCACCCCCGGCTGCAGGGAGACCCGCAGGAACTGGACGTCCGGCTCAATGCAGAGGTCCAGGATGAGGTAAATGCCCTCCTGCAGAAGGCCCTTCACCGCCGGATACAAGGTGACCTGTCAAAGGACACGCCCTCTGTGAGAGCAAACACACAGACCAAGCCCTCCAAAGACCTGACAAGGAGTTTCAAGTTCGGCCCCCAACTTGAGAAAAGACATCCCTTTTAAATTATCATTTTGCACAGAAATAAATATTTGTATCTTAAAAGTTTGTGTTTTAGGGAAATAAAAGCCAACTCGAGTGACAAAAGCCTGGAATAAAACCTCACAAAATCACAGGGGTAGCTCTGCTATTTGGTGAATGATGCCTAGCAGGGGCATTTAAAAACTGGAATCTTTAAACTTACAAATCTTATGAGAGCCATCTGCACACTGTGCCAAATCCTTCGCCATGACCAATCGCATGGGAAGCTGCACTAACATGGGATAAGGACAGCAATGTTCACTGTGACTGACTCCCCCCCGCCCCCTGCCAGCAAGGCAGGCGGCCGGGTGGGCTCCAACACTCCGCAAACGGATCTTTGATAGGCCTATATTAGTAATTAGATCATATCATATCCAAACAAATCGGATGTGATTTATGATTACCCTTAATACATCTTTTTATTTCTATCAACAACAGCTCAATGGGACCTGAATTTCTAACTGCCCCTGAATGGCTGAATCGGTTCTTGAGACTAGAGATGTCTTTCTTCCCTTTTTCTCTTCTGGGTTAACTAAAACCTGGGGAACAGAAGGAAGAGTGGGCAGTCTGGCTCCAGCTGGGCTGTACTGGTGGATATTGCGCACAGACTTTCAGATCAGAGATTCAGACTACTGTCTAGACAAAAAGACCGACAGAGCAGGCTCTACACGCATCTGCCACAACCATTCAGGTTGCAGCTGAACCTGGCTCTGAACCGTCTGAATACCCCAGAAGCTGAAACCAAAAAGCAACTGGAAGGTTCCGGCAGACAGGCCAGGGATTTGGCAGATTCTTTATTAATGTCTTAAGGGCCTACAAGAGTGAAAGCCCCTCTGCAAACACGTAGCTTCTGGGGAGGATATATGGTATTCACTCGGAGAAGTCGGATTCACCAAAGCAACCCCTGGGAGGCCTGTACCTAGAGAGGCAGTCTGTTTCTGTCACTAAGATGGTGCTGTTTTTCAGTTAGGGTCATTTTCACATGAGAGCTCAAAAAATTTCTGACAATGATCTTAACTTTTACTGTTTATAGATGATAAGAACACTCAAGGACTGAAGGTGGAACTGTCTGTGATTTCAGCGGAAAGCATTAGAGAAGGAAGGAAAAATAAAACAAAACAAAAAAACAAATATGTCCTGAATCTTACCAGCCAGGTGAGGACGCTGTAAGCTGACCACTCATTTATTCATCTAATCAGCACTCACTAAACAGATAACTCCACTTCCAAGAGCAAAGGAGCGGAAGTAACTGTCTCAATGACAGCACGGAGAGCTGAAGCCCGCCAGTTAGAGGCCAGGGCCCATGAGCTCCATCATTCCCTCACACGGGGGCTCCTCAGTCGAAGGACGGCGCCGAGCACACAGCCCTGCTGGGTCACAGGAAGGCCTGCAGTATCTGGCCTACACAACCACTGTGCATCTTTATGTTTCAGCCCACTTATTTATAAAACAAAGGGGAAAAACTCAGTTTCTATGACACTAAGATCACCAACCAACGAATGAAAACATCTCTAAGTAGCATAAAAGGACCTTACACAGGACAGGCAGTACAAACTACTTACTCTAGGCTGTCAACACAGATAGATGTAAGTTTGATCTATGGATGAAAGAGACCAGTGCCCAGGATTTCCCCTGGCACATCCCCACCGTGACACATTACTGCATGGAGGGTACAAGGTCTGTAGGAGTCACTGCGTGTCCTGCCTGATGTGGTCTCACCAGGTCACTGCCAGATCTTCACCCATACCCACTCCACAGGACTACCAGGAGATTGCAAAGGAGGTTCACTTAGCTATCTAGCATTTAATTAAACTTACAAATGTCTTTCCGGTCTGGAAATATTTCCAGTTCTCAGGAGAAGCCTCTAATACATATGGAATATTTTCTTCATTACTGAGTTAAAAAACAAATGAAAGATAAAACATAGACTCTTGCCAATGAATTCTGGGATGCTACAGCCTTAGATAATTCCCAAGGCCTTTGACTTGCAAGATTAAAAATAAAAAAATAACTGAGAAGCATAAATTAGACATGAATAATGAAGCCAGGAAACCAGAGACTTTTCATAAAATAAATCTCAGAACAATAGTTAGTGACTTAAGGGTTCAAATTATCACCTCTTTTCTTGGCCCTTAGTTAAGTGATATTACTATCTCTCATTTTATTTTTCACTGAAACACAAAATAATGCCAGCTTTTCTTTCAGCAAAGGCTTACATATCAATGACTTGAGTGCCTGTGAAATACCAAGATTCTATAAAAACGCTAAGAAATTCCAAGGAAACCAAACACGAAGCCCATCTTTCATTCAAAGGCTGACTTGAAGGGGTCCTCACATGTTGCCCCCACCCCTCCACACACCATGCCTTGTGAGGACCCCGTGCATACCCACGGGGCAGGGTGCATCCTACAGCCCCCCCCCCACCCCAGCCCTCTCAAACCCGGCCAAGTGCCCACCCACATGACAGGCATCTGCACTGGCTGAGGCAAGCAGGGCCAGCATGCCTGAAAATTATTTAAGAGTTCTAGATTCATCCTGAAAGAGGGTCAGAATGAAAATGGATGCAACACCAGATTTTCTGAGAAAGCTCATTCAGCTCAATCTCCCTTGAGAAATCTCTTAACGTAACAAGTTTACCAGCGGTTTTAACATTATTCTTACAAGATTTACAAAGGAGGGCTATTCTACTAAGAGCAACATAAACAACACAGATGTATATATCTACACCTGCAAAAGTAGATACACACAGAAACATACTGTACTCTAAGCCTCTGACCTTCAATTTAAACCAAGTAAGATATGAAGTCTTCACTTCAGGGGTCACACAGGGTCTTGTGGAATTTTGGAAATAACATGCTAACATTCCAAAGTGAGACCACTGCTGAACAATGAATTAATTATCCAGAATATGAAATCAAAGAGTCAGGTTAAATAGGACAAAGATACTTTTGTTTAAAGGAGCTGAATGAATCTGCCAGTATCTCTACCACGTCATCTACTTTGAGTGTCTGAGAGCAGCTGACTCACACGCACGATGCACTCCAAGAGGATAAACCAAGGAACTCCTGCTGTTGGGGGTCCCAAGACCCTTCTTCCTCGTCACCATTAAGCCTAGCCCTAGGAGAGCTCCTGTTCTTAAACCTGGGAAGCATTTCAGCTCGCTCATTACTCCAGAAACTGACCAAAACAGGCCCCAGAGCTTGTGCTGCAGCAAGAAGGGAGAGCTAGCCATCACGGAGCGCTTTCTAGGTACCAGGCACCACCAGCCCTTTGAATGTCGCCTCACTCAGTCATCCTGCTAACCCTGCAGGGCTGCTGCGGAACCCTGCAGATGGGCAGGACAGCCTGCTATGATGCATGGTTCAGGACCATCAGGCCCAAGATATCGCGTGCCACTATGGTTGAGAAGCCCTGCTACCAAGGACTACAAATGAAAGCACTTGGTGAGAGGGGGCAAGCTGTTTACCTTCTGCACCTCCGTGACATACTGGGCCACCATAAAGGGGGAAAACACCGTGAACTCTTCGGCCCGAGCTGCAATGTGGCTGTACATCCTTTCCACCAGGCGGGCACACTCAAGGACAACCGACAGATCATCTGTGCTTCCTATGGAAGCAAAGTGTTTCCAAACTGATTAGTCCAAAACCCATGCATTTTAACCCTTCTAACTTTATACATTTAATACAGCTGAAAATTATTCAAGTCTTCCCTTTTTCCCAGACTCATTAATTGTCTTATTCCACAGACAGAATGAGGGAGAGATGTCCAAATATTTATCTGTATTACAAAGGAAAGAACACTTAAAATACTCGAATGTGTGTTTTTTTAGGAGTCTAGAAGAATCAAAAATTTTCAGATGAAATCTATGATTGCTCTGTATTTTAAAAAAAGGTGGAGGTGTATAAGAAAGGTTTAAATTAGAAAATTATCTTTAAAAAACATGGTTTTTTACATCATAGGACTTTAAAGATAAGATGGCCTAATTATACCTTTGCCTCCTTATGTTTCAGATATCATGCAGGCAGACAGATACAAGACTCAGATATAAGACTTCTTAAAACCTTGAATATATAAACATGTTACATATATGCAATTTTTCTAGATACAATATAATTTTATGAAATTATATAAATTTCTAACACTCACTGGACATTTCAAAAGACAAGTACTTTAGTGAAGCACTTGAATATCTACTCTGTACCATTTCTTCCCTCTTTTCAGAGTGCTCAGCACATATATGCAGTTCAGTGAATACCTGGCATTTATTATTTCAGCTACACAGTTAATGTGTGGTTATTAAGAGTGCATTAGATACCAACAAGAAGAGTAAACAGTTAAAACTCTACTCAGTTAAGCTATGAACACATCAGAGAACCGAGTCTTGGCAGATGGGAGGTAACTGAGCTGCACCAACATGGACACAGCAGAGCCACGCTCGTGAAACATGCCCCCACACTCCCTCAGGACACACGACAAAGGACACGTGTACAACTACACACGGGACATGCCTGTGGCAGCGTGTGACAAGGGCTCTGCTCCCCCACTGCTCAGCAAGGGCTGGACCAGAGCCTTCCCTACACTGCCATTTCCCATCTCCTGTCCAGGCAGACATCACTAGTAAAAACAGGGATTCTTCTTGCTGAGCTCAAACAGGACCACGACCTTAGGGGCCTCAACACAATGCTACAGCTAGCCACCACCAACTGACCAAGGTTAGCTTGGGAGATGGAACCTGTTTCCCTATCCTGTTCCTAAACATAGTCACAATTTTACACTGACACCAATATTACATCGCTCTGCACCAAGCCTGGGAGAAAGCAAAAGACCTCATTGTGCCACTGACTGATCTCAAAACCAGGCAGAATAATTTGGGAATTATAGTCCAGTGTTAACTATACCTTTTCTCTTTTCTCAATAGTTACTTGGTTTAAGTAGCGTAAATCTACAAGTCTGAACCCATCAAAGTGGTTCACTCAGCGGGGAGGGGGGCTGAGTACCACTCATATGTTTCCAGTTAGTCCAGAACTGCTGCCACAGGCTCTTCCTGGACACCCTCCAAGCTGAGTTATAAAGCCCTCCTTGTTGGTCCCAGAGCATTCCATCAGGTACCACACTATGCAAATTTGAAACAGCACAATATAGACCACCTCAATTTATATGCAAATTTTTAAATAATGAGACTCTCCCCCAAATTAGAAATTTAGCAAGAATCAACAACCTTCAAGGCTGAAAACAAGCTGTACACATAATTTATGCTATCACCATATGGCAGCTCACTTCACTGGTAAACAAACACAACCTTGCCAAGATAAGACTGAAATGATGACTTGCCAGACCTCATCCCTTTAATAAAATGAAATAGCTCTGTAACTGCCCGTTCTTCTTTAACTTCCCCATCAAACTAGGAACTCCTTTAGGGCAAGAACAGAATTGTCACTTTATTATTTTTTTTAATTTTATTTTTTTAAAGATTTTATTTATTTATTTGACAGCCAGACACAGCGAGAGAGGGAACACAAGCAGGGGGAGTGGGAGAGGGAGAAGCAGGCTTCCTGCCAAGCAGAGAGCCCGATGCGGGTCTTGATCCCAGGACCCTGAGCTGAAGGCAGACGCTTAACGACTGAGCCACCCAGGCACCCCTTGTCACTTTATAACCCCTCTACATGAGAATAAACATTTCCTGAATCTAGATACTTTTTCCCCCCGCCCAGGAAAAGAACTATTTCAATTAGAAAATCACAAATGCACTCACTGTTTTGGACATAGCAAAAAAAAATGGTGACAGCTTGAAATTTTTTAGAAAACTGTTTTGGGTATTCATTTAATGATCTGAACATTTCTTACTTAAACTCAACTGAGTGGTTTTATTTTCTGTAACATAGGAGGCCGGAGACATCATAAGATAAACACATTTGAAATCATGTATCTGATACTGTTACTTTGAATTACCTTTGTCTTTCTGCCTCCCTTCGTGCATAACTGAAAACACCAATCTACTGAAACAGTTCAAGAAGGAAGGAATGGCTTTCAGCATCACCTGTAATAATAATAGAAAAAAAGAATATAAAAACATGTAATTGCTTATTTCAAGTTCTACTTTATTTTTTTAAACTTTTATTTAGGGGCGCCTGGGTGGCTCAGTCGTTAAGTGTCTGCCTTCGGCTCAGGTCATGGTCCCAGAAGTTCTGGGATTGAGCCCCACATCGGGCTCCCTGCTCAGCGGGAAGCCTGCTTGTCCCTCTCCCACTCCCCCTGCTTGTGTTCTCTCTCTCGCTGTCTCTCTCTGTCAAATAAATAAAAATCTAAAAAAAATAAAGTCTTATTCAAGTTTAATTAATTAACATATAATGTATTATTGGTTTCAGAGGTACAGGCCTGTGATTCATCAGTCTCATATAATACCCAGTGCTCATTACATCACATGCCCTCCTTAATGCCCATCACCCAGTTACCCCATCCCTCCACCTCCCTCCCCTCCAGCAACCCTCAGTTTGTTTCCTATGATTAAGAGTCTCTTGGTTTGTCTCTACTTTAAAGGAGAGCATGTTTATTTCCTTCTTAACCACATCTATCAGGATGCTCAAAACAGCGTGGCAACTTCTTTTTGCCTGAACTTTCTAGGGAAATAGCTCACCCACCTTACTTGACTCTTTAACATTTGTTTTAATGGTTTGGGATAGGGCTTCTAACTTCAGGAATCTAATGGAGTGATCTCAGTTTAGAATCCGCTTAATCTGTTACTATAAGCTGTTACCAGTGCATTCTGGAAATGGGTAGAAATAAACAGAAGCAACAATAGCAACATATTCAAGTGTAATTGGCATTAGAAAGAGGTTACATTAAGCAAATCCATTTAAAAGAAGGACCCAAACTTCTCATTTTTTAGTGATGAAAAGGTCTGGTTGGGTTTTATCTTAAAGAATAATATAAAAATTTTAAAATATGTTTCTTTTATATGCAACCACCTTTTAGATCATGATCAAAACAACACACTACCCAATAAAGCAGCCATGAGCTACACGAGGTTACTTTAACTAAAATTCAGTTCTTAGTCATACAGCTCCTAGGCCACATTTCAAGTGGTCAAGACACGTGTGGCCTGTGATTACTGTGCTGGACCATACAGACACAGAACATATCCAACAGTGCTTTAAAGATCTACTGGCCAGTCCTGCTCTTTTCTCAGAATTCTCAGAATGAACAAAGACTAAATCAAGAGTTGAGATTTTTTCCTTTGGTATAATTTATCCAACCAAAATCCTGATAGCATAACATCCCGTTCTTCACATCAAATTACTGACATCCACAGCATGCTCTGAAAGAAGTCATTTTTGCAAAAGTATTCCAGAGCTTCATCAAACTTCCTAAGGTCCCCTCGTAAGCCTCTGCTATCATATTGATTAAAAGCACACAAATCCAGAGCCAGACTATTTGAGTTCACACCCTGGCTTAATATGGCACCAGCTGCTGATCGTTCTGCTGGGTACACTGACTGAACGGACCTCATGCTATCCCCTTTAGATTTACCTAAGCAGATTCTAGCCTGGTGCTTTTATCAACTCAACTATGCACAGGGCCAACAGTGTGATCATGCACCACATGGGGCCCCTATCCCCCACTCTAACCCACAGACAGTGAGTGGGAGTGTGATTATTAGTCACATCATTCTTTATTGCAACCACCATGTCATTATCCCTGTCAATTTTCTCCTTTCATTAAATTGTCTAATTCTGCTAAATGGTCATTTGTCAATGGTTCCGCAGGAGATTCCCACAGCTTTCTAATATTACTTTTCATCAACTGCATGAAATCCTGCATCTTTTGCAAGATGGGCAATTTCAGTTTGTAATTGATATATATTGCATTTATATTGTATGGTCACATAAAATCTAACAATCAACAGAGAGATTTAAAACAAAGATGCTCACAAGATAGGCAGGGCCAAAAGCACTGGAGTGAGGCCCAGTGTCATAAGTGCTTAGTTTACCAGACAATAAATTTTTTAAAAATGGCGCTGCTATCAGGTCTCTACCTTGAGAACATTAAAACACTTAAAATATTTGAATGTGCCTGTGTATATGTGTATATATCTTATTTATGACATCCCACGCATCACATGTACAGCAGTGGTGTAGCGGAAAGAACATGGGCCAAAGAATCAACAGTCCTGAAGCTAAGATTTAGACTCAGCTAGGCGGCATTGGTCAAATCACTTAGCAGCTCTAAGCCTCAGTTTATCAATAAAATGGACTACCATCTACTTTACAGACTTGCTGTAGGGGTGAAATGAGACACATAGCAAATGTTCAACAGATGGCAGCTGAATCTTTTCTGTGGGACAATTATTCCTACTCAGTTCAATTTCAAAGGTAGCATACTATAAAACTAGAACTCAGGAAGCCTCACTCCCTACACCCATCTGAGTTATAAACCCCTGAAGACATCTAAGCAAATGAGTGAGATTTTAAATGTGTGGTCTGCAAAAACAGAACAATTTGTAATGAGCTTCCTTAAATAGCTAGTATACAAACACTATCTAAGTGTCAGACCCAACAAAGATGAAACTCAAACAGCCTGATGTGAAGATCAAACATTTTTGTGCTTGAGAAACCACTGTGACCCTGGACATTACTGGAACCAAAAAGTGTGCTTAGCAAATCACTGTTTTTATTATCTTCCAACAGTAAAGCTCTACTGCTGCTGAAATTACCCTGCCTCATGCCTTGCTCCTCCTCCTCACCTTCGGATGACACTGCAGGATGGAGAAGAGCACATTGTGTACCCGCAGAAAGATGCTCCCATACTCAGGGGGCTTCAGGTGGTCCAAAGGGACTGTCAGCAGGATGCTGAAGGCCAGGCTGACATGGTGCGGGTTGCTGATGGTCTCCTCCCCCTGTCGAAGCAAGGCTGCCAGGACGTCCAAAATAGGCCCCACAACCGCCAGGGGCACAGGCTGTTCCTGACAAGCCTCTCGGTTTTGCAGCTACAGGAAAAGAAGGAACAAAGGAAAGAAAATGAAGGCGATTCTCTAAAGAAAGAATATAAAAACTGAAGTAGACAAAGGTAAGAATGTCCAAAATGTACTTATGCGGTCAGAAAGCACTTTGAAAAAAGAAGGCCAGTGTTCAATCTCTGAAGGCGACCTACTGAGGACTTGGCCATTTTGGTCCATGCTTTTTGTTGGACTCATCAACCACGAAGAGAAAGAACTTCTTACAAGAGTTGACTCATCCAATTTCTCAGAAGAGGAAAACTTCACATCAGACATACATAACAGTATTTTCCCAAAAAGATGATTAGTTGTAAGTATCTATAATTAAAGTTCATTTGTTACATTTCTTAAAAATCAGCTCTAGGGACACCTAGGTGGCTCAGTCGTTAAGCATCTGCCTTCAGCTCAGGTCATGGTCCCAGGGTCCTGGGATCAAGCCCCACATGGGGCTCCCTACTCCACGGGAAGCCTGCTTCTCCCTCTCCCTCCGCCTGCCGCTCCCCCTGCTTATGCTCTCTCTCTCTCCAACAAATAAATAAATAAGACCTTAAAAAAAAAAAATCAGCTCTAGTTAAGATATTCAATTACTGTTCTAGAGAATAAAGAGAACAGGCTCAAGATGCGGGCTAACTCAAAGTTCTACCCCCTAACCTGGGAGAGCTCACCTGTCACCCTTGTCCTCAGGCTACAGGTGTAAATAGCAGCCCTGATGCAGCCTGCTGGGGCCTCACACAGCGCTCCAGTGGCCTGGGGACTCCAATTGTGCTGACTTCATGCTGGTAAATCTACTTTTAGATTTACCTATGTGGTTTCTAGCCTACTGTCTCTATTAATGCAGCCCTACTGTGCACACCACCGACACTGACTGCCTAACACATGAGTCCCTCTTCCCCCCGCCCAATTCCCCGCACTCTTCCTCCTGACACCTACTACACACACCAGGGAAAGATGAGATTCAGCCACTAATGCAGATTCCCAGGAAAACAACAAAGCAATAAAACAGAATAGGAGGGAACAATATGTTTACCCCTTAGGTCCTTCTGCCCTGAGAAGATGCTAATCCAGGGCAATTCTCTCAGGTGGCACAAGTGAATTAAAGCTGATAATCATGGTAAAGTAGATATTGATCTTTCAAACCCAAGTGCAAGAATACTGACTGGAGACTCTCCAGATGGCAAAAAACACTCAGACAGTCCCAGTCAAAATTAGGTTTTTGTGCTAGTGAAACAAAAACTCATGTGACTACCATGTATATTCACCAAGTGCCAAAATTTAACAATTGGGTTAACAATTCAACAATAATCTATCTGCAACATTACTGTCCCATTCTATAAAGCCATTCTTTTCTCACTATATCATAGATTTTAAACATATACAACCCCCCTACAAATGAACAAATGCACTAAACTGACCACAGAATTTGGTGGGGACAAAAGAAAGCCCCAGAATTCCTTCTCATCTCATCTACATTCAACGGGCTTCCACAGGAGCCCCATCTTATCACTGCACGCCTCCTATTACTGCCTGCCTAATGCTTCCCGGGCTCCTCGACACCCCCTCACACCACCTCTCCATCACATCTGGAGCTGACACCAGCGTTTGCAGACACACAAAAGCACATACAGTACACACACTGACAGAAAAGCATCCTGCTGGCAGCCATCATCAGGATGGAATGCCCAGAAACATACTCTGCATAAAACCAGAGATGGCAGAAGCCAAAATGCAGCCTTTTGTATGCAGAGGAACAGGGATGATGAGATGAAGTGAGATGAAGGGCACCGCCCAAGGGTACTCACAGTGAGAGCCATGACTATCTGGGGGCACGCACACCAGAACAGACTCGCTTTCTCTCCGCCGAGTGGGCAGTTCAGGAGCAACCTGGTCAATGTAACAGCTGACAAAATGGCCTGAGAGAAAAGGGATAAAAACTTAGCAGAAATAGCCAGCTCTCTCTTACGAAGTCCATCTTGGGAAGAAACCCAGTCACTGGTGCTAAAGAGAGAGAGCAGAAACCATTAGAACCCTGGTGTCGGGGCATGGACAAGACCTGGTTTGGGCTCAGTCCTGAGGGTGAGGACCCTTCCACCACCAGGCAGACAGGAAATAAATGCATAAGATGAGCAGAACTGTGGCCAAGGGGGAGGCCTTTTCAGTAGCATCTCACTAAACCAAGCATGCAAATGAGCCAGGATAGTGAAATAAAAGAAGGCCACACATGGACACAGCAACCTAATTACAGAGATCCCACCCTGTCAAGATAGTGTGGAAAGAGGCGGCAAGCTATAACCTACCTACGCAAGAACAGCACATGCTCGTGGATAACAGGAGGAGTCAGGGGAAAACCGGGACAAAGTGAAACAATTAGATTTGGTGCTACGATTGCAGGTGATGGTTTTAAACCATGAGGAAGGAACTATGTGGGAAGGGAACTCACTTTATTGAGTGCCTATGTCAATAAACATCCAACCCTTGCTGGCACTTTACACCATCAAATTTCAGCCTCGTGCCAGCCCTTCCCCCCCAACACTGCAGCCCCACAACCCATACAATTCTGGCCTCAGCCCTCTGCTCTCAGCTTCTTTCCCATCTCTCCCTCCCTGATTAGCCATACCCCTATGTATGGCTACCCCCCCCCAGCAGCCCCGCCCTCTCCCGAGCTGGGGGGCTCACTTTCCTGCCCACCTGCAGGACGTGTGTACCCACATAGGGCCTGCACACTGGCGCCTCCCTTGCTGTCTACCTCTCACACCCACACCACCTCTGCCCTGCTGTGCACACAACGCCCTCCTCTCTCTCTCCATAGCAACGGCCCCCCATCCAAATCCTCTCCAGCTCTGAATGCTCAGGCTCCAGCCTCGCCTCCTCCATAAACCTTCTGACTGACTGGTTTAAATAGAAATCTACAGTGAGGCCCTCTCAAAGCTGGGGCCCAATCGTGCTGCAAATGCACACAATGAAAACTTCCAGAGAGAGGGGAAAGTGCCACGGACAATGAGGAGGGGACTGGTGCACAGCAGTGGCTCTGGTCCAGCTGGGGCTCCTTGCTCACATACAGGAGATGTGAGTTCTCCCTGCTGCCCTTCTGTGGCCTCGATTACCCTCTCCAGCTCTCCTCCCATCCAAATCAAAACCCAAGCTTGAGTGCTGATTATAACTGCAAGTCAAGAAGCCACTCATGGGGCAGAAAAAGCTCAGAACCAGAAGACGTGGGCTGTGTTGCTGGCTCTGAGATACTTAGCTCTGTGACATTCTTCCTGTGCAAGCAGGGACATCTGACCAGTCCAGTGCACAGGGCTGTTTAGCAGACCAAATTCCAGCATGTACGCTCCATAGAGAGGCTCTCCAAAATATGTAATGCCAAATGCAAATGCAGGGCTTTATTAGCAACTACCAAATAAACTAAGGTGCAAAGGACTGCAGGGCAGCTTGCTAATCGGAGTGATTTTCAAACAGGATCAGGGCTATGTGACCAAGTGAAGTAAAATTTTTAAAAAGTACGATGGGAGATGTCTTACATAAGATGAGCAGAATTTAGCTTTTTTCTAATATGTCAATTATAAATATACAATACTTTATATTTCATATAATAAGCACCCATAGCTGTAATTTGAAAAAGTTCCTCTTTAAAAAATAAGGCCCCCGTATACTAAAGTCCCAGGCCTCTCCACAGGCCAGGGCTACCTCCATAAACACCCCCTTGGGGTTTGATCTTATGTGTTTAATTTTAGGGGTGACACTGCATCTCAAATAAGTTTCCCCATTTGAGCTATTATTTATGTGCCTGCCATACAAGGGAGAAAAGGAGTACCCACCTGCAGATCGGCTTTCCACATGTTACTGATGTCTAATCCTTGGAGAATACACCGCATCACCATCCTAAAGTCCTCTGTTGTCCCAACTTCTAACATCTGGGTGAACAAGACTCCCAAATGAGGTTCAATATCCTGAATTACCTCAACTGGAACTGCAGGATCTATGTGGAGAAGAAACGAAAACTGCTGAGATATGATAGAAAAGGGGCAGGTGAAATATACTAGAATAACCACATGATGAATGGGGCCCCAGCCCTTAAAAGCATGATTTGAGAGGCATGGAAATACTCATGGAGCAAGCAGAGAAGGCGGGGCACATGCCACAGAGCAATAGTGCTCTGCTGCACACAGCTGACCCGTGCAGAGTGCACACACAGCACAGGGAAGGGGAAAGCCTGAGAGGATGATGACAATGGTCAGCAGTGCTGAACGCTGGACTATGGAACACAGGTGATTGCTACTTTCTCTATACTTTTTTCTACTTTCCTTGTACAGATGTACCTCAGAGACAGGACAGGTTCAGTTCCAGACGACCGCAATGAGGCAAATATTGCAATAAAATGAATCAAATGAATTTTTGGGTTACCCAGAGCAGATAAAAGTTACGTTTACACTATACTGTGGTCTACTAAGTGTACAATAGCATTACGTCCAAAATACAATGCACGTCCCTTAATTTAAAAATACTTTCTTGCTGGGGCACCTGGGTGGCTCAGTCGGTTAAGCGACTGCCTTCGGCTCAGGTCATGATCCTGGAGTCCCGGGATCGAGTCCCGCATCGGGCTCCCTGCTCGGCGGGGAGCCTGCTTCTCCCTCTGACCCTCCCCCCTCTCATGAGCTCTCTCTCTCTCTCTTTCTGTCTCAAATAAATAAATAAAATCTTTAAAAAAAAAAAAAAATACTTTCTTGCTGAAAAATGCTAACCACCATCTAGCTTTCTGAGTCTTAGTCACTGATCACAGATCATCATAACAAATGTAATAACGAAGAAGTTTGAGATATCGCAAGATTTACCAAAATGTGACAGAGATACAAAGAAGCGAATGCTGCTGGAAAAATGGTGCCAACAGACTTGCCTGAGCAAGGCTGCCCCAAGCCTGCAAACTGTAAAAAACGGAGTATCTGTGAAGCTCAATAAAGAAGAGCACAATAAAATTAAGCATGCCCGTATTCTTTTGTAAAATCAGTAGGGACACAGGCGTGGCATGGTACGTTGAGAGAGATGAGAATGTTGAAGACATTAAAAGAGCTCCAAACTTTCAGGGCCTATCTGCCTCAGTCATCCAGGTGTTTCCCACTTGATGCGGGAAAGCCACCTTCTTTTTTTTCTTTAAGAATTTTATTTATTTGAGAGTGAGAGAGAGAGCAAGAGAGATCAGAAGGAGAGGGAAAAGCAGATTTGCCGCTGAGCCAGGAGCCCGATGTGGGGCTTGAACCCAGGACCCCGAGATCATGACCTGAGCAGAAGGCAAACCCTTAACCAACTGAGCCACCCAGGCACCCCTTGATGCGGGAAAGCCTTCTAATGGCCCCAGGGTTTCATACTAGAGCCCGAAGTCAGGGCATTTAAGGCCTTTTATTGTCTGATGCCAGCTTACCTTCCCAGCCATATTTCAGCCCAGACTGTTCCACATTGCCAGAATACCTTCCCATGTCTCAGTCTTCGCTCACTTCGTAAGTACTGAGGGTGGAGGGGACAACAGGCTTTGAGAGTTAAAGACCTCGGCCCAAAAGTGTCCTACAAGCTGTAAGATCCTGGACTCATGAACTCTCTGAGCCTCCATTCCCTCATCAGTGAAATGGGCATAACTAACTCCCGTGGTCGGCAAATAAAAGAAGGAGCACTGCAGTGTCCGCCACATGGAAGGCTCAACATCAGCACTCCCCACTGTCTCCACCCACCCTGCCTATCCCTCAAAGGCCAGTGCCAACTACTGCTTTGCCTATACACACTTTCAACCCACAGTCCCCTAGTTCTGGTGTACTTGACAGCATTTCACTGTTCTGCAATTTGTGTGATTTGTGTGAATGTCTGTTTACTTGATTAGATAGGTCAAAATCAACACTGCATTCATGTCCAGAATAGAACATGGCTCCACATACATATGAAACATTTGTAAAAGTAATTGTTTTTTTGTGATTGAACTGAAGTAGTCTATTCTACTGTCGGAAAGCATTCCTAACAAATGCTCACTTTTACGAGGGGAAACCTACCTGAAACACCCCTGAGGACACAGAGAGGCCACACTCTGGTTATCCATAGCCACCTTAACTCTCCCTCTCCCCACTCAAAGCTTTGGGCCCTCCTCAATAGGCATTTCTTCCAAACCTCTCACTCCAGTCCCTTTTCTAGACAAAGTCTAGTAGCTCAAGGCTATGACGCCTGGACCCAAGAGCAACACCTGAGCCCGTGGTCTGAGGGCCAGCGGGGCAGATGGCCTCGGCCCCCTGACTGCCACAACTGAGGCTCTGTCCCTGGAGCCAGAGGTGCCCCAAGTCCACGGACATATAGTTAGGACTTAGAGGCCACCTCAAGTCAAGAGGATTGGAGGGAAAAGAAGGATCTGTTTAACAAAGGGGAACAGAGGTCAGAGCTTCAGACCACCAGCTGCCATTTCTTAGATGACTCATTTAGGACACTGTAACTAGTGTTAATAAAAGACTAAATTCTAGCCTCCACTAAGGTGAACACCATTCCCTAAAAGAGTCGCTGACATAATAAGACAGCACATGTGACACGAAAGCCTTTTCAGTCAATCCACAATCAAGGCGGGGATAGAAAGGCTATTGAAAGGGAAACAACAGCAGTGTTATTCTGGCCTCAACACTTCAGTTCTGGCGCTGGCCCGGGCAGCTTTACTTCCTACAAGGCCCTATTTTACGCTCTTGTATCTGAGCACGCCTGCAGCCCCATCTGTGGCTCCTCCCGGCCTGTCACAGCTTCTCCACTGAGAAACATTAATCGGCATTTGTTCGGAGAGCTAGGGACTCCCCAGTCTCACCTCTAAGGACTGTCCTAAGCCCAACCCCTCAGGAACAACCAAAACAAAAAGAAAACAAACCTCACCAACTTGAAACAGTGCTATCTTGAAACAGAGACAAATCTGGCCCATTGGCCTTTGAGCTAGGGAATAGCAGATATTGAACGCTTCTGCACAAAGACGTGGGCTAGGTTTGCAGTCCTGATTGGCTGGCCCAGAAGAATGACATCAAACTAAAAGACCAAGATGACAGCTAAGCTTCTGCCTTATTAGCACCCACAGCCCAATGATGGCCAGGCACCACACTGAGACTAGGAGTGGGAGTCTGGCCCTCAAGGAATTTTATGACGTTCCCTATAAATTAAGTCAGTTGCATTTTTTAAGTTGACAAGTTTTAGATCTTTCTTAAGTCACTGAAGACGGCACTGAAAATCAGATACAAAAGAGCCTACTAAGAAGGATGAAATTATACATGTTGCCCATCCAGGGCCAGGACAGATAAAGGCTAAAAAAGATAAAAGTAATAGATTTCAAAACTATAACCTAGAACAATCTCCAAAATAAATGAAAAACTAAAGTGCCAAACAATATACCTAGAAGGTTACTATTTGTGTACAAAGCAGAACTGTGAAGGTCACTGCTTATCCGTGCAGAGAATGCAGATACTAGAAATGAGTTCCTGGGAGTGGATGGTGGGGGATTTCCTCCTGGTTCACTGGCCTGTACCTTCTGAAATGAACACCTGTTCCAAAAGGGTGTGGGGGATGGGGGGCACTCACCTTGCCAGTGGCTTACTTGCTTTTACCAAAAGCTGTATAGCACAGAATTAGCTCAAGATAAAATACCTTACCTGCAAGAACTTTTCTCACAGAATGAAACATGGAGGTAAAAACAGAATCCTTCTTGGGATGTAGTTCTGGGGCCAAAAAGAACAGAGTTAAAAACCGCATAGCCGCCTGGAAACACTGACTGTCTCCTGCAAGAGCCGGCAACTCTGACAGTAGTTGAGAGTAAACGTTCTGGTAGAAGGCGGTATGGGACAGTGGCATCCTGTCTGTCATCCGGGAAATCTCTGTCCTGTGCCTGGAGTGCTGGCCCACATCCGCCTCCAAGAGCGTGCTGACCGACGCGATGAAGACGGAGGGAAGGCGCTGGCCCTGTGCCCCCTGTACCCAGCAGAGCTGCAGCACAGCTCCCGTGTGCAGAATGGCCTTCTGCAGCAGTTCGGACAGCGCTTCTGGGGCCTCATGTTGCTGCTTCCGCTCTCTGACAAAAGGCCCCAGGACTTGGCACAACTTGGTTAAAGACAAAAGAAGGAGCTGCCGGCCCCAAGGATTCTGATTTTCCACCTGTGTGCCTGCAGTTGCTTCAGTGTACAGTTTGTGGAGGAATCCAGTGATTTTCCTGAAATTGAGCACCAAGCTGAGCTTCATCTGGATAAGCATCTGCATTAGTTGTTCTAAGAATGCCCCTATCACTTGGAGGAATTCCAACCAAGAGGGGTCATCCATATTAACAGGAAATCTACTACTGGCTTTGAACAACGAGGTCAACATAATCTCAAAAATATCACTAACATACATAATCTTGAGCACTGAGCGAGCACTTCTGCCTCTCTGCAGGTAACCAAGAAGCCGGTAGCAAGTCATCAAAAACTTGAGGGTCACTGAGGAGGAGCAAGAGCTCCCCAGCTTGGTGATGGCCACGGACAATAATAGAAAAAAATAATGCACATGATAGGGAGTCAAGAGGCTGTCCAGTTGCAGAGTAGAAATTACTTCCAAAAGTCCCAAGATGCTCTCTAATTGTTCTCCCTCCAGCTGAATGGGGAAGTCACTCTTGACCAAGGACAGTAAGTTTTGGGCAATTTCTCCTTTTGGTTCTACACTTTCAGGTCCGACTTTTGCAAATCTGTTTTCCCAAAAAGCCACCACCATGTGGTCCTTTTCAAAAAGCCAGGGCAGTTGTTGACTGAGAAGACTCGGGTCACTCTGGACCCCAGAACACAGGATGCTAGTACATCCTTCAGTTAGGCATATTAAGAAAGCAGAATGAAGGGACTGCATTTCTGGAAAGAGAGGGCTATGAAGGACAGCGCTGGATATTTTCTCAAGTGTGATGCTTGGCTCTTCATCTGCTGAGCCTTCCTGGGCTTTGCTCACTGGTAAAGTTCTTAGCAGCACACTGGCCAGCGATCTCACATCATCTGGACAAAGATAGGATATCAAAATTGTGAGATTCGAAACAATCAAGTGCCAGTGAGCTACAGGGTATGTGAGTGCACTCACTGTCCCAGCCTGGCCATCCCAGGAAGCTGCTGTCCCTCGATGCAAGCTTTCTCTGCCAGAACCAAGAATGTAGGCAGCATCACACCTCAAACTGCAGAGGGCTTCTTCAGACTGGAAACTAGTTTGCATTAAAGTCCTTTTCATTTTCTGCAGGTAGAGCTGTTCCAAACAATACCTGCCAAGAGAGTCAAACTGAGCTGTAAACTTTTCTATCTTCTTCCAATGGCATGTTTCAACATCTGGGAGCAACAAGGGGAGGTTTGAGATCTCTAGAGCAACATCTGCAAGAGCCCCAGACACAGAGTGATACTGGCTACAGTTTATGCTGAGCATGGCGTCAACCTGGGCCCAAGTGTAAGAGAGCAAGAGTGCAGAGTCACTGATCTTCTGTAGCCAGAGCTCAAGCTCTGGGCCCTGGGGGTCCAGGAGAAGGTCCAACAGGGGCCTCACAAGCTCTCGGAGCATCCTCTCCATCGTGCACTGCATTCGTCTGATGACGGGCAGAGGGGTGCTGCTGTCCAGGCTCCTCATATTGAACATGATGCAGTGCAGCAGTGAGCTCAGGGACAGTGACTTCAAGGCCATGTCAGCATCACCCCTCAAATAAGGTAAGACCAAAGACTGGAACTTCTCCAACACGAGGGACCATGTGTCCAAGATCTGACTCGGAGGCAACTCCAGGAGGCACTCACTAAGCACCCTGGAGGGGCCCGAGGTCAGCACAGGCTGCCTCAGCACCTCAGCAGCTGGACGACAGATCACCCCCAGAATCTCCGCAAACAACCGCGGCACTTGTCGCAGTTTGACATACGTCTGGAAGAGAGTGTGAAGAAGTGCCTCCTGTGCTTTTTTGGTTCGAAAGTCTGTCACTTCTGCATCAATCCAAGCTGAGGCCAACAGGTCATCCAGGTCTGGCTCCAAAATCAAATGATTCAGAGACATCAAAGCCTTGAGGCAGCGGAACCAGGCCGGCACAGATGCTTGTGAATGGTTTATCAGTAGCTCAGCCAAACGGCGGTAAAAGTGGAATTGAGCCTCTCCGTGCCGGATCCTATCAGCAGCAATGTTGTAGATATTGTTGTTGGCCACTGAGTTGAGCAGCTGTTCTACAACCAGGAGTTCTGTGGTCCAATCTGATGTGGCCAGAGCTTTTAGCTGCTCCTCCTGCAGGTGCGAAATCCTCAAGCAGCCAAACAGCCTGGGGAGTACCTGGAAGCAGAGAAGCTGGTTCCCCTCCTTGAAGTAAGACTCTAAAAAGAGCTTATACAGCAAGGCCACTGAGTTGGCTACAACAGCAGCATGAAGGGACGGTTCACAGTAGCCAGCATCTACCAGCCTGGCAATCACAGTGTCCATAGGAGCTAGAAGATTCTTCATGGCCCCTATCTTCTTGTCCCCTTCCTGCTGGTCCAAGAGCTCCTCTTTGTAGGACGAGAGTAACTCGGGCTGAAAAGCTCCACCTCGAAGCATGGCCTCAATCTGACTCCTTACATCCCGGCTCAGCGCCTGCCGCAGCTGACCCTGCCCAGCCTGTGCCCACGTGCCCCCCGAGAGTAAGTGCCTCAGGACCAGGCAGGGCTGGAGCAAGTGCCCAGTCACCTCCCCAAAGGCACGTCTTGGGTTGACTTGCTGTTGCTGGATCGAGAGGTAGTGGCCAAGTGCCAGATGAATGACCTCAAATAACTGGGCCACCATGGCTCCTTCCGGCTGCCTACAGGCCAACCAGCACAGCTGGCTCAGCAATGCCACTATCAGCTCCTGCCTAGCCGTGTAGATGACAGCAAGGGCAGGCGTCGAGAGGATGCCCTGGCAGCAGCTCAGCACAGCACACACACTTCTCTGGGATTCCGAAAGAGAGAATTCAGCTATTCTCTCATTTATGATCTGAACATTAAGAAAAAAACTCATTACTGACTCTACACATATATAAGAAAACTACAAGAGAATCAATGAACTCACTCTTTGCCCTTATCTTTAGATGAGATTATCACATCTAAACGAACTTGACATTTGCTTAATGCACTGAGAGAAGGCAGAGTACCTGTTTTAAGTCCTTTATTCATGCATCTCCTACCAACATGAATTCAGAAAAGGGATCAGTACCTTTTTAATTCTGCTGTCCCTATTTAAAGAGCTGGGTTTTTAAAAGACTTAAACTCCAAAGATTACTTTTGCTTACATCCTAAACCTGCAATTCAGCTTTGGCTTTTTAAATAGAAAAACAGGGGGTGCCTGGGTGGCTCAGCCGTTAGGCGTCTGCCTTCGGCTCAGGTCATGATCCCGGGGTCCTGGGATCGAGCCCCGCGTCGGGCTCCCTGCTCAGCGGGAAGCCTGCTTCTCCCTCTCCCATTCCCCCTGCTTGTGTTCCTGCTCTCACTGTCTCTATCAAATAAATAAAAAAAAAAAAAAGAAATTAAATAGAAAAACAGTGTAATTGACTACAAAAATGTATTTTGGACCACAGGATCATAGCCCAAGGCTACTGTCCATCCATCTCTAGCATCTAAGCTGAATTGCTTAGATGTGCCACTAGGAGCTGTGTGACTTTTAACAAGTTACTGAACCTCTTTGTGCCTGGCACACACTAAGTGCTTTCTATTGTCACCAACTATTCTCACAGTATTTCAAAACACTCAGTTGTGACAATGAAGTTCATTAATTCTAATCTGAGACTTCAAAATTGCTTTGACTCAAAAAACTTTGAGGAAATTCCTATCCAAATTTTGGCCTTTGGTCTTCCTTGAGGCCAATGGAAAAGTGGGGGGGGGGGGGGCAGGGAACACAAAGTAGTATTGCTGGCGACATTTTCCAATTAAAAAGATAATCAACAACCACTCTATGAAATAGTTCTAAGCTTTCCTTGAACATTAAACAGAAAGTGTTTCATGCAGCATAGAGCATACCATATGCATTCAATAAATATCGGTCATCGTTATAATTCTAGTATTATTTCCTTCTCTTTCTCTACTTTGATACTTCCTGCATCTTCAATAACTAACAGGAAATCAACAGAGATGCATGTCACATATATGTGACAACACGGAAAACACATAATTACCTTGACTAGGGAAATCTGAAGGTTAATTGTCTTTCCGTTCTTGAGGAGATCCTGCAGTTTTTTGCTGTGTAGAATGTTATCTATATAGATCCAAAGCCTTTCAACAATGTCTTCCTTCAGGTCAAGTTTTTTCTTATAAAACGCAATCAGTGACTGTCTTGCCCAATCAAGTAATACCTGAATTTGGAAGAAATATGCTCTAAAAATAAATGAATTTCTTTACCAAGAAAGTAAGATATTGGACATTTAAAAGGACATTCCATGCATAACCAAATCCAATTGCCAGGGAAAAAGCTGTCCTTTAAAACTTACCTTTGGTAATATTATATAAACGTCCTAGTATCTTAAAATGTTTATTATTAAAGAATAAAAAGAAAGAAAAAAGTCATTTTGTCTTCATGTAGGGCCAATAAAAAGTTTCAAATGAAACTCTAACAGTTTCTTCTAACTTTTCTCAAGTTATACTAATTTTCAAAAGTTAGAAGCACAACAATTGCTCAGAATGGCCATAAAATGAATCACACACAGAAGCAAAAATGCAGAGTCAAAAAACAGAGCTTGTGTCCTGGCTTCCCGTGTTACCCGTAAAATCTCTAGTTCTATTTACTTCCTCAGAAGACAGAGACAGTCTTCTGCAAAATAATGCACAAGTGCTTTATGAAAAGGAGGGTTGGTCACACATAGTTTCTATTACTGTGACACAGTCCCTTAGTCATAAACACAAGGAAAGGCAGTGAGGCCTCAGCTCATGATACCAGAACTCTCAATACCAATATGAAAAGTGTCAGATGCTAAAAGGGAAAAAGGTTCTCACCATGAGACAGGGTGGGACCTTAATCAAACTGCCACCACCACTTCCCCTTTCATCTCACCCTAGGTAGCACTTTCCAGGTGACTATCAAGCTGCCAAGACGATTCTCAGGTGCAGCCAGGTTTAGAAACCACTGGATGTAGAGTGCTCTACATACTGTACCTCATCATCGTTTTAATAGATGTCATCCATCTTTGACATATTTTGTGCAGTCTTTCTTAATACTAGCATATGGGTTTGTGTTAATCCAATTTCATGAGCTCAACATCCTGGGGTCTCTAGTGTTTTACAGTCTTTTTGTTTGTTTTTGCGAAATAAGCTTGAAAAATGTTAACAAAGAGAAAAGCCTTTCTTGGTTCCTAATCTATTTCTAGAATGGCTTACTACAAATACTAAAGTTTCTCTGCTTCCTTGTCAATTTACCAAATTTCAGAGATGTTTAACAAAGCACCAACAAGCAGTTGCTTATGGAGCATCACCTTGGATTTATAAACAAATGGAGCTACCCACAGACGCAGATTCTAATTTCTGTACTCAATTCCCAATTTGTTCACTGATGCATATACTTAATTCGAAAGATGAGATGTTTCCAAAAATAAAAGAAATGCTGAGACTTCGTAACAGGAAAACTCTGTCAATGAAATATTTAACTTATGCATTTTTTTACTGACATTACTTTTCAACTCCAACCTTTCCTTTAATCTTTTTAAATTTTAAATGTCGATATACAGGGGCACCTGGGTGGCTCAGTTGGTTAAGCGACTGCCTTCAGCTCAGGTCATGATCCTGGAGTCCCGGGATCGAGTCCCACATCGGGCTCCCTGCTCGGCAGGGAGTCTGCTTCTCCCTCTGACCTTCCCCCCTCTCATGTGCTCTCTCTCTCTCTCTCATTCTCTCTCTCAAATAAATAAATAAATAAATAAATCTTTAAAAAAAATAAATAAAAAATAAATGTCGATATACAATTCATATAAGTGACCATTCTTTTTGGTTGTAAAAATGTAACTTCACATTACACTTACTTGCTCTTTATTTGGAAGAACGCACTGGTGGGAAATCCAAGCAAAGTGAGCTAGTTTTAGTTTATCTTCCCAAGAAGTTGTCTTGCTTTTAAGCTTAAAGGAAATGCCAGAGTAAACAGCAGCCATTGTTACACTTTATCTATAATTTAAAATGGAAAAAATATTATTTTTTTATTACTCAACAGGCACCAAAAAATGAACATCATATGTACATTATGTACATGACATATATTTTTTATTTTTTTAATTTAATTTTATTATGTTATGTTAATCACCATACATCATTAGTTTTTGATGTGGTGATCCACGATTCATTGTTTTCGTGTAACACCCAGGGCTCCATGCAGTACGTGCCCTCCTTAATACCCATCACCGGGCCAACAAATGCCCCCTCCCCCCTCCCCTCTAAAACCCTGTTTGTTTCTCAGAGTCCACAGTCTCTCATGGTTCATCTCTCCCTCCAATTCCCTCCCACCTTCATTTTTCCCTTCCTTCTCCTAATGTCCTCCATGCTATTCCTTATGTTCCACAAATAAGTGAAACCATATAATTGACTTTCTCTGCTTGACTTATTTCACTTAGCATAATCTCCTCCAGCCCCATCCATGTTGATGCAAAAGTTGGGTATTCATCCTTTCTGATGGCTGAGTAATATTCCATTGTATATATATGGACCACATCTTCTTTATCCATTCATCTGCTGAAGGGCATCTCGGCTCTTTCCACAATTTGGCTATTGTGGACATTGCTGCTATGAACATTGGGGTGCAGGTGCCCCTTCTTTTCACTACATCTGTGTCTTTGGGGTAAATACCCAGGAGTGCAATTGCTGGGTCATAGGGTAGCTCTATTTTTAATTTTTTGAGGAACCTTCACACTGTTTTCCAAAGTGGCTGTACCAACCTGCATTCCCACCAACAGTGTAAGAGGGTTCCCCTTTCTCCACAACCTCTCCAACATTTGTTGTTTCTTGCCCTGTCAATTTCTGCCATTCTAACTGGTGTAAGGTGATATCTCAATGTGGTTTTAATTTGAATTTCCCTGACGGCTAATGATGATGAACATTTTTTCATGTGTCTGTTAGCCATTTGTATGTCTTCTTCAGAGAAGTATCTGTTCATGTCTTCTCCCCATTTTTTGACTTGATTATTTGTTTTTTGGGTGTTGAGTTTGAGAAGTTCTTTACAGATCTTGGATACCAGCCCTTTATCTGTAGTGTCATTTGCAAATATCTTCTCCTGTGGGTTGCCTCCTTGTTTTGTTGACTGTTTCCTTTGCTGTGCAGAAGCTTTTTATCTTGATGAAGTCCCAAAAGTTCATTTTTGCTTTTGTTTCACTAGCTTTTGGAGATGTATCTTGAAAGAAGTTGCTGTGGCCGATGTCAAAGAGGTAAAGGATCTATACTCTGGGAACTACAGAACACTCATGAAAGAAACTGAAGAAGACACAAAAAGATGGAAAAACATTCCATGCTCATGGATTGGAAGAATAAACATTGTTAAAATGTCTATGCTACCCAGAGCAATCTCTAACTTCAATGCCATCCTGATCAAAATTCCAATGACATTTTTCAAAGTGCTGGAACAATCCTAAAATTTGTATGGAATCAGAAAAGACCCCAAATCGCCAAGGAAATGCTGAAAAAGAAAAACAAAGCTGGGGGCATCACGTTTCCTGACTTCAAGCTATGTTACAAAGCAGTGATGACCAAGACAGCATGGTACTGGCACAAAAACAGACATATAGACCAACGGAACAGAATAGAGAGCCCAGATATGGACCCTCAACTCTATGGTCAAATAATCTTCGACAAAGCAGGAAAAAATATGCAAAGGAAAAAAAGACAGTCTCTTCAATAAATAGTGCTGGGAAAATTGGACAGCCACGTGCAGAAGAATGAAACTTGACCATTCTCTAACACCATACACAAAGATAAACTCAAAATGGATGAAAGACCTCAATGTGAGACAGGAATCCATCAAAATCCTAAAGGAGAATATACTCCTTTTTTAAAAAACAATTTTAGTGAATTAAAATACCTCAACATTGGGTATAAATCTATACATAAAATGCTGTAGCCCATGATCACGGAAATACAAATCAAAACCACAATGAGCCCATGATTGCGGAAATACAAATCAAAACCACAATGAGTGGTATCACTAAGTGATACCACTTTGCACTGGTCAGAATGCCTAAAATGAACAACTCAAAACACAACAGATGTTGGCGAGGATGCAGAGGAAGGGGAACCCTCTTACACTGTTGGTGGGAATGCAAATGCTAGAGAAGAGTATGGAGGTTCCTCAAAAAGTTAAAAATAGAGCGACCCTACAACCCAATAATTGTACTACTATGTATTTATCCAAAGGTTACAAACATAGTGATTCAAAGGGGCATGCACCCCAATGTTTATAGCAGCAAAGTCCACAGTAGCCAAACTATGGAAAGAGCTCAGACATCCAACGAAAGATAAATGGATAAAGAAAATGTAGTATGTGTGTGTGTGTGTATATATATATACACACATATACATACATATATACATATACGTACACATATATGTACACACACACACACACACACACACACTGGAATATTACTCAGCCATCAAAAAGAATGAAATCTTGCCATTTGCAATGACATGGATGGAACTATAGGGTATTATGCTAAGCAAAATAAGTCAGAGAAAGACAAATACCATATGATTTCACTCATGTGGAATTTAAGAAACAAAACAGATGAACACAGGGGAAGGGAAGGAAAAATAAGATGAAAACAGAGAGGGAGGCAAATCATAAAAGGCTCTTAACTATAGGAAACAAACGGAGAATTGCTGGAGGGAAGGAGGATGGGGGGAAGGGGATAACTGGGTGATGAGCATTAAGGAGGGCACTTGAAGTAATGAGCACTGGGTGTTGAATGCAAGTGATGAAATCACTAAATTCTATCTCTGAAACGAGTAATACAGTATATGTCAATTAAATAGAATTTAAATTAAAAAAAATTTTTAATGCTTTAGCCCATGAATTTTCTCGGGGAAATTCAGACAAAAGCAGGCAGAAGGATTATACAGACATACATAAGAGTTTTCCTGCTGTGAGCTGACTGTGCAGGAATAAAACTGGGCAAAAATCCTCAGAGGTGATGGTGAAGGAATACAACTGGGAAAAACCCAAAGTGTTCAAATTATTTGTGAAAGAAGAGTCACACATGGTTTTAGACTGAAAGTTTCTGCACAAATCATCTGAAATATACTATGTACTAAGAAAAGCTCCATTAAATAGTTGAGAGAGAGAGGGGTGCCTGGGTGGCTCAGTCGGTTAAGCAGCTGCCTTTGGCTCAGGTCATGATCCCAGGGTCCTGAGATGGAGGGCCGCCCCCACCACCACCACCGCAGGCTCGGTGGGAGCCTGCTTCTCCCTCTCCACCCCCACCCCGCTGCTCCTGCTCTCTCCTCTCTTTCCCTCTCTCTCAAATAAATAATCTTATAAAAAGTTAGTTGAGAGAGAGAAATAAGCAGTATTTGGAGACAGTAATATTTCACCCAGCAAAATAGAAATAATGTATAAACCCAGCCCCAATAGAAATACTGTTATTTCAGCTGCAACAGTAACTTCCCACTATAACTTTATTCATTTACATATGAGCTTAGGGACATGCACTGCTTCCAGAAAGACTCCACAAAATACAGTTACACAATTGAAACTGTAAAAATAGAGTACAATAAAATCGCGAATAAAGGAAAGCAAGCATACCAACTAGCTATAATTCTACAAACCCGAGGTAAACATAGCTTTGAGTTTCCTAAAATTCATAATAAAAAGGGGAAACGTATCACTTTAAGTCATTTTCATTATATAAAAGAAACCAAGTCAGTTCCTCAAAAATGAAAATTTTTCAAAATACTGAAATAAAAATATCGTATATAAAAACAAAATAGAACAATACCAGAAAAAGATCGCAGTCCCATGTTTCTAATACACTATGAAACGAAAAGAATTTGCCAAGGGCTGGATCACTTTCATTTCTTCAGTCTAGGGGACCTGAAATCCTACAGACCGACCTTCAGAAGTTACCCTCAATAGGTAATTATACAAGGAACGAGCAAACACCGCAAGAAGGACACTAACATTCAGTAGGGCATCCTTCACTCTACTACAGAGAACAGAACACTCAGGTGCTGTCAGTTTTCCCATTTTGTCAAAACGTCCAAGACATAACCGCTCAACAACTTACTTGAAATTCGGTATGTCAGAAAACCACCGCACCAGCTACAAAGTACTTAAAAAGTGTTTGCAGAACTGGTTACAAAGACGCCCCAGACACCCTTCCGGAGGCTACAAACGTTTGTTCCGCTCACGGTGCCCTCCAGAGGTCTCTGTGAGGAGACGTAAAAAGCCCAATGCCGAACGCAGAACCCTGCTAGTACTCACGCAAAGGGCGCTTAAGCGCGGCCACACTCGGAATCCTGCGGAGCAGAATGAAACCAAGTAACAAGAATCACAAGAGAGCAACGAAAAGCTACGTGAGAGGCCGCCGAAGGAGCGAGCCCAGGGCGCTCTCCCCAGCGACTGCTGTCCGCCGGAGGGCCCGGCGCCGGACCCGGGGCGAAGGGTCCTCCTCGGTTAAGGAGCTAACCTCCCTTATAACCTGGATAGGGACCGCGGGCGGGGGCGTAGCGCCTGCCCCGGGGAGCGGGAGGGTATGCTCACCTCAGGGCCGGCCCCCGGGAAGGGGCTCACCTGGAGGCCGTCTTCAGGTAAGGAGCTCACCTCAGGCCCCGAGTAGGGCCGGCGGGCGCGATGGAAGGCAGTCCCCAGGTTAAGGAGCTCACCTGGCGGCCAGCCCCGCTTGGGGACCGCGGGCGTGGGCGGAGGACGGCGGCGGCAGCAGCTCCGGGATCCCGGGCTGCCCCACCACGTGGGGCCGGCCCCCGCTCTCCTTCCGCCCGACGCCGGCGGCGCGGCGGGGCGGGGCAGCGCGCACGCCAGGCATCGCCAGCAGAGCGCCGAGGCGCCTCGCCCATTGGTGGAGACGGTTGCGCGTTGGAGGCCCGAGCGGCCCAGCCCGCGGCCCGCTCCGTGTCAGTCAGTCATGGAGCGGCCGCCCAGAGCCGCCGCTGCGGGGGCGGCAGGGCGCGGGGCGCGGGGGCCCGGCTGAGCCGGCCGTCGGAGCGAGACCCTGCGGCAGAGACGACGGAGGCGGAAGCAACCCGATCCTGGAGGCGGCGGCGGCGGGAGGAGCCGGAGCCGCCTGGGATGTTCAGTGAGTGCGGGGCGCGCGGGCGGGGAGGGCCGGGGG
>NC_058408.1:86825847-86872960 GCF_002201575.2 Neomonachus schauinslandi
GTGGGGGCGGGGCGGGCGGGCGGGGCCGGCTGTGCGCGGGCGCGGCGGCCGCGCCTCCGCCCTCGGCCTCCGAGTCCCAGGCGGCCGCGGGCGGCGTGGCCTGCAGTCGGCAGCTACACCTGGAAGGCTCCGCGTTCCTGCTCGGGGTGGATCCTGCCGGGGTGGCTGCCGGGCACCCGCCGGGAAGGGGTCCTGAGCGCTGGACAGCCGGGCAGGAGCACAGGTCCGAATCTCCTTTTCATTTAAGGAAAAAGGAAATGCCTTTTGGCCGAACTCAAGATTAAACTTCGCACATGGTGATTGCGGGTGGCTGGGTGTGAGATCGACCTCTGCATGTGACAGGAGAGATCTCGAGTTAGACTAGTTGTTGCTAGAGGATACCGACCTGCAAGGTTGCCTTTAGGGTTGTTTAACTCATGACAGCAAGAGATTTGCGCGCTTAGGCGGTACTCGCGAAGCTCCAGGGCTTTTGAAAATGTATTGGGTAAGGCGTTGGTCCGAAGTCAGTTGATGGTTAGAAATAGTGGTGTCATTTTAGACTTAGCGGAAGTGGAGCACTTGAAAGCTTCATGCAGTTCTCCCATCAGTTGTGAAAGTGTCGTTATACTGCGGATCTCGCAGCATGTATGGTTCTGGGATCAGAAGGTAAATCTGCCAATCCCGTGCGGTGTTCGTCTTAAATTATCTAAACTCTGACCTTGCAGATTAAAATCTTGGAATGGTGACTCCCGCGAACAAGCAGTTGGGTGCTGTGTCGGGAGGAACAGTGAGGGCAGAGTTTGTCTTCTCTTAGGTGATACAAGTGTGTGACATACCTGAGTTGGGGGGTGGGAGGAGGACAAGGCGGCCGTTCCCCAGCCTTGCTCACAGCCCTGCTTGAAAGTGAGAGTGGGAAAGGGGAGTTTGTGCCACATCTTTAAACTCCGAGAAACTTCACGTAGTGCATGGGGCTTGGTGACTATGTAGAGCGAAGGTTGAAACCATGTAACTATCAGTGTAACTATGTAAGCCTTAGTTTCCTCTTCTGTAAAACGAGGTGATGACTGATAACTTAAAAGTGGATCTTTTAGGGCGCCTGGGTGGCTCAGTTGGTTAAGCGACTGCCTTCGGCTCAGGTCATGATCCTGGAGTCCCGGGATCGAGTCCCGCGTCGGGCTCCCTGCTCGGTAGGGAGTCTGCTTCTCCCTCTGACCCTCCCCCCTCTCATGCTCTCTGTCTCTCACTCTCTCTCTCAAATAAATAAATAAAATCTTAAAAAAAAAAAAAAAAGTGGATCTTTTAAAGGGTACCACAAAAAGGAATAATGAATGTGAAAATGCCTGACATATAGAAAACACTCTAAATATTAGCTGTTGTAATTTCCTTTTTGGGAAAATACCTTTTAGGTTCTTTATAGGCCTGAATATTTTGTGTTAAATGGGAAGCCTATGCTAACACTGATTTGCTTTAGGAATTACAAATTCTTCTTGCCTTGAAAATCAGTGTTAAACTAGGAAACCAAAGGGTGGGCTTGCCTTGAGTTTTTTTCTTTGTCATCAAACAATAAATCAGGTTATTGTGTCTTGGAATAGTTTTGTTGCTTCTGTCTGGAAATGTGAGGTTTATGTGTGCTTTTGTCACCGTGAAGCTAGGTAAAGGCCTCGCTTAACTTCTCAGCAACTAGTTTGGGGGTTTTGTTTTTGCAAACAGATGTCCTTCATAACACCTGTGAAGGACATCTTTGGAGAAAGGGACAGGGGTTTGGTTTTGATGATTGATTTTCGCTGGAAGGGAGCCCTAGGGATCCTCTGTTAAACCAACATTACTCAGTTTCCAGCCTCCCTTCATCTTCTCAGGTAGTGATTGTTCTACCTGTAATTGTTCTGATCATTCTCTCAACAAGCAACTGGTAAGCCTTCACTATTGTCAAGAAGCCTCTGATTTAATGTAGAACCCTTTGGGCAGTAGGACATTGTAAAGGGTAGGAGTTCAGACCCTGAAGCTCTGCAGATGACCTGACTTTCCATCCTAGCACTATAGAACCTTGGGACTGTGTTTGACTTCTGTGGGCCTCAGCTTTCTTATCCCAAGAGTGTTACCTAGCTTAGAAAGCTTTTGAGGTATACAGGAGATAACCTGTGTGCAGCACTTAAAATAGTGTCTTACCAGTGGCATACACTGAATAAGTATTAGGTATTAGTAGTGGTAGTGTAGAAAACAAATATTATGGTAAGCAATGAGACAGAAGTTGTTTCTGGATTCAGTGGTGGAGGAAGCTGAGTTGAGCTATGAAAAGAGAGTAGGATTTAACCAAGTTGGAATGCCAACGTAGGGGGTGCCTCCAGTTAATGGAGAGGTCTTGGCCAAAGCCCCTGAGATGAGAAAGTGGGGTGGTACCTACCAGTTAAGTTAACAAAGGTGGATCAGAGTAACCTCAAAATGACACAAGGGAGATTGAATTTTTTATCCTCCAACCAATGGAGGCAGTAGAAAGTTTTTAAGCTGAGCAGATGCCATCAGATTAGTTTTTTGGAAAGATTGTGCCGATTGTACCTGCAGTAGTATGGGATTGGATTAAAAGTAGGGAAGGCCCATCCATCCACTTGTCATGGCAGCTTTGTATCTGCCTGTGACTCGAAAAGGAAAATGACTGCTTAGCAGAGAGAGGCATTTCATTCCAAATCTGGAAGTTTAGAGAGCATTTACAGAAAACAGGAAGAAATCCTTAGATATCCCAGGCAGCCTTCCCTCTTAAAAGTTGACTTCAAGGATATACTGTGTACACCTGATTATAAGGCAAAGTTCCCCCCAAACGTATCCCTCTGTAAAGAGAGTGTCACCACGTGTTCAAGTCTCTCCTATTACAGGGCACTCTCAGTCACTCTATTTTTTTTTTCTAAGATTTTATTTATTTATTTGTCAGAGAGAGAGACAGAGGCAGGCAGAGGGAGAAGCAGGCTCCCTGCCAAGCAAGGAGCCCGATGCAGGACTCAATCCCAGGACCCTGGGAGCACGACCTGAGCAGAAGGCAGATGCTTAATGGACTGCGCCACCCAGGCGTCGCTCAGTCACTCTATTTTGAACAACAGGATGCTGTTTGGGAAATACATATTGGGCTAAAATAACTTCAGTTGATGCTAGTTTGATATATTTATTCAGTCAATCAGTATAGTCAATGATGACTGAAAAAATTTTCTGCCCTCCTGAATAGGTATTGATGGCTTTGGTTGGTTGAGATTTCCAATGAGAGCATCATGTGTGGATTCAAGAAGTACTCTGTCATAGCTGATTTAGTCATTGTGACGGTGATGTGCTCTGGAAAATGGAATTTGGTAATTCTGAGTGGCTTAAGTGACCACAGAGACACAGATAAGTGGAAGATGAAAGTGAATAGAGTAAAAGTGTTTCATGAATTAATATATTGCACTATATAATGTATTTTTAAATATATGTAAGTTAATAAATTAAAGATTATAAGCAGACATTTGACTGTTTCCTCTGTAGTCTTCAAAGGTTTTTTTTTTTTTTAAATTTAAATTCACCCCCAAAATTTCTTCTTAATTTTCTCATTGCAAGGGTATCATTGTCTTAGGTTTGAACTTAACCTTTTATTTGGATGTTTCATAGAAATTGACTGTTGATCTTTTTCTCTCCTGGAACAAATTCCCTTTTCTCATTTTTTAACTTTTAGAAGGTTTAAAGAACATTGCATACTGGTGAGGTTTAGAAAACACTGTGGAGAACTTCCATTCATAATTCTTTGTTCAGCAGTCAAATAAGATACTCTTCTGGTAAAATGTATTGAAATGTATCTTAGTCACCTTACAGTGACTGGTTGTCATAAAGGGTAGTTCTGTTTTACTAGCAAAATACAGCTGACCCTTGAACAAGGTATAACTGTGTGGATCCACTTACACACAGTTTTGTTTTTTCCATGAAGACAGATGGTACCGTAAATATTCTCCTTAATGATTTTCTTAACATTGTCTTTTCTCTAGCTTTATTGTAAGAATACAGTATATAACTCTTACATGAAACGTGTTAGCCCACTGTTTATATTATCAGTAAGGCTTTCAGTCAACAGTAGGCTATTAGTAATGAAGTTCTTGGGGAGTCAAAAGTTATATGCAAATTTTTGATGGGGGGCAGGGAGGGTCACTTATGTTGTTCAGGGGTCAGTGGTACTCACTTTTGGATATTTGGTAATTTAGTAATGAGACATGTTTTGCAGAACTTTGTCAATCAGCATCTTTAGGGTAAGATGCTAGTACATTAGTTTCACAAAGTAATACCACACTCAACCCGTTGGCGCATGTGTTTACTTAAATTTAATTAAAATAAAATTTCAGCACTGGCCACAGTTTAATTGCTCAATAGCTCTGTGTGGCTGGTGGATACCATACTGAACAGTGCAGACTTAGAACATTTCTATTATTGAGAAAAGTCCTGTAGGACAGTACTGCTCTAAAATGAAAAATTAGGGGAGCCTGGGTGGCTCAGTCATTAAGCGTCTGCCTTCGGCTCAGGTCATGATCCCAGGGTCCTGGGATCAGCCCTGCATCGGGCTCACCGCTCAGCGGGAAGCCTGCTTCTCCCTCTCCTACTCCCCCTGCGTGTGTTCCCTCTCTCACTGTGTCTCTGTCAAATCAATAAATAAAATCTTTAAAATAAAATGAAATGAAAAATTAGTATCATTCTACTTTGAGACACATACATAAATGTTTTAATGTCATTAAACTATTTCCAAAACCTGGCTGCATTTGATTCAGTTTCATGGAGAAAAATTAACATAGGAAAACATATTTCTCCTAATTCTCTGAGAACAAAACATCTGTTTTTTCCGTCTACAATGGTGTTTGCAAATAGAGCATTTATGAAAGTTTTCTTTTTGAAGTCGTAGTAAATAATGTAGATATCCATTCTTGTGCCGTACTCTTCTGTGTTAATGAGGTTTTGTGTAGGAATATTTTTTTTTCTGTGCTGCAAAACAGTGTTAAAACAGGAATCAAATATTTGTGGCCCATAAAAATTCAGAAAGATCATGAACCTAGAGTAAACTGTCAAGAATTCCAAACAGAAGCTAGACAGCCCTCACTTTATTTTAAGATTTTACTTATTTATTTGACAGAACGTGCACAAGCAGGGAGAGTGGGAAAGGGAGAAGCAGGCTCCCCACTGAGCAGGGAGCCCAGTGCGATGCAGGGCTCGATCCCAGACCCTGAGATCACGCCCTGAGCCGGAGGCAGACGCTTAACTGACTGAGCCACCCAGGCGCCCCAACCCTCACTTTATTTTTAATGTGAGTTTCAAAGATAAGAATAACTCTATTCTCCAGCAATTCTCCGTCTGTCTGGGCAAACTAAGGAGCAGTGATGGCAGGATTGGACAACCTGCATTGGGGCAGGGTTGGGGAGCAATTTTAAGCTTGGGAGTAGCATAATAAGATTTGTCTTCTACTCTGGCTGCATTCTAGAGGGTGGTTTGAGGTAGAGCTAGAGGTGGGAGGACATTGGAATATTTCAGTTGAGAAGTGATTTGTGCTGTCCCATAGCAGCAGTGAAGATGAGGTAGCAGCAGTGGCTGCAAGAAAGAATTCTGTGTGGAATAGAAGGAGTTGGTGACCTCTTAGAAATGAGAGGGAGAGAAGAAAAACCTTAAGATGATGACTGGGGTTTTTGCTTTAGTGATAGATCATAGCACCATCAGGCTGGCAGTAGGAGAAGGAGGAGGATTTGAAGGAACATAATAAATTTGAGCATGTTGAATTTCACGTGTTTGCAGCATCTAGGTAGAGGTGTCCCTCAGACTTGAGCTCAGGAAGGTAGTCTGACTAGAGACGGTGTAAGTCTTGTGTAAGGAGTGTGATGATGTAGAGAATGTGAAGAATGAGAAGCAGACCAAGAATGGGAGAGGGGGAGAGACCAAGGGAGAGGGAGTTTCAAGGGAGGAGGCATGTTCAGTAGCCAAGAGACCTTGTGGGATAGTGTGGAAAAGGGACTGTTGATTTGGCAAGAGTTGAGGAATCTCAGGTCTTAATAAATAGCCCACTGAGGTAGGGAGCAGGTCAGCTGGCTGGATAAGGAGACTGGTATGGCTTTGGAATAGCTAGGTAGGAAGCTATAGGGAAAGAAACAAAGTTAGTGAAGAAAGACTTCTGGAACATCAGAGAGGTCCCAGGTGATGTTAGAGAAGTTCAGTTTTAGTGGCATCTGTCTGCCTAGTTGTGTGAGTTCTGCCTGCCCCCCCCCCCCCCGCCAAAAAACCAAACCAAGACAAAAAAAACCTCCAGGTGCTGTGTTGCATCCTGAGCCCCTAGTTCCGAGCATTATTCTCATGCCATTTTTTTCTTGGGACACCATAAGAAAGAACACAACTTCTAGTTCAAGTATATTCATGTCAGTGTATGAGCAAAGATTGAATATGAAAAACCATCATAATATTAAAATTATATGAGGTATTATTAAAACTGAGAGTACCAGGGCTCATTTTGTCACCTGTGATTTATATTTTCACAAAGATAATTGAATACACTTTACCATAATGATTAATGCAAAAGCTAGCTTTTTAAAGGTCCTCCTTAGAATGACCTTTTGATAGATATTATATTTAGACTTTTGCAAGTAAAGAGAACTAATGTATTTGAGTACCTAGTATGCACTTTACATGGCATCTTCTTTAAGAGGAAATACACAAACATTTTTATCTGTTTCTAAGCATAAGTTTATAATTGGAATACATTTGCTTCAAAGCACACACACCCCTAGCCACCTGTCAGTAAACTCATTTGGGGAGCTGATTCGAGAATGGTGGTGGTGAATTTGCCTGGATTTATTCTGAATTCACCTATGCTCAAAGCTGCCACCTTACCCAAGGGGTATTGTCCATACAGTATTCTATTAGTATTTAATGGAATTGTGTAGTATTTTGCCTGCTTAGCCCTTCACGTGGTGCCCTGGGGATGTCTCTCCTAGCACCCTCCACCAGCACACACATTTGAACATAAGTGGGCAGGGTTAGGATGTAGTCTGTAACCAGTAAGAAATTTACTTGGCTGCAGTCCCGTATTATCATCATCATCTTAAGAGTGTGCCTGGGTTCCATGTGTCTTTGCCTCCCCATATTTCTGTAGTTAAATACCAAGAGTGGCTGTGGTTTTTCCTGCACAGTTGTTACTTTGAGACAGGAAGATGATCGTGTCTTGATTTTATATAGCAACTTTGTTAAAGTATTAGTTGGTAGGCAGCTATTGATATATGAGAAATAGATACATATTGTGTCAGAACCCTCTTTTTAATTTCCAGAAATACTACTAATATGACATGAAGAGAAAGGTATGTGATCATCTATTTTTACTTTTAAAGTTAAGATATTATGTAAATTGAAAATCATGGGAAATCCTGAAATTTTAACAAGGATATAATTATATCCAAACTTAATTTAAATTTAAAAGATTTTATAATTATGGGAAAAGCTAAGCAAGTAACTTGAAATTTCAGTATTAGTGTCACGTCTGCCGAAAGACAGGTCTATTTTAAGGAGTTTTTTTTTTCCTCATGTGTCCATTTATGGATATTAGTATTAGAGAAATCAGTAGGGGGAGGGGAACTGGTTTCTCCACAGAACTCTTCATTATTTGTTTCATTTGAAATATGTGTGCGTTGGAATCAAATCCACTTACATCTATTGGGTCATGTCTCTGGTATTTCAGTTGAGTGTGGTTGTAAAAGAGAGTTAGTTAATGCCAGCATTCCTGCTCTTAAGGTCCTTGGCCCTACAGTTGGCTCACCGCCCACCCTCAGGAAAGGTCCCTTGTCATAAATAGTGGTTTGGGTTCAGAGAAACTGCCATTTGGGCCAGCTAATTTGGACAAATTCATCAGAATCAGTATTTATAAATGAATTTCTAGCAATCCCAAATATGGCCAGTTTTTGCTGTTGTTCATTCTCACTCCTGTTTACCCTTCCATACCTTTCATATCTTTTCCCCTCCTCCTCTGATGTGCATAAACATTGCCCTACTATGAGGACAGTGTGTCATTACAGGGTCTGTTCTCTCTGTCAATTGTTCTGTGTCTTTCACATGTGTGGTTTCTTCCTGTTAGAGAGGTGATCTCTTATTCCCATCTTATTTGGAGCACTGAGGGACACACATTGATACAAGCATGTATTCCCATAGCAACAAGAGATTGGCAGGAGGAAATCTGAAAAAGTGTGAGTCTCAGCTAAAATACGAGAAATCGGGCTGCTTTGGAAGAGTTCGGAGACGAGGAGCTCTTGAAGTTAGATTAAAAGCAGCTTTAGCAAACATTGTGGGGGGAAGGGGGGAGGCACAGGATGGGGCAGTGGGAGCTGGTTGGATTTGACTAGTCCTGACTTGGGGCCAAACTGGGAAAGGGCAGTATTGTCACAGTCTCTGTGTGCATTTCATTGTTTTTCTCTAAGTATAACAATGAATCAGAATCTCCAGGGTTTGAAATTATTCATACACACTGTTACAGGAGGTTCTTAGGTGTAGTCAGATTAGAGAACCATAGAGAATCACTGATACAGTCAAAATGGTACAGTAATGCTTATTAGTAACCACCAAAAAACAATTATCTGCTTTCATTGATGGACAGATGAATGCTTGGAGCAGGGATTCCCACTTTCAAAGTATCAAAATCCTTGTGTTGGCAATTAAAAAAAAAAAAAACTTAATTAAAAAAATAATCTCAGTTAGCAGTATAGTGAAAGACTAATACACCAAAACTGAGTGAGGCAAATTCCACGGTAAAAAGGTGGTTCAGGAAATTTATTAGAAATTAGAAATTAGAAATTTAATAGTAATTTTCTTTGTATCACTGTCAACCATATCACACCCAGTGCCATCCTTTTTAGCAAATGATTTTATACTTTCTTTGGTAATCCAAAACTGAAATGCATAGAGAATATAATTTTTCTAAATACATGATTTAAAGTAACATATTCATGATATCCTAACATTTGTATTTTTATATAGATATATGTATTTTAGTGTGTGTGTCTCCAGCCTTCACTGTTTGCTCTGTTGTAGGACTTTTAGGGAATTGAAATGTAGATATTCAGAGTATACCACAAGTCAGTTTGGAAAGAAAGGATTATTTGCAAATAATTGTAGAATAATTTGTTGCTACAATATCTGTATAAAACATTTGGCTATTCACCACACTTACACGCTAAAAAACGGCAGATGGATAAAAATGAGGTACAAATAAAATTTTTTGAAACATTTAAAGAAAAAAAGGCAGATTTCTGGAATGGGGGGAATTTTAAATCTTAAAAGGGAATGGAGGCAATCACAAAGGAGGCCAGTGCATGTCGTTGAAACAGAAAACTCAGACACTCCAAATAAATTACCAAAAGCAGATCTCCCACACACCAAACATTGGGAGCTGTTGATTTAGGGAAGGTTACTTTGATGGGGACAATCACGTGTGTATGGATAATGTTGCAAGCATTCCGTTTTTACATGACATAGAAAATTCATCCAGCTGTCGTGGGTCACCGGGACTGCAGTATCCTTTACCTCTAACAAAGCGGTGTTTGAGACCCATGGTACCTTCGGGAGTTCCTGTTGTTCTTGATCATTAATTTAATCATCAAGGAAAATAGTCCTTTCTGAGGAGAACCCTCAAATTAGCTTAAATTACCAAAAGTAATTTAGCCCTATTTGCTGCACTTCCTACCATTTTCTTTTCCTTTCTTGTAAGAATTTGTGAGACATATTCTAATGCATATACATACCCTCTTACCATTTTGATGCTTTCCTGGGCCTGAGGTTGTAAAGAGTGAAAGAGGTAGATAATGGGATTACAGTGAAGACACGTTGCTCCAATCTTTGACGTAGTGCTGCCAGCGTGTTCCTGACTATTAAGAAAAACATAGCATTTCTTTCCTCATTAGTAACTGCTCACTTTCTCAACTTCCATTTATCCAGTGTCTGAGTTTCTCAGATCTTTGATTTTCGTCTTGCCTCCTGCCTGCTTTATTTGGCCAGTTCACTGCCAATTAACACCTCTCTCCCAGAGTAGGCAGGAGAAATAAAAGGCTCTGGAATTGACCTGGTCCTGTAGGCTCCTTGTTAGCAGCTCTAATGAAAAGTTCTACCAGAAAGATTGAAATCATGGTATTAAATTAAATTTGGGGGTGGTCTGTGGGGTTTTATTCTCCATAATATTCCTATTTTCCGCAATTGAAGTTGATTATATCACTATTGAGAAAATAGATACACGGGAGAGTGCTAGGTTAGTAACTTTGCTTTGCGTCTTAACTAGGTCACGTAACTAGCCACGTGGCTAGTCTTTGTCTACGCCTTATTTTACCCATGCGCTGTGTGCGCTGGCTTGGGTCATCTCCCACGTGGCTTAGTGTTCTGTGGTTCCCCCCCGAAGGTCATGAAACGAGTGCGCACCGAGCAGATTCAGATGGCAGTGTCCTGCTACCTCAAACGCCGGCAGTACGTGGACTCCGATGGTCCCCTGAAGCAAGGACTGCGGCTCTCACAGACTGCTGAGGAGATGGCGGCCAACCTCGCAGGTAATGGGGGTGGGGGGGGGCAGGCTGGAGCAGAAGTCACGTAGAGGACCCTGAGAAGTTACTTCTCCTCCTCTTCTGGAGAGAGTGCGGCAGCCTCCACAGGCAGCACCACATGCCGGCCTTCAGAGATGCTATCTGTCCTTCAAAGCCACTTCTAGAGGCCTCCTGTCGTAACCCATCCTGCCTCAGAATTCTCTGCTTTCAGCTGTATCTGATGTTTTCCCTCTGTGAACTAGTCTGCTACGAGACCGGGAGGGCCAGGGCTTCCATCATGTCCCTCCCTGTAGCCCAGAGCCTTGCCCATGGAAGTCAGGTTTGCCGGGTGAACGAGTGCTTTGGGATCAGTGGTCGGAAAGATTGGCATCCTAGATATGTTCCTGAGGTTTTTAAGATTTGTTTTTGGGTTTTGTTTTGAAATCAGATTCTTTTTTAGAGAAATGTGTGTTAAATCTCTTTAGAACAGCAAATAGTTATTACTTAGCTATGTTGTGAGTTGAGTTTTTATGTGATATAATTTTCTTCTATTGGATCTGGGTACTGGAGACTTTGCCAAAAAACAGACAGCCGCAGTGCTTTTCAGGTGATTGTGAGCTGCTTTAATGGCTGTGCGAGGAGTTCAACACCGCAGTGCTTTCTCCAGCTCAGCCCTGCTTCCTCTTACCTGCTTCGACTTCACTGTTCTCTCTTTTTTATTCTGGTACTTCCTTCTGCTCTTCTAAGTATCTGTCACCACCTACTTCATCCCTTAATGGTTTCAACCCCCACAGTGGTGGCAGCAGCTCCCTCTGCTCCCTCTTATTATCTTCAGAGTCATGAACCTAGACCCTTCACACACTAAGGGTGCATTGCTATTGCCATAGGAAAAGAATGATGGGACAGTAAAAACCTGAGGATGTCCTCAAAGAGCTGCTTCCTGACTCCTCCTGAGACAGTAGAAGTAGCCCTTCTTGGGCGCCTGGGTGGCTCAGTTGGTTAAGCGACTGCCTTCGGCTCAGGTCATGATCCTGGAGTCCCTGGATCGAGTCCCGCATCGGGCTCCCTGCTCAGCAGGGAGTCTGCTTCTCCCTCTGACCCTCTCCCCTCTCATGTGCTCTCTTCCTCATTCTCTCTCTCAAATAAATAAATAAATAAAATCTTTAAAAAAAAAAAAAGAAGTAGCCCTTCTTGTTATACCTTCTTATAAGAAGGTATCTGCCTTCTTATTCTTTAACATCAGATCCACCCCCATTGTTCCTTTCTTTCAGACTGGGTTACCCCTGACAAGAACAGAGCCAGATGAGGGACTTGGAATAGATTACTAAATGCCTTATTGTTTCGAATAGGATGGCCAATTTATAGAGCCAGAGTAATTCCTTCTCAACTTGCCAGCACAGCCTTTAATGTGCATGAATAATCTCCTGCTGCCACGTGTTCATTAGAACCTGGGAGCAGTAATTCTCTGCAGTTGTTGATAGAAAATAGAAACAAGCACTATTATACAGAACATGACTGCCAGAACATGACTCTTCTTAGTCGTCTTAATGCAGATATAATGGCTTATTAGGAAAATCACTCTTGTTCCTGGAAAACCACCAGGAAATGTGAGTATCATAAGATTTTGTCTGAGGTCTTTCTGTCAGTTGAGTAATCTGAATGATTATGTCATCATTCAGCATACCACCTATTGAACATCTACCATAGGTCAGGTGCTGAAAAGTCCTAGAGATAGCTAATGTTTGATCCTAGCTCCTGAAGAGCTTAACATTATAGCCAGGAAATGAGGCGGATAAATCAGTGATGACAGGAGGGTGTGATGTAGTAAGTTCTATGAAGGGAGAATGTTTCAGGTTCTGTAGGAACAAAGAAGGTGGTCATCTAAATTAGCTTGGCAGGTCAAGGATTGCTTCCCCAAAGGTTTCATGATTCCCAGTATATAGTCAGGGGTTAGTAAATAGGAGTGAGCTGAGTCTCAAAAGAACCATTAGGAGCTTACCAGGGGACAAGTTGGAGAAGGATATCTAGGTTCTCAACTGTGAATTATGTAAAGATCACTCTGGTGGTTGCATTGATTGGGGAAGGCCCAGAGTAGAACCAGGGAAGCTAGTTAGAAGGCCATAGAATGATCCAGTGAGAAGTGAGGACAGCCTGAGTTAAGGAGGTGGTAATAGGAGTGGAGAGGAGAGGATAGATTGAGGAATCTGTAGGATTTGGTGACTGATTAACTCAAGGTGGGAGCCACGTGAGGGAGAGAGGAGTACCATTCGTGCACATGCAGCACATCCTTCTGCTTCAGGCTGTTGCTCTGAGTTCTCGTAGGGCACACTGACTGACTTCTCATCTGTATCCCCCTTCCTGTATATGTTATGTTGTGGCTACCTCAGTCCTGCATTAATTTCATTCCTCCATCCATAATCTGTCTTCTGAAATGTGTTAGTTTAATCCAGATTATTAAAGATGGCTCCCTCGGTCCCCAGCCACCTTTTCCCAGTGTCCCCTTACCCCCGCAGAAAGGGTAAGGGAATGTTCTTTCTCTTTTTAGAAAGAATAAATTCACAGAATGGAGACTAAGTGCATGTTTACGTACTGTGTATCTGCATATTGAGACTCTAGCCTTCTTCCCCACATCCCGCTGCCTAGAACACTAGCAGTCAGTCACATATCCCTCAGGAAGGTGATTAGAGGTTCTTCCCTCATGAATCTGACCTGCCCAAGAGAGAAGACCTGTGAAGACATTGACATTGAGAAATTGCCTATCCAGGTCATGCTGAGTGATAAACACACAGAGTTTCCATCAGCTCTGTAGTACTTCACCTTCAGCCATGAAAGAACCTAATGTACTCAGTATAAAGAGGAGAGGTGGAAAGAATCAGTGAGAAGCAACTTGAGTGAAGCAAACAGCTGAGAGAAGAAAACTTCAAAAATACCATCATTGATAGCCTTGAGACAAGAAGAAAATGCTATTTTTAAAAAACAAACAACATTAGGAGAACAGCAATAAATGTGGCAGATTTAAGTAAATGGTAATAAAAATGAGAAATCAGTAGAAAGGTTGAAAGTTGAGGAAGCAGATCAGTTCAGGGAATCTAACCTTGAAATAGTAGGGGGTCCCGGGGACACGTGGCTGGTTCAGTTGGTAGAGCATGTGACTCTTAATCTCAGGGTTGTGTGAACCCCACATTGGGCCTAGAGCTTTCTGAAAAAGAAGAAGAAGAAAGAGAAATAGTAGGGGTCCCTGAAAGAGAAAACAGAATCAACAAATTTCTGAGAACCAAGAGACATGAATTTTTATTGAAAGGGCCTGCTAAGTGTCCATAATGATGGTTGAGAATAGACCCACACCAAGGCACATTATCATAGGATATCAGAACATGGGGTCAAATGCTTTCAGATATGTCCCTCATTTACTTATGTACCTGTCCTCTCTCATTCAACTTAATCCTGTGCTTTATACCTTTTCATTCCTCCACTGTCATTTTATTTGGGTATCAGGAAGAAGAGGAGATAGGTGTTACACTTGGCCATATTTAATCAGAAGCCCCACCATACTCTTAAAATCTACTGAAATGTCCATTGCTATGATGCATACTTAACACCCTCTTCCACCCATCTTGCCACATACTGGATTAATAATTGTGTTTCGCATCCCCACCATATATATCTTTTCCTCCTTAGTCCAATCAGAATCCGGCTGTGCCAACATAGTGTCTGCAGCCCCTTGCCAGGCAGAGCCCCAGCAATATGAAGTACAGTTTGGACGCCTACGGAATTTTCTCACTGGTAAGTGTTCACCTTAAACAAGAACTTCCTCTTACTAAGAAAGAATCCCTCAACTTTCCCTCAGAACCTATTGTATTCCTGGTACGGTGTACTTAGTACGGATTCAAAGGTAGTTGAGGGCAGTCCTTGCATTCAATCTTACAATCTATTGGACCTCCTAGGAGAGTTAAATCACAAGTTAAAGTTTGCAAGGGCTAGGGCTCCCTGTGTTTTGGTCACTGTTTTGTCCATGGCTGTCAGCAGAGTGACTAGAACTTGGGATGAAACAGTGAAAGTTAAATCAGCCATGTAGAGAAACATCCTTAACTGCAGAGAATTTGTAATGGACATTGAAATCACTATTAATAATATGGTACATCTCAAAATGACCTTTTCCCCTTATTTCCGAAAGTGCAAGACACTAGCCATCATGAATCAGCAAGACAAAAAAAATTAGAAGTAGTTTAGTCCAGTTTGTGGGTGGCGTAATGACAATTAAAACAGGAAATCAGTAGATATGAGTTCCAATCAGTTCTTTTAACTCACTGTATGACTTTTTAAATGAATCACTTAAAAAAAAAAATGGAGTAGTTTAGCATCTCTGGAGCCCTGGTTTCTTCATCTGTGAAATAAGGTGATTCAAAGGTATAACCAAGTGATTTCATCCAGTCCTAAGATAACTGATTATAATTTTAATGTTGGAAAGATTGTCGCAGTGAGGGAGACTACGTTGATTCAGGTTATTAATTAAAGTCTTTTGTTGAGTACTTTTTCATTCAAAACACCTTGAGGTATGAGAAATAAAAAACTTTCTCTGCCCTCAAAGGGTTGAGAGTAATTAGTAGGTATTGGTTAGTGGTAAATTGTAGTTAAAGCACTTTGAGGTTATTTCATTTTTCTTTTTTTATTTGAAAAAATCCTCAGGGTAATAATAAGTTTTAATGGTAAAGATGCATATAAGGTGATCAATCTATAAGCCACAATAATATAGCTAATTTTACATCACTTGATGTTACTTGACCCTCATTATGATCTGTATTTTTTTAAAGGAAAGATTCCACATTTTCTGTATTCTAGGGAAAGTGGCCAGAGTGTTACAAGAAATAAAGGTTACAAAATAAAACCTTAGAGAGGGTTATCTTATCAGCCTCAGAGTTACTGGAGTGATGGAATTCATAAGTACCATCTATTAAATGGTTACAAAAATGAAAAAATCATGAAGCTTAAAGGTTTAGTAAAAAGAGCCTATTATGTTTAAACTGAAAAAGAAGTTCGATTAAGATCCTCATATCATATGAACGTTAAATATCTCAGAACAGTGATCAGCTGCTTTCTGTCTCCAGTAAGGATAAAAAGAGAAAAATTGAATTTATAAGAAGGCTTTCACTGAGAGGTAAGCAAGAACTTGGAGATACTGAGTTATGTAATCACTGGCATTAGTTTTTTTGAGGCTTTTAGCAATTTTTTTTTTTTTAAGATTTTATTTATTTGACAGAGAGGCACAGTGACAGAGGGAACACAAGCAGGGGGAGTGGGAGAGGGAGAAGCAGGGTTCCCACTGAGCAGGGAGCCCAATGTGAGGTTTGATCCCAGGATTCTGGGATCATGACCTGAGACGAAGGCAGACGCTTAAAGACTGAGCCACCCAGGCGCCCCTAAGCAATTTATTTTTTAAATTTAAGTCTTTAGAAAATCATTTTACTCCCTTTTTGAAATATAACTATATTTCTTTGCCCATGATCGATTTCTCTCTCCATGCTAGTGGTGGGGAAGCTGGTTTAAGAAGGAATGCCTGGCTTCTCTCAGCCTTTCTCTTTCATTCATTCAGCCGATATTTATGTTAGGCACTGACTTACTTGCTGGGCTAGATGTTGCAATAGAGCATATTGATGTGGAGCCTACTGCCTAATGAGGGAAACAGACAAAAGCATAAAGCCCCAGTATATCATTATAATAGTGATGCCCTCCATGTACTCATAGACGTGACTTATTTCCATGATGGTTGATGCTCGTGACTAGTGACATACTGGTTTTTGTTTATATTCTTTAATCACTGAAGCATAGTTGTAATAAAATAGAGTCATTGGAATAATATTATTACAGAACTGTGGTTACTTTTCACAATGAAGAATTAATACATTTAATTGATCATGAATGTGATTTATCCTGGTGCAAAGTTTTCTGCTTAGATTTATTTCTTTGGGGGGTGCCTGGGTGGCTCAGTGGGTTAAGCGTCTGCTTTCACCTCAGGTCATGATCCCAGGTCCTGGGATCCAGCCCTGTGCTGGGCTTTCTGCTCAGCAGGGAGTCTGCTTTTCCCTTTCTCTCTGCCCCTGCTCATGTTCTCTCTCTCATTTACTCTCTCTCTAAAATAAATTTTTAAAAAAATCTTTAAAAAAATTTTCTTTGGGCTCTTACTATTTTTCTTGACTATTTACTAAAACTCTTAATATAGAATAGCTGTTGACTCCTTGTGTCTGATGATACTGGTTTTTCCTAATATGTGGTACCTTCTTTATTCTCCTCTCATAATTTCCTTCCCCCAGAACTTTAAATTTCAATAACTGGTAATGTATTAACCTTCTCCTTTGTCTTGTTTCAAAACTGAGGAAGTTGTCTGTTAATTTTACCTATAATTCTTTAATCCATTGGGCACAGGTTACTTGGAGGGGGTAAATATATATTTTGTGGGGTTTTTTGTTTTTGTTTTTATTTTTTATTTTATTTTTAGCAAGGTTTACTGAACGATAGCAAAGTGATAGCACAAAGCTCCTGAGGAGGAAGGGGACCTGAAAGAGTTGCCCTGTTTTGTGTTTTTACAGACTGCTTTTCCTGGAATATTTTTCCCTACCCTCAGGTCTCTGAAGAGCAGTCAGCCAAGTCAAATGAACAAGTGTTTCTTGAGCACCAAGATAAAGTATGAGATACAGTCATTAATCTAAATAGGGAACAGTCCTAACATAAGAAGGCTAAAAGTAAAAGTTTTTAAATAAAGTTCAAATATGGTGGAAGAGGTTTAACAGGCCAGGATGAAATCAGTGCCAAAGTTTGTACATAGAGGAACTCTGGAATGAAAGGAGAATATGATTTGGACAGAGTAGCCAGAGAAGGCCTTACTGTCAGTCAGGAGGTGGAATTTAAGTCAGCGTTTGGAAGATGGGTTGGATTTCAGTAAGCTGTGGAAGAGAAGGAGGAGGATTCAGGATATGTGGAAAGACATGAGCAAAAGGGCAGAGATGGCAATTCTTTGGGCAGGAACAGTGAAGGAAGCGGCTTTGTTGAGAATGGGGTTTTCAGATTGGAGATAAAGCCAGCCACAGTGGAGCCAGGTTGAGGAGAGACCTGACGATCGGGCCTAGGAGACAAAAGTCTGAAAGCAGTTTATGAAAGGGTTTGCAAATGGGATGACCAGGAAGCCAGCCTAAAGTCCACTGTAGTACTGGAAAAGTGAGCTGAAAAAGGACCACAGCTCAACAGTGTTGTGCAAGTGGGAAGCAAGGTCTTGATTTCATAGTTAAAATTCCCAAGGTAGACTCTCCAAGGCTCAGGATTAAAGGAGGAAGAGTTGAGGATGACTTGGGCTCTGTGACAAATGGAGGCTTAAGCTATATTGAGCAGAAATAAGTCAGGTTGTTTTTTACATCATTATGATGGCTGCCTCCTGCTGTGTAGCTTGCAGTAGGAAATTGGAGGCTAGTATTTAAAAGAAAGATACAGACTTGTGATAAAGAACTCAGTATCAGCTTCATGGAGGTGCAAATGCCAGTTTAAGGAGATGATAAATCTCAAAGGAAGATATGAGGAAAATAAGAGCAACTTGGGCTGTAGTACCCTAAGTGTATTTTTCCTCCATAAGTTCTCTGTGGTTGAGAGATTCTGTGAGCTTACCTGTTGCTCTGGGTCCTTTTCTTCAGGAGGTATAGGAGGAAGAACAAAGACTTTGGAATCAAGCAGTCTGGGTGTGAATCTGGGCCCAGCTGTGACCCTTAGACTCGACAATAGATGTCAAGTGCCTGGATCACAGGAAGCACACACTCTGTGTTCATCCTTGAAACGAAATGAGTATTTGAGGAAGGAGAGAAGGAGGGGAGGCCCGAAAGGGAGGGAGGTGAAGAGTCGAGCTGGGTAGTGTGATGTTTCAGAACAAAAGACAGGGCTGTGAGGTCAGCAGGAGAACAAGGGCTAACAAGCTAGGTTTTCATTTAACTTAGTGTCCTTTTTACTACTAATTTCTGCAAACTCTGCGAAAAACTTCCTCTTACTTACACCACCAGCAGAGTGTGGCACCAAGTAGGAGTTTGTTACATAGCCAGTGGATGGATGGATAGAAGGAAGGGAAAGCGCACTTTTCAGAGAATATGTTACTTTTGAAATTAGAAAAAATATATTTCAAGCAAATACACTTTCAGTGAAATATAAAGTATATGTTACAATTTCAAGGAAACAAGATTAAAAATGAGAGTTAAGTCTTATGTGAGTCTTACTTTGTTCCACATAATGAATATGTTGATCCAAATTTTATTTTATACCTGATATACTGTTTTCTTCAGACAAGAGAGAACAATTAAACAATTTTGAAACTGAGCTGAAACAACAGTGAATTTCACTAAGTTTTAAAGTAGTGCAGCCCTATCTCTTGGTGGCTGGGTTTTGTTTTGTTTTGTTTTCTAAACTTACTAAACTAAAATGCCTCTCATTTTGAAAAATAAGCCTAAAACTAAGATTTTAAGGAATTGCAAACAATCCTTCATCCCAGTAGAATATATTGGAAGTCTAATTGGTAAGGGTTGAGTTTTTGGGGTTTTGGTTTTTTTCATTAGTATTTTATAGAAAAAAGTTTCCAGAGGTCTTCCAAAGAATTACAGCATTTAAAGAAATACCAAAATCTGAATTAGGATCCTCCGTAGAAACAGAACCAATAAGATATCAGAAAGATATATTTTAAGGAATTGGCTCATGCACTTATGGAGGCTAGCAAGACCAAAATCTGCAAGACAGGAAGGCAGGCTGGAGACACAGGGAAGAGCTGCAACTCAAACCCAAAGTGAATCTGTTGGCAGAATTCCCTCTTCTGGGGAGGTCAGTCTTTGTCCTCATAAGGCCTTCAACTGATTGGACGAGGTTCACCACATTATGGAGGGTAATCTGCTTTATTCAAAGTCTACTGACTTAACTGTTAATCTCATCTAAAAAATACCTTCACAGAACCATCTAGATAATGTTTAACTAAGTATCTGGGCACTGTGGCCCAGCCATGACACAGAATTAACCACCCCAAGTCTACCCCCTGTCAATTTGGTACCCATATCTATCTCCTTAAACCATACTTAATCTCCAAATAACGATGATTAACAAGGTCTTTAATCCACCTAACATGATACAGCTCTCCTGGGTACAACCAAAAATGCACGAATCCCTTCCCCAGAAGAAAAAGCAAAGTCCTTAGGTGATTTACTCTTCTCCTTGATATCCTGTAACTTAAATACTATGGTGTAGAGTTAACAACACTTCACTACTCTGGTACGAAGTAAGGATAACTTATGTACATGATAAGGGAACAAGAGAGGGAAGAAAACAAAGATATGTGTAAATACACACACACATATTCATAACAAAATAAGGAGGGTAATTTAAATAATTAGTTTTCATTTCTGTAACTGGTCACATACTTCATAGCTGGTATTTACTTTCTTCCACTACTCATTCTGCATTTTCTTTGCCTTCAGCAAACACCTCAGCTGGTCCTGGTTCTTTACTGGATAGGATGACCTAAACCTCATTTCTGCAGAGTCTTGGGCCATTACTGGTCCTACTTGGATTAGATTTTTATAGTTTTCCATTAATCTTAACCACGGGGCAGAATGATACTGAGAGATGCCCTAAGGGATCTCCTGTATTGCGGACATACTCTGCCTTACCTCCACTGTGGACTGGCAGTCCAATGTCCCCTTGGTAATCAGGATCAGTCACCCCAGCCAGCACCATAACTCCCTTCTGGGCCTATTGAAGACATGAGGAGCCCAAAGTGGCTGGGTAACAGTCTTAAGTTTATTGGAATCATCGTTGTAATTTAAGTTCCTTTTCTAAATATGTCTTTGAGTAGGGACACATTTATTCTAAAATGCACATATTACACAATTAATTCACCTGTGATAAAGTGAAATAGGGTATTAAGCAGAGATAGCATGCTGGTATCATTTATCATCAAATTAGGGAGGCAAGATTCCCTAATGTAATATTCCTGATTTTGAGCCGTGTATGGATTCTTTTTCATGAAGGGGGAAAAAATGCTAGCAGAAGTACTAATGCTGACTTAAAGCATTTTGATATTAATTTACTTAAATATGTACAAACATTACACAAGATATAAAACGTTTATGGTTACTATATTTCTGTATGAAACCGAAACTCATTTACAAATCAAGTACAAGCAAAACCACAAAAGCAATAAAGTTCAAATAAACAGCAAGTGAATATAACGCATAGATTTTGCCAGAACTAACCTGCTGCTCCACATAGGCATGGGGCCAGTCCTGATGGCTGTGACACAGACTAGTCTGCATTCAGCTTCCCGAGGCGCTTGCGCCCTGCGTCGGCCCTGCTGCCCCCGCTCGCCCTGTGGCTGAATACCTGCAGAACCTCAGCGCCATCACAGCTCCCTCCGCCCTCACATATGGGCGTCAGATACACCTCTGTGCTTTTCTCCCTTGCCTGTGGCAATTAAAGCTGGACACTTTTGAACATCCTTTGTCACATAGTTGCATGGTGTTAAGTCTCAAATTAGTAAATGGTTTAGTCTTAATGACGTGAAAAATGTCTCGTTTGTAAATTATCACTGCAAAAGAGTAGTTTTACTTTTTAGCCAACATAATCAAAATGATTACACTGGCAGATATGGGACAATTTTGGGGGAGTGTTATCATGTTAGTGTTAGGGCATGCCAGCCTGGGTAGCTAGGCATGTTAATGAACTCACTAAATAAGTACTCTGATAATACTGTTGGATGATGGAGGCCCAAAGTAATCACAAAACAAAAGGGAGCACTAAAGTCGTATGTCAATCCTTGCTTAAGGACCAGCCGGATAATTATGAATAGGCCTGTGTTTATTGTTTTTAAAAATTATCCAACAAAGTTTCTGGGAAGAACTCATAGTCTCCCAAGAATATATCTAAGGACCCTCAGAGGTCTGTGCTCCCCAATTGGAGGAACACTAATGTACTGGGGAAAACAGTGAACCTTGAAGACCTGGGGACAAGCTCCTGAAGTGTTGTGACAACTTAGGCAGGTCACTTAACCTCTCTGGGCATCAGATTCCTGATTTGTGGCCAACTTCAGGCCAGGTTCGCTAGACTTCAGAGTCCCTGCTCTTCCTTCTCAGTCAAAAGGCTTGGATTTTGAGTTTCTATAATTCTATGTTGGGCTTCTAGTTCAATCAGCAGTCCTGACCAGAGTGTGTAGTGTGATGGTGGGCTCCCCAGGAGGGCCACATTATTCTTTGAAATTATACAGATTATAAAGCCCTCACTTTTTTCCATTATAGATTCTGATTCCCAGCATAGCCACGAAGTGATGCCTCTCCTCTATCCTCTCTTTGTCTACCTCCATCTCAACCTGGTCCAGAATAGTCCGAAGAGCACAGTGGAAAGTTTTTACAGCCGCTTCCATGGAATGTTTCTGCAGAACGCTAGCCAGAAGGATGTCATTGAGCAGCTACAGACCACTCAAACCATCCAGGACATCCTGTCTAACTTCAAGCTTCGAGCATTCCTAGATAACAAGTACGTGGTCCGTCTCCAGGAAGACAGCTACAACTACCTTATCCGCTACCTCCAAAGTGACAACAACACCGCCCTGTGCAAGGTCCTCACCTTGCATATCCATCTTGACGTGCAGCCTGCCAAGAGAACAGATTACCAGCTCTATGCCAGTGGCAACTCCTCTCGAAGCGAGGGCAGCGGCTTAGAGCCCACTGACATGCCCGCCCCTATTCTGCAGAACGAGGCTGCCCTGGAGGTCTTGCAGGAGAGCATTAAGCGCGTCAAGGATGGCCCTCCCTCCCTCACCACCATCTGTTTCTATGCCTTCTATAACACAGAGCAGCTGTTGAACACTGCAGAAATCTCCCCAGACAGCAAGCTGCTTGCTGCTGGGTTTGACAACTCCTGTATAAAACTGTGGAGTTTACGATCCAAGAAGTTAAAATCAGAACCCCATCAAGTAGACGTGTCCCGCATCCACTTGGCTTGTGACATTCTGGAGGAGGAGGTATGAATATCATTTTTCTTCCCTACACCTGCCTTACTAATTTGCTTAGAATTCTTACCAAACGTGACAGCTCTTGTGGAGAATGGACTTCATTAATTCCTCCATCGTATAGCTAAAGCCAGACTAATACCCATGTAACCTGTAGCCACTGAATTCCTGCTCATACCTAACTTTGGAAGAGATGACAACTATGTTTAACAACATTAACTGAACATGATTAATGATTGGTCAGTATTTATTACTGTCTGAATATGGATAACATTGCTAAGCCTAATTAAAGACCTTTAGCTAATACTGAGATTTACAGTGTGTGTGTTGTGTGTGTGTGTGGTGTGTGTGTGGGTACATTTATGCAAATATAAACAATTAGAAGTAGGATCACTGGGTCAAGGGGTCTGCATTTTAAATTGTGATGAGTATTGTCACTTCCCAGCCTCATCAAACAGTAAACAAGAACGCTGGTTGCTCTTCACCCTCACCAGCACTGGGTGTTACCAGCCTCTCTGAGGCCAGTGCACGTCCTCTGGCTTCATGTGCTCCAGGGTGTTCCTAAACCCCATTTTGAAAAGTGCACAGAAAGTATAATTGCTGTTCTATCCATCAATCAGTGTAGTGATTTGGCATGGTTACTGAAAAGGGCAGGCCCAGTGGCCTGAGTTTCGGGTCACTGAGAATCACTGCCTTAGAAAACATGTGCACAAAGAGAAAGAAAATTGAACTTCACAGAGTTAACTTTCCCTGCGAGTGGCCCACAAAAGCTGGAAGCTAGAATATTTTTGTCATCTCACCACTGAAATTCAGGTAGCTCTGCCTCAGGTTACTTACAATGGAAAATTCTTTGCACGGGGTTGAAAAATAAAGGAGTAAAAAAAAAAACAAAAAAAAAAACCACACCAACATTCAAGTTAATTTCCACGGGTGATAAGGATACCAAGAATATTGGATGTACAAAATAAGCCCTTTCTTCCTATTCTTGTTTTCTTAGTCACCTTCCAGTTAGCATGGTCTTTGAATTTTTGTTTCTTGCGACTGAGACAATATAATTAGAGGAGTTTGTTGTGATGAGTAAAAGGTCTACATTCCAATGTACACACTTTGATTTCTAGGATTTTATAGTACCCTCCAAAATTTTTTTATTGCACATGTATTTGAGTTTTAAAATTTTCCTAGGAGATAATTATAGCCTGTTGAGCATTCTTCACATACAACTGAAGGACACTGCCGTCATTGATTTACAACTTTCTGTAAATACAAGGAAAAATATTTTTCCACTGACCTTATTAGCTTGATGACATTGTGTTTGGAGAGTATTCTCAGCATTACAAATTAATATAAAGGAAGATAGCAAAGATAGAAAGGTAGATTCAAAGAAGGAAAGAACATTAGACTAAAATGTTTAAGATTCTACCCTTCTACCCAGGCTACCACTGAAAATTAGCTCTGTAACTTATTCTGTGAAGATTTCCAGGCTTTGGGAGGTATGCATTTGAAGACCCAGAAGTGAAGAATAACATGATGAATTCCAGGAAGTGAAAGAAATTCAATCTGGCTAGCACTGAGAGGGCTAAGACCCATAGCAGTACGGCACCACACGGTATGCTAGGGTTATGGTGGCCTGAGCTAGGGGAGCGGCCCCAGGAAGGGAGCTCGGGGACTGGTGAGACGAGAGCTCCAGTGGGAGGTGCTGTTCCACTCCGAAAGAAGATACTTTGTTTAAGTATCTTCCTGATGTATTCGCCATTATCCACAAAGTACTGTAGATTCTGCTACAGTATAAAGGTACTGCTTTCCTTGTGAACAAACTTTTGTTTCATTTTAGAACTAAAGTTGAGATCTTCTTACCATGTTGTCAAGGGGTTTCCTGTTTGGGATTTCTACATCCCCCACCCATTTTGTTACAGCAGTTTACAAAAGTTTTTGTTGTTAATGGGGTTTTTTGGGGGGGGGGGTTGGTTTTTGTTTTTTTGGGGTGTTTGGGGTTTGGTTTTTTTTGTTCATTTGTTTTTTGCTTTTTGTTTTTTGTTGTTCCTGACAAGGAACATTTTGGGGAAAAGCAAAATATAACTCAGTTCTGGTAGTTAGTTTTTAATATTTCTTCAATGAGAACTTGGACTTTTTTTTTTTTCCTTATAGAATTCACAATTAAAATAGAAACTCTTAATGCAGAGGTCACAAATTCACATGCCTGTAGAAGCCAAGCAGGTAAATGTAAACGGTTTACTGCTACCTGGATCAAAGAGATGGTAGGAAGTACAAAAGTACATGAAAACCCAATTAAAAAGCCAGTTTGCAGGGCGCCTGGGTGGCTCAGATGGTTAAGCGTCTGCCTTTGGCTCAGGTCATGATCCCAGGGTCCTGGGATCGAGTCCCACATCGGGTTCCCTGCTCCTTGGGAGCCTGCTTCTCCCTCTGCCTCTCTCTCTCTCTGTCTCTCATGAATAAATAAATAAAATATTTAAAAAAAAAAAAAAAAAAAAAAGCCAGTTTGCAGCCTCTGCCTTAATCTTTGTGAAGCAACAGCTGTTGCATAAATTAGTGAATAAAATGTTTTAATAGTGGGTATTTAAAATATTGACCAGACCCACCAGTTCCATTTCTAGGTATATATCCCAGAGAATTCAAAACATATGTCCCCACCAAAACTTGCACATGAATGTTCAGAACATCATTATTCATAATTGCCAAAAAGTGGGGACAGCCCAAATGTCAGTCAGCTGATTAATAAACAAAATGTGGTATATCTGGGTAATAGAATATTATTATGCCATAGAAAGGAATGAAGCAACATGAGACATGCTATGTTGTAGATGAACCTTGTAAACATTATGCTAACTAAATAAAAGAAGCCAGTCACAAAGGACCACATGCTATATGATTCCGTTTCTAGGAAATATCCAGAATAGGCATATCCATAGAAACAGAAAGTAGATTGATGGCGGCTAGGGACTGGGGACAGGGAAATAGGCAGTGACTGCTAATGGGTAAAAGGTTCTTTTTTGAGGTGATGAAAATGTGCTGTAGTAGATAATGGTGATATTGCACAACTCTGTGAGTATACTAAAAGCCATTGAATTATACTTTTTAAAAGAGTGAATTTTATAGTATGTGAATTATATCTGTTTAAAAAAGTCAAAAACAGGGGTGCCTGGGTGGCTCAGTCGTTAAGCGTCTGCCTTCGGCTCAGGTCATGGCCCCAGGGTCCTGGGATCGAGCCCCGCATCGGGCTCTCTGCTCGGCGGGAAGCCTGCTTCTCCCTCTCCCATTCCCCCCTGCTTGTGTTCCCTCTCTCGCTGTGTCTATCTCTGTCAAATAAATAAATAAAAATTAAATAAATAAATAAAATAAAAAAGTCAAAAACAGTAATCAAAAGCTTCTATGAGGGCATAAAATTTTCTCTATTTATTAAACCAAATAAAACTGGATTTACAGCACTGCCCTGTAGCTTCTGAGATCTGCAGCTTAAAGCTGTTCTACACTTGATCTTAGACAAAAGTTCGAGAAGCGATTCTGGATTAACCTTTGGAAAGCTATTAATTGGCATTCCCACCAGGACCCGTAGCCTCTATCCTGTCTGAGACCCTCCATCCTTTGTTCCACACTAAATGGAGTTGGAAATGAGGTCCAACTTTTACCCTTGTTGATTGGTAACTGTGTACTTTTAATATTTGAGCAACATGGCAAAACCACAGATACCAAATCAAGGATTTGCTCTTCGTTTCAGGTATGTGTATACGATCACCCTCGTCACTGCCAGCCTCCCGCCCTCCTAGCCCAGCACTACAGTACTCGGTTCATGTACTGGCTAGTGAGCCTGCCTTCCCCCAATCCAGCAGTCTCTAAGTTCCAAAAGTAAAGAAGTCAGTGTTGTATAATATTCAGTTCTGTGATTTGTGTATAAAACGGTTGTGGAGGTCTGTGCTGGCCTAGAAGAATATAATGTGAGCCATGTTTGTAACTTTGATTTTTCTAGTAGCCACATTAAAAAAGTAAAAAGAAGTAGTCAATTGATTTAAATAATGTATTTTATTCAATCCAATAATGGCCAAAATATTATCATTTCAACATGTAAGCAATATTAAAAGATTATTAATGAAATCTGTTACATTCTCCTTTTTTGTCCTAAGTCTTGGAAATCTGGTGTGTTTTACACTTACAGCACATGTTCAGCTCAACTCGCTAATAGCCGCCTTTTCTATTCTAGTTCAGGCCATTGTCATCTCTCCTGGAGAGAGCAGCCCCCCTCTTGCTTCCAAGTCTTAACCTACTCCCAAGCCCAGCCAGATTTAACTTCTTTCAGTTCCATTGGCAGCTGATGTTGGGAGAACAGCCCAAGGCTAAATTTCAGACCCCAGAAGGTACCCTCGAGCTAGGAAAGACTGGAGTGTGAGCCGAGGCACTCTGAACGTCCTACTCCAGGAACAGACATCCATAACAAGTCTGAGATTTTTAGGGCCTTCATGGTCTAAAGCAGGGCTTAGCAAACTATGGTACAGGGGTACATAAGATAATGTTTGAAGGTCTTTTTATACTTACTCTTCCTATTATTTTTAAATTTCTTACTTTATGCATGTTTTATAATGTACATAGTACGATTTATTATTACACGAATATACTTAACCAATCAAAAATTCCTATTTGGGATGCATGCCCACTTACCGTAGGGTGTTCAGTCAATTGTAGGGAGTTTGGGGTTTTGTCCTGTGAGCATGAAAGGAAGGAAAGGGAGAATCTGGGGTTGGGCATGTGTGAATCAGCTGCTTGTTCAGAGTTTTAGTTCGACTGTGCTGAGGCCCTTGTGGGACTGGGTTGAGCCATGGAAGAAAATATGGCTGAGTTATTTTAAGCTGTGGTCCTGGCAAAGAGCTGATAGCGATAGCCAGCAGGAATGCTCTGGTTTCCCCATCTCTTGGTCTATAGAGTCAACCAGGCGCTTTCCCCCCCTGCTCGGGACAATCATCAAGACCCCTGGGAAGTGCCAGCTTGACTTCTGGCGCACCCTCCTCTTCCCATCTCTGAGCGTGCTGTTTAGGTCCCCACTAAGGAGCTGAAGACCCACTTCCCTAACTTCCTGCTCCAAATGAAGACCACTTAAGCCGCAGAGATGGTAACGTGCCCTTTAATCCATCACTCACTTTCAAAGGGTAATTCATCTGGGGTCGTTTTTTGCTCCCACAGTTTTTATATAAACTTTCTGGTGTACAGCAATGAGTCATCCTTGAAATTTTAAAGTGTTGTCATAACCTCTTTTGAAAGGAAAATTACTAATATTCTTGGTAACACTCGGTAGAACGTTAAGCTCCCAAATGCTTATGTATTTTTAACGTTGAGTGTCTGGAATAGCCATTTTGAATATTCATGGACATCAGTGTTTATTTTCTCTTAACTTTTTCTGAAATCTGTACACATTGAAGGCGTTTGTTTTATTTTGAATTTAATAGTTTTCAAAAAGAGGTTAAAAGATGCCATTTTCCTGTACAAGAACTTAAGGCCCACAGACATTTATATCTAAGCTAACAAAGCCGATTGGTTTAGAATTCTTGTTACTCCTCATTCTTCTGGTGTTTAATTAAAACCCATTTTAATCTATGAATTCTTGAATAGAGACCGCTGTAGTGTTAAAGAGCTTGTCTGTGAGGGAATGAAGGGAAAATGGATTTTGAACAGAGATACTGTCCTTGTGGGAAAGAGGGTGAGGAAGGGGACTTTCCCCCTTGGTACCCTGAGTGGCTGTCTTCTTTTCTGTCCCCACACACAGGAATTTAGTTCCAAGAATCCCATGAGTCATTTGGCTTTGTTTAAAGCCATTCTGAACCCATGCCTCGCTTGGGAAAATGTTTGAGACCCTCTAGAAAGTCAGAGTTTTAAAACTTCATCTTTCTTCTTTTTGGACACTGGCAGTTTATGCCTGGTCACAAGGTGTGAGTGTCATTTATTGATAACTGCACCTTTCTGGTTAACTGTTTGTTCTGATATGTCCAGGCCTTATTTTGGCTAACCTCCTGCAGGGGTTTTGTATTAGTTTTGAAGTGAGACCATGTCTGCCTTCATCATTGACCCCACTCATGAGAGTAATGAACGTGCCAGGAATTTTCTTAGTGGAGTAGAAACAGGGAGCAATGTGGCTTATGAAGCAGCTAAAACCAACAGATGAAGACAGGCCCACAGAATAAAAGAATCTGAGAACTTAATGTAAATTCAGAAGTAAATCTTTCCAAATGATGTCTATCAGGATGAACAATGGAAGTCAGCGTGGGCGATCTTTTAAGCAGCCTTTGAAATCTGCTATGCTCAGCCTAACAGTAAGGTCTATAGTCGTTACTGTGTAATAATAGCCTCACATTTGTGTACTCTTAATTTGACAGTCGTACTGGAAGACAAATTTGAGGAAGACAGTTTGTAAGTTGCAGGAGACTTTTTATTCAGTTGTGCAATTATGAGTTGATTTCCTGGGGTTGCCCTTCAGGGCAAAGACCGCTGTCGTTTACTGGGCAGATGCTATTTCCCAAGTAGTGGCTTTTTTTTTTTTCTTCTTTTTCTTTTTCTTTTTCTTTTTGCTGGACTGTTTGGTTGTCATGGCAGACCACTAAACATTTTTCCCTTGTGTGTCTCTCTGCCACCCGCCCTTCCCCTACTGTCCCCAGGATGATGAGGATGACAATGCGGGCACAGAGATGAAGATACTACGGGGACACTGTGGACCAGTGTACAGCACAAGGTTCCTCGCAGACAGCTCAGGGTTGCTCTCTTGTTCTGAAGACATGTCCATTAGGTACTGGGACCTCGGGAGTTTCACCAACACTGTGTTGTACCAAGGACATGCCTACCCTGTGTGGGACCTGGACATTAGCCCATATAGCCTGTACTTTGCCAGTGGGTCCCACGACCGCACCGCGAGGCTGTGGTCATTTGATCGGACGTACCCACTGAGAATATATGCCGGCCACCTGGCAGATGTGGACTGTGTCAAATTCCACCCTAATTCAAACTACTTAGCCACAGGCTCGACCGACAAGACTGTCCGGCTGTGGAGTGCTCAACAGGGCAACTCGGTGAGGCTCTTCACGGGCCACCGTGGCCCCGTGCTCTCTCTTGCCTTTTCTCCCAATGGTAAGTACTTGGCGTCAGCTGGCGAGGACCAGCGGCTGAAGCTATGGGACTTGGCCTCCGGGACCCTTTATAAAGAACTGAGAGGCCACACGGACAATATCACCAGCCTCACCTTCAGTCCGGACAGCAGTTTGATCGCGTCTGCGTCCATGGACAACTCCGTGCGCGTCTGGGACATCAGGAACACTTACTGCAGTGCGCCTGCCGACGGTTCCTCTGGGGAACTCGTGGGTGTGTACACTGGGCAGATGAGCAATGTACTCAGTGTGCAGTTCATGGCCTGCAACCTTCTTCTAGTGACTGGAATCACACAAGAAAATCAGGAACATTAAATTTTTGTTTTTTAATCTTTGTGGTAACGGACTGGGGCTGTAGTGGAAAGCCTCCAGGTTGCAAGTCGTAGGACAAATTGAGATTGAATCACTGACTGTGAAAGACTTCCCGCTTCTCCCCCTTCTCCCGTACAGACATCCTGAGCTCGTCTCCCCTGCACTCAGTCCCCCACGTGTCGAAGGACTGGAGGGGGAAGGTGCTGTGATTGGACATGAGATGGAGCATGAAGAGGCTCTGGGGGTCGGATTGCAAGCTCTTACGGAGATCCCGCCCGTGTCCTCGCGTGAGCACCTTCGTGTCTCTGTCTCATTTTCCCGTGTGTCAACCCGAGATGCTGCTTACCTCGCCGCCGGGTGCTGCCTTTGGTCCGAGGATGGTTGCAGGGCACCCTCACGAGGAGTGGTGCCACGGATCCCCGCTGCTCAGTCGGCGGGTGCAAGGGGGCTTTCCTGGCGTAGGAATGCGGGGGTGGGAACTAGGAACGGGGGCGGGCATCATCCTGGCGAAAAGTCTTTCCTTTTCCGTAATTACAGAGAACCAGGATTTTTTATTATTATAATTATAATTATTATTATTATTGAGAAGAGGAAACCTAGCACTGGCAGAGGGGCCTTCTCTGCTCTCGTCTTTCAGGTTTTACTCCTGGCACTGGCTGTGATACTTGGAATCTTGAGGTTCAGGGAATTCAGAGAATTTGGTAGCACAGTGTTTTGGGAGAAAGGGAAACTTTCTGGGTGACGATGGGTCACTCCGGCTGACATGTGTCTAGAAGTGGGTGGGTGGGTTGGTTTGAGAAAGTCCTGGGCTCTGGCAGTGACGGTGGGAGAGGAAGAGTCTCCTCATGGCTGCACTTGTATGAACAGTTCTCTCCCCGGGAAGGACAGATGGTGGTAAAGAAATGAAAAGACTTTGAAGTGATAAGGCAAAAGATAGAATTAGAAGATGTGAAATTTCCAAATGCCCATTTATTCGGAGGTGTGGCTCGCTCAGTGTCTTTTCCTCCTGCCATCATTCGCTCCCACCTCCTGCATTGCAATAGCAGTTTAACGAACACTTTGTGAAACAAACCGTAAGTACATACGCACGCATCTAAAACTGTGCTTTGAGGATAAAGCAAGTTCGAATTCGTGGAAAAAGGATTAAATATTTCTGTTTTCTGAAAAGAGTTATTTTGTATTTTGTTTTCTATTAAAATGTATTTAGTTTCAAAAAAAAAAAAGTGTTGTCATGTCATTTAAACTGTGAGGGCAGGCGGGTGTGTGGCCCGGCCTGGGGTGACGTGTGCAGCCCACCTCTCTTCAGGATGATAGCCACTCATGTAGGCCAGACTAGCCCCAACACAGGTACACTCCCACCTGTTCCTGTATTCTGTTCAGCTAACTTTGAATCGTGCTTTCTCTTGACGTTCGCAGGAATTATTGGTAACATTTAATACTGTTTATACATCCAAGGTTACCAGTTGCTAACAGAAGACAATGTATATTTTACCATCTAGAATAATTTGGGAAGATCCCACTTCCAGTTTTCTTTAATGACCCCATTATAAAATTTCTAAGGGGCATAAGAACTGTGCTATTTAATTAACTTAAACTGTTTCTCGAGCAATTCCAGATAAAGGACTCGTTCAGAAATTTAAATGATGCCAAAATACAAGAACACCAAGAATTATCAGGAAATTAAAGAAGACTCTAGAATTCTATGTGAAAATTTTTTTTTACTTGAGCCCAAGATTCTAATTAATAAGTGTTTCTTATTCATAAAAACCTATGTATTTGAAACATTGTAAGAAGGATCTATTAGCGCCTCAGCCACTTCCACATAGTGTGCCGTGAAGAAGGCCAGATAGAATTCAAGTATGTTCTTATCTGTAATAAGTGAACTCTTAAATTCTATGGTATATTGCTAGAAACAATAAAATCCCTAAATTGGGCTGAATCATTCTCAGGAGTGAAAATACCACTGACTAGGGATGATTTGGAAAGACTTTGTTTTTTAATACAAAATTTTTCTGATTAAACACAAAACTGTATTGGGTTGGTCAGTCTTCAAATTATCAATCATGTATATACTTCTGTAATTTGAATTCAAGCTCTTAATGATCTTCATGTTTGGCCTCTTTCTTTGAACTGATTTTAATGTGGGATAATTTAACTTTATAGAATACCCCTCACAACTTCCCCAGAATCTTAGAAATATCCTAAGGGGTATGTATGTATGTTTATGGCCACAAGGGTGCATAAGAACATAGTTAGACTCTTCAGGTTGCTCTTCTGTGTTGTTTTATTTTCTCTTCAGAGCAAGAGATGGACAGGACTGGTGACACTACCATTTAGTAGATGAAAATCTAAAGCCCAGAGAAGCTCTGTTATCTATGCCCAACATGGAATGGTTACATGTCTTGGATGTGTTACAAGGAGGATCTATATTCAGTATCCTCAAGTTCTAGCTGGAGGATACAGCCCTGATAATAGAAAAACGTTTTTTGTTTTTTTTTCGTTTTTTAAAAAAAACCTCCAAAAAGGAAATATGAATATTTAACAAACATATATATAGTGCTTACTATCTACTAGAAATCATTCCATGAGCTTTATGAAAATTAACTTTTTCTTTTATCTCCATAATAACCCTGTGAGATCAATGCCACTTTTATCTATATTTTACAAATGAGGATTCTGAGGCCCTGTTGGATTAACTCACTTTGCCAGAGGGTCACACAGCTAGTATCCGCTAAAGCCAGAATTTGCACCTGGGAAGTCCGGCTCCAGAGTTCTTCCAGGCTCGTGTGTCACTTCATTCCCGCAGTACCAGGTAAAGAGTGACCTGAGGTTACTAGTAACTAAATGTTCCTGGCAATAGTTGTAAGACTCATGCTTCCCTTTGCCAAATAAGTCAGCAAAATCTAGCAGGATCAGGAACTGGTGGTAAGAACAAACTTAAACAACATGTGGCTAAAAGAAACTTGAAAATACTCGATTTTGAACCACAATGATAAATCTCTGCAATGTGTATAAGGTGCAGGAAAAAAAAAAAAGCTGAAATTTCTTAGGCTGATAGGCTCAGAAAACTCTGACTATAACTTCAATTCAGCAGTACACTGGCCAAAAGAAAGAGAACGTTGAGATAAATTAAAGTAAGAAATATAGATGAAACGGGAAACAATTTGAAGTTTTTATATTCAAGATCCAGCTTCTAAGGATAGCTGTGATTACTAGCTTTTCATTTGTTTTATTCATATATTAAAAATGTCTTGGTTGTATAAAAAAAAAATCCATTGAATATGTAGGCTTCTAATTTTGCTATTGCCCAGATTGGTATTTAAATACATGGATTAAAAGATTAGTCTGTACTTCAACTTGTCTTTCAGTTGCATGTTTTAGAAAAGTGTCCATTATATCTATGCCCAGCCCATAACAAGGATTCATATTATTGACCCCTACATAGCAACCAAATGAGTCTGAAACTGCCTTATGATAAACAGAAAATCTTCATTATAGAATTTGAGGAATGCAAGTGTTCCTTGCCAGTTTGACCCATTAAAGGACAACTTAGATACTTTCCCATGATTCTGAAATTCCTAAAAGAAATATTTTTTTTTTTAAAGATTTTATTTATTTGGCAGAGAGACACAGCGAGAGAGGGAACACAAGCAGGGGGAGTGGGAGAGGGAGAAGCAGCTTCCTGTGGAGGAGGGAGCCCGATGCGGGGCTCGATCCCAGGACCCTGGGATCATGACCTGAGCCGAAGGCAGACGCTTAACGACTGAGCCACCCAGGTGCCCCTAAAGAAATATTTTTATATTAAATATGTGGGTATCTATTATAATCAGACATTGTGTTAGTGGGCAGAAATGCAACAGTAAGCAAAACTGATACATGCCCTGGCTTGAGTTTATAGTTCAAAGAAGGAGGCAGATACTGATCAACTAATACCATAAATAAATATGTAGTTTCAAACAGTAGGGAGTGTGTACTAGGTGCAATGAAAGAATATGCCCAGGGATCTAATTTAGATTAAGCATTCAAGGAAGGCCTCCCTGAAGAAGTAATAATGAAGCTGGGATCTGGAGGGTAAGCAGAAGTTAGCCAGGCAGAGTTGAGGGAAGAATGGTCCAGACCCCCGACTGGGAAAGAAGCTGGTACACTCAAAGTTCACTGGGGCTGAGGCAATGTGAGTAAGGAACAGAACAGCACAACATGAGTTTGGATAATTGGCAGGGCTTTGGGCACTATCAGGAGTTTGGCTTTTATCCCAGGTGGGATGGAAGCCACTGAAGGGTGTACAGCAGGGAAGTGATCAAGTCCAAGCTCCACCTGAATATCACTGGCAGCAAGAGGACATGGCCACATTTGCAGTGGACTTACACTTCAGCATCACGATAACAAGGCAACATTTACTGAACCCATCTGTGCCAAGCACTGCAGGGCACAGCCAATTGATGGAAGCCAGCTACCATGTAATGGGCTGCCCTACATGGAGTGGCCCCTCAGGCAATGAACTGAAAGCAGCCTCTAACCAACAACCCGTGAGGACCTGAGTCCTGCCAACCACCACATGAGTGAGCTTGGATGCAGATCCTGTCTCGGCTGAGCCTTCAAATAAGACTGCAGCCTCCTGGTCGACCTTGAGACAGAGGTATCCAGCTTAAAAGTCTGCCCGGATTCCCAACTGAGAGAAACTGTGAGATATCCAATATTGTTTTAAACCACTGAGGTTTGGGGTAATTTCTTGTGTGGAGTAGATAACTAGCCCATCAATCCTACTCCATAGTCCATTCTTTTAACTGCTACGCTATAGAAAATGAAATAATTACTGATTAAAACAAAATCACTGGGGGCGCCTGGGTGGCTCAGTTGGTTAAGCGGCTGCCTTCGGCTCAGGTCATGATCCTGGAGTCCCGGGATCGAGTCCCGCATCGGGCTCCCTGCTCGGCAGGGAGTCTGCTTCTCCCTCAGACCCTCCTCCCTCTCATGCTCTCTGTCTCTCATTCTCTCTCTCTCAAATAAATAAATAAAATCTTTAAAAAAAAAAATCACTGGCAGCTGTAAGGAATATGGACTGAGGGTATAAGAGTGAGCAGGGAGGACAGTTAAGATCACTGCAGTTGTCCAGGAGAGAGATGAGGATGGTGTGGACTAGAGGGGCCACAGTGGAAATGGAGAAAAGTGGACAAATCCAATGAATATTTTAGAGGTGGGTTGGCTAGACTTTATTGGGTTGTATGGGGGAGAAAAGGCAGGAATCATGGATGACCCACATGTTTCTGGCATGAGCAGTTCAGTGGGTAGGGTTGCAATTTATTGTGATGAAAATCCTGGAGGAAGTGGAGGTTTGGGGGCAAAGATCAAGAGTTCAGTTTTAGGCCTCTGAAGTTTGAGGTACATGCAAGAGAACCAAGTGACAATACCAGATAGGCATTTAAAAAAAAATTTTTTTTAAGATTTTATTTATTTATTTGACTGAGAGAGCACGAGCAGGGGGAGCAGTAGAGGCAGAGGGAGAAGCAGACTCCCCACCAAGCAGGGAGCCCCATGCGGGACTCGATCCCAGGATCCTGGGATCATGACCTGAGCCGAAGGCAGACGCCTAACCATCTGAGCCACCCAGGTGCCCCCCCAGATAGGCATTTTAGATAGACACACCTGGAGCTCAGAGCAGAGCTCTGCCTTACATGCTTGTTTGGGACTTAGATTCATTAGAGTGCTTTCTGCCACTAGGGACAGAAATCTGACTCCAGGTGGTTTAAAAATAAGGAATTTTATTGGTTCACTTACCAGGAAGTGTAGAGGTCAGGTGGGTTTCAGGCCCCCCCCCCCCCACCTGTGTTCTGTAACTCCGCTGTGTTCTCTTCTGCATTTGGCTTGAGCACGGCCTGACTTTTCCCGTTGGGAGAGGGCTACCAACAGCAATGAAGGCCAGACTCCCCCTCATTCATATCTAGTGGGGATGTGAGCTTACTGTCCATTCCTCGCTCTTAAGAGCAAGGAAAAAAAAGTCTAGAAGTTCCAGCAAACCTCTCCAGTTTGCATTAGATCTGCTAAGCATTGAACCTATCCCTGACAAAAGACAAGAATCATTAGCATGTAGTTGGAATCTGAAGACTTCCAAATAGACGTGATTACCAAGGATAAGAGCATAGAGTAAAAAGAAATGAGGGTTCACAACTTTTCTCTAGCATGTACAGGTCAGAAAGGAGGAGCCGCCAACAAAGGAAGAGAAACAGCAGAGGGCACTGTCCCAGGAGCCAAGAGAAGAAAGTACTTCAAAACAGGAATGGTAGGGGGAAGGCTTCGGCTGGCTGAGTTCCTGGAGCATGCGACTCTTGATCTCAGGGTTGTAAGTTGGGGCCCTGTGTTGGGTATAGAGATTACTGAAAAATGAAAACTTCAAAAAAATAATAATAAGAGTGGTCAACTGTCCTGATGCTACCGAGAATTCAAATAAGGATTGGAGAATATCTTTCAGACTTGGTGGGCGGGTGGCTGAGAATCTGAGCCCTAGCAGTTATGGTTGAGTAACAGAAATGGAAAGGACATTGAAATGGATTGAAAAGTGGAAAGGTAATAGGAACACAAATACAGACACTTCATTTGTGACAGGTGACGCATACAGCGATGGAGGAAGATAGCCCTTACCACAGGGCTAAGACAATTGGCAATCTATAGGGGAAAAATTAAATTGGACCCTTTCCTCTCTTAACACAAAACCAGTTCCAGATGCATTGAAAAACATCCTCATGACCTTGGGATAGGAAGAAATTTCTAAAGAAACAAAAAGCTCTAACCAAAAAGGACAAGATTGATTAAATTCAAAACATTCATTCATCAAAAGAACCACAGAAGAACTAATGGACAGGCCATGAATGTGGGGAGATACTTTTAACACATGAGCAACAGAAACAAGTGTCTAGAGCAACATCGTGCAGTGGAATCAGCTGTGCAGTGGAATCAGCTGTGCAGTGGAATCAGCTGTGCAGTGGAATGTTCTCTAGTTCTGTCCTGTCCTATAGAATGTCGTGTGAGGACAGAAATGTTCTGTAGTCTCTCCTGCCCTGTAGAAAGTGCTGTGAGGGGGGAACGTTCTGTAGTTCTCCGCTGTCCCATAAAGTAGCTACTAGCCCCATGTAGCCATTGAGCATCTGAAATATGGATAATGTAACTGAGGAACTGAATTTTTAATTTATACTCAAATTACCACATGAGACTAATGGCTAACGTATCAGACTGAAGAATTCTAAAATATATGAAGAACTACAAATCAGTGAGGAAAAAAAGCATATGGTCAATGGGAGGGAAAGGCAAAAGTCTTAAAAGGAAGCACTTCTTCAGAAAAGAAATCCAAACGGCCAATAAATTAGAAATTACTCAACCTTGTATTACTCAGGGAAATGCAAATTTAAGACAATGAGATACTGTTAAACACCCTTCAGACTACTAAGAACATTGTAAAAGCCTGACAATGTCAAGTGTTGGTGCGTCTGGACCCTCCTACCCTGGTGAGACTGTAAATTTGTAACCTATCTGAGAAGGGTGTGGAATTATGTAGCTAAATTGAAGAAGTTGAACTCTGTTATTCCCTGCATCCATATCCACCAGGATACATATATGAAAATGTCCATGGCAACATTGTCTATCATTCCCCAAAGCTGGAAATAAGCTAAATGCCCATGAAAAGAAAGTATAAATACCTGACTGAATAGTCATACAAACTTGACCCTAAGAAAACATTAGAGCTACAAGCCACAACGTGGGTGTACCTTACAGTGTTGACTGAAGAGAAAGACAAATTATTCCCACAGAATGATTCCATTTACATAGAGCTCAAATCAGACAAAACCGACTGTATGGATTTTAGTATGTGTACAGCAATGACAGAACTGTAGAGGGGGAAGAGTCCCAATCAGGAGGGGACGCTAGAGTGCCAGGGATGTTCCATTTCTTGACTTAGGTGGTGGTCACCCCAGTGTGCACTCGAGAACTGTTCATTATGTGGTACAAAGAAGTTTTTTTCATTATATTTAAAACGTTTCATGGGGCACCTGGGTGGGTCAGCCAGTTGAGCAGGTCATGATGCCAGGGTCCTTGGATCGAGCCCCACCTCGGGCTCCCTGCTCAGCAGAAGCCTGCTTCTCCCTCTCTTCCCCGCTTGTGATCTCTCTCACTATCTCTGTCACTATTTCTCCCAAATAAATAAAATAAATAAATAAAATCTTTTAAAAAAATAAAACGTGTCTGAAAGAATAAAAAGTTGCTGGGAAAGCAGAGAGCAAAGCAAGGGGTGTGGGCAGCTCTTGAGACACTTAAAGAGGGGCAGAGATTCAGACATATGGAAGCAAGAAAGAATCATTTGATTTGCCTGTTGTTTGGTTAAAGCAGGGGCTTTCAAATGTTTAGACCTCAACCCACAAGAAAAATGTATTTTACATTGTGACCTAGTATGCACATATACTGGATTTTATTAAGCTAAGATTCCATTGACTAGAAGAGGTACATTCCTCTTGTACCATTTATTTTTGCTGTCATGAAATGTTGAGCAATGCTTTCTTGTCACTTAGAAGTTTTATGTTTATTTAGAACTTTAAATTTATGTTTATTTTAAAACTTTTAGACTTACATAGTTTTTCCCCCACGAGTGAAATACATTGGTATTGTGGTCCAAAAACCTCTTTACCTTGAATTCAGCTTTTTGAGTCAGTCATCAATATCTAAGTTCTCCCCTCTGTGCCCTTGAATAAATGTTGAATGGAGCATCTTAAAAGAGGGCACCACTGGGGCACCTGGGTGGCTCAGTTGGTTGAATATCCGACTCTTGATTTCGGCTCAGGTCATGATCTCAGGGTCCTGGGATCGAGCCCTGCATTAGGCTCCACACTCAGCGCGAAGTCTGCTTGGGATTCTCTCTCCCTCTCCCGCTGCCTTTCTCACTCGTGTGCTCTCTCTCACTTTCTCCCTCTCCTTCTCCTTATCTTTCCCTCTCCCTCTCCCTCTCCCTCTCTCTCAAATAAATTAATTAATTAAAAGTGCTTAAGAAAAAAAAAAGAGGGTACCACTGTTGTCTCCAGGATTTTCTTCTAGGATATTCCTCAAGGTTTGATGTTGGCACCTTCTTTATCTTAGGTGTCAACAGAAGGCTTTCAGAAAATAACCAAACTTCTTATTCCTTCCTTAACTGTTCTTAAATAGTTTTCTGATGGAAATAATGAGTGATCACAGTGATGCAGTCCTGGCACCTGGACTAACAACCCACTTCACACATCACAAGTACCGTCTAGCTGAGAGCAGCTATAAAGTGTTGTCCAGTTGTAAGTCCCATTCTCTCTTCATTCCAGAAATGTTCAAAAAAATATTTTAAATTAAATCTGAGACTCAACAATGTAGTGCATAAAAATTTCTATATGTGATATACTGTGATATATAATTTTTAATATTAATAATTTTTAAAATTAATAATTTTTAACCTACTGATTAATTTCACAGCCCACTAATGAGGCCATTACATGGAAACTAGACAGTATTGCTCTGGGCCCTCTGAATGCTGGGGAGGGGAGTCCAGATTGGGGAGAAGGAAGGACGAGACATGTTGCTCATGGAGACAAGTAGGTAGAAGGTCAGTAGTCCTGGGTGCAGGCCCTTCCCCAGTGCTTACAGGTGGGAAGAAAGAAAGGAAAAGGAGAGGAAGGGAGGTTGTAAAAAAAGAATGAGCTTATGAACCAATATGATTTATTTTGGTTCACTCGGATTTATATTTTTGCATTAGGTTTTGTTCACAACACTCAGCTTTGACAGAGATAGGATAACCAGAATAAGCTGCTTAGCCTCTCTGAACTTGAGATTGTTTTTTGAAAACATGAAAAAGGGGAAAAAAAAAGAGTTCAGTTAATGCTGGCTATTTTGTCTGGGTACAATCCCAGTAATTCTGACTGCTTCAGCCTGGACTTGATTTTCCCATAGCCTGGTGGTGTTGCTCTCAATCTGGCTTTCTGGAGAGGAAGTAGGATGTACAGTAGACTCCCTCCAGCAGTGTGGACACTGAATTCAGATGCTATGAAATACGCACACCTGTCAGAAAGCAGTATGGGGGCTTTTTTGGAGAGGGGGGAGAAGGGTATTTTAGTTGGCTTGTTTAGTTTGAGCTGGTGGCCCAGGGTTTATTTGCAGAAAGTGGAACGCTGTGGCCTAAAGAGATGAGGCATGCTGTTGATGCCCGGCTGCAATGAGGTGTGCCGTGGCCATGGGTAAGCATCTTGGCTTCTCTGAGCCTCTTTCCATCTGTAAATGTGGAAAAAAAGAATTGAAGTAGCATTTAAGACCATTAAATTTTCATAGTCAAGTGGAGCCATAATATGTACTTAGTAATATTAACCAAAAAATCTAATTTGGTAAAATACCTCTTACCCAAAATATGCAAAAGCAACACGTTTGCCTAGAGAAATCAAAGATAAAATCAAAAGGTCACATGAGCTTGATGAAAATCGATCGTTATGATAGCTGCACAACTCTGAATATGCTAAATACCATTGAATTGCGCACTTTAAATGAGTGAGTTGTAGGGAAGGTGAGTTAAATCTCAATAAAGCTATTACCAAAAAAAGAAAAAATTCAAAACATAGGATACTGCCTCCAAATAATGTAACTCACCTATAACTGGGACTCGAATGCCCACTGAATGAGTGAGTAAATGAATGGATAGCACATGGTAGCTATGCAGTCATGGGAGAAAACAATAGGTCTCCTTTCACCCTTGTGAAGACTTCAACTCAACTACCTGCAGGACTTTTAAGGCTGACTTCTTCACTGGAGCAGCGACACAGATATCAAATCCATGCATCAAGTTTTGTATTTTGAATGGTTGTGGTTTCTTTTGCTATTTAAAAAAAAAAAAACAAAACAGGGTTTATGCTTCCTAAAAATGTCTCTAAAATTTATTTCAAATGTATTTCTTGGCTAAGCCAATATACTGGGTTGACCAATGTTTCTAAGTTTGCCTCTATCTATAAAATAAATCTCTCACTGAACTCTACCTCTGAAACTAATAATACACTATATGTTAATTAATTGAATTTAAATAAAATTACATTTAAAAAAAAACAAGAAAGCTCAAACCTGAATTAACCCACAAGCTGTCTGATGGCTCATTGAATTTATGTTGGTAAAATCCTTTGGCTTCTCAGAATAAAACCATAAGTAAGCATAAAAAGGGACAAGGTACTGCAATTATTACTTGAGCTCAGAAAAATAAAATAAAATAATTTGCAGTGACATCAAGCTATAATTCAGTGCCCAGAAATGCCCTATGCTGTCCTGTCCACTTAATCTACCTCTTAATCATCATTTTGGTTAGGGCTAGTTATATAAAACAGAGAAGTCAACAAACCCACCTCTTAAAGGACAAAAAACAAATGTTTCCGTAATTAGAAACATTTCTCTTTAATTATAAACTTTTAATCCTCCTAAAGAATAAGATCCCTAGGTTCCAATGCTACTGAGAATCTGTCATCCCAAAGTTTTGCACAGTCTTTGGAGAGCGCTTTCCTGTCTTATCTTCCTCTCTTAGCCAGCCAGTTCCCACGTTGTTTTCAAGACTCAAGCCTTTTCTTGACTTGCTAAGAGTTCCCAAAATATGACCATTGCCTCGAATCTGACTTGAAACGGTGTGACAGGTCAGATCCCAGCACCTGAGCATGGAGCAGAGCCAGGCTCTACCATGTGGCTCCCAGCCTGGGCTCCAAAGACCACTCTTTCTCGGCCCAGTGATCTGTGAGTCCTGAACAGTGAGGGCAGAGCTGCTCGGGCTTCCTTCCAGTGGCAGTCAGAGCACACAGAGGGCCTGCTGACTGCAGCTGGGGAGTCCTGAAATGGCCTTCTATTTGTGTGCCCTGCCCATCCACGCTGCGGTCCAAAAGCGCACCATGATGAGGACACCTGAGAGTCTCCCATCAGCTGCAGCCCAGCTTCCTGCCCGCATCTCTCCCCCCTCTCGGCTGAGCTCTGAGCAATATTTACATGATTTGGAGGCAGGCCAGAAGTTAATTTCCCTGCTCCTTTTCTCTATTTTTGGACTTTTCTCTCAGGGCTTTATGTTCTGATGACATAATTCTTACAGCCAATGATTCGTACGTTCCTTTTGAAGGTCCCCTAGATCTTCCCTCACTCCCCCAGCCTCTCACCTTCTTTGTGAATGATGAAGGTGAAATGTGAATCCCGGGAGAAGGAGGAAGTAGCTTCCCCCTCTCTGTGCCAGGTGTTTTGTTTCTGTGGGGCCCCCCAGTGTCAGGGCAGGATTAGCACTTAGGTTATAATCAGCATTAAGCCAAATCAAAGCTATGATAAAATATTGAGACTCTTTTGGGTGATGTTCTTCTTTTGGTCTCTGGGACATTTGGAGATGGGGAGAGGAAGTGGAGAATAGACAGAAGCATAAGACAATTATAAAGGATAATAATAAAAGCTATCAGTTACAGAATATATGCTGTGTGCCAGGCATCATGCTGCATGCCAGAGATTCCGTGAGAAATCACGTAGAGATGGTGTTCAACTGCTACTTCTGTTTTTCAGTTACCTGGGAGGCCTTGCTCAGACACCTCTGATTTGAAGTGTTTGCTTGTAGGTTGAATATCAGCATTGCTGCTTTAGATCTGCCTGCTTCTTGTAAGTGTGCACAACCATTCAAGAAGTTCCTATGAACAGTAATGCCATGGATATAGCCCATTAGCAAAAAACAAGCCTAAAATACTTCTACCAGGTCAGTCGGGGTAATGCACCATGGCGCCCTGTCCACTGATGTGATATTCTGCGAGTTCAAAGAGGATACTGTTAAGTGTGGCGCACGACGTTTAAGATCATATAAAATTTCATTACACTTAGCACTACTTCAGCTGTGCCCTCTAAACGTGTAGGTAAGGCCCACTTCTAGTTGTCAGGGCTATGGAATGTAGGGTGAATAGTTCACAATTCCAGATTTGTTCAACTCGTACCTCTATTTTTCAGGTAACAGAAAGGCCAGGCTTGTTAATAGTAGGTACTCAGACATATGAAATGTTTGCCTGTAAGTTGAATACTGACAATGTGTGCTAAGCCTGCCTGGTAAGTTGTTTTGTTTTGTTCTTGGTAGATGTACCCAATGGTTCAGGAAATTCCCATGAACATTAATGCCTTAGATCTAGCCTATTAAGGAAAAACAAATTCCTTCTCTTTTAAGTTCAATTTATTAAGACAATGCTCAAAATCCTGTTTTGTGGCAAGTCTCAACACTTTGTCTAAAACTTAACTCTATTTTTGTCGTATTATATACAATATCGATGATTTGGTCTCAAAGCCAGAAAATTGGCATGGCAAAATATCTTCTGTAATCATTCTTTTACCTTTTAAGACCACATATTTTTATATTGGAGATATATGTCATGTTTTTCTACCACTTTATGTGCCTGACCCAGCAGGTGGGAAGGTAGCCGACCTTCCTAGGTTATATACAATATACAATGCTGACATCATGCTGATCCACTGGATAAGCAAGAAATGGCTAGCATGCTGGAGGCTTGATAAGACACAGTGCATCAGGGACGCGTGGGTGGCTCAGTTGGTTAAGTGTCTGCCTTCGGCTCAGGTCGTGATCCCAGGGTCACCCGCATCGGGCTCCCTGCTCAGCTGGGAGTCTGCTTCTCCCTCTGCCCCTCCCCTCTGCCCATGCACACTCTCTCTCTCTTTCTCTCTCTCCCATAAATAAATAAAATCAGATGCTAAGAGATAAACCATATAAAGATTCTGAGCTCCAGCCCCTCTACCATGTGACACAAAAGGCTTCCCCCTTTGAATAGGGCCTGGAGCAGGAAAGAACTCTTCAACAGACCCAGGCTGCAGGCAAAGCAGCCCTGCTCTAGCCATATGGCCCAACAGGCCCGAAGCTAGCAGAGGTATCAGTGGTGGAGAAGATGCAGTGAGGAGCTGATGGCAAGCTCCAGAGGGCGAGTCACAACGCAGGCTCAGGGTCTCGAACAAGGCTGTCCTATCTGCTACTTTAAAAATAGCTCCTGATATGCTGCAGGGCTCTGGAAGAGATCAAATGTTTGCCCATGAGACACCAAGTGGCCATGCATGTAGAGCTGCCTATCAAGACCTGGGTTCTGTCAGACTTATCAGCTCATAGGATCAGGTGAGCCCAGAGACAATCCATCATAAGAGGGAAATGGCACATCCAAATCAAGCCCAAGTAGGACAAGAGGGTATAAGTAAACCATGAGCTAGAGTAGCCACATCCCTTGCCACTCACCATGGTTGTACCAGGAACCCTCCCTCAACTTACATGAATAACCACGGGGGGTGAGGCAGAAGAAAATGCCTAAATTTGATTTATGGTGGTTGCCTCAGTGAGTAAGTTCAAGCCAAAAATGGCAGCTACATTGTAGCCACACTCTTTCTCCAATAGAAAGAATACAAGTGTCCAACAACCAAAGGGCATAGGTGAGAGTGGCCTGCTTATCATCATCTCCTTGACCCACTGGGGAACTTTGAGCTTCCCATCCCTCCTCTGTGCTCTTTGGGGGTGAGGGACACAATTCAACTCACACACCCCAATAACCCGCTTGCACTCAGTGTCTGCTTCCCAGAGGCCCCAGTTGACAGGAAAAGTAAAAAAAGATGGGGGGCATGTCAATTCAGTTTATACAGAAGATTATTTAGTCATCTAGAGAAATGCATTATGTCTGACTTTGTTGTTTATTATTTCATTAAAGCCCAGAATCTGTGGGGGCACCTGGGTGGCTCAGTCAGTTAAGCCTTAAGGTCATGATGTCAGGGTCTTGAGATCGAGCCTGGCATCAGGCTCTGTGCTGGGTGTGCACCCTGCATAAGATTTTCTCTCTCTGCCTGTCCCTCCTGCTCATGCTCTCTCTCTCTCTCTTAAAAAAAAAAAAAAAGGTGCTATAAAGCCCAGAATCTGAGAAGCACTTTACTACATAGATTTCTGTCAGATAGAAAAGATAACCCCAGAGTTGACAAGAAGATTTGGTACCAAATTAGAACTGTTACCTAGGTGAAGTAGAAAATCTTTGTGCCTACCCGACTTTTCCTCCAGTAACAAGGGAAGACCTCTGCTCAATAAACTTTATAAGTGTTGTGGGAGACTAAAGTAAAATTGAAACAGACCCATAAATACAGAGAGCAAACTTATGGTTCCCAGCGAGGATGGGATGGGCAAAATGAGTGAAGGGGATTGGGAGATACAGGCTTCCCGTTATGAAACAAACGTATAAGTCATGGGGATAAGAGATAGAGCATAGGGAATATAGTCCATAGTATTGTACCAGCATTGTATGGTGACAGATGGTAGTTACTTGTGGTGAGCATAGCATAACATACATACTCGTCAAATCACTATGCTGTACACCGAAAATAATATGACATTGTGTGTCAGCTATACTTAAACTAAATAAATAGAAAAATAAACAAACAGGGCGCCTGGGTGGCTCAGTTGGTTAAGCAACTGCCTTCGGCTCAGGTCATGATCCTGGAGTCCCTGGATTGAGTCCCGCATCGGGCTTCCTGCTCGGCGGGGAGTCTGCTTCTCCCTCTGACCCTCCCCCCTCTCATGTGCTTGCTCTCTCTCATTCTCTCTCTCTCAAATAAATAAATAAAATCTTTAAAAAAAAAAAAAAGAAAGAAAAATAAACAAACAAATAAATAAATAAATAAAATCTTAAAAAAGAAAGAAAGAAAGAAAGAAAAATGATCCAAATTTGGAAACAGGCAAAAGGGATTCTTGGGGATTGTCTCACTGTCCAGGTCAAAGTTTCTAACAAGCTTGCTAGAAAAACCTTTGTTTGACTTCCTACTTCATACTGATTAGGATATTTGCAACTCTAAAGGAGTTTAACTTGAACACAGTTAATAGTATAACATGGTATTTGTCTTAGTAAAGATAATCCCCAAAAGTATCATTTATTGCCCTGTGGGAAATTAACCATGTTTGTATCTAACACAGTAATCTTATTCTATGTTTTTTTTTTAAAAAAAAAATATTTTCCTGATTAACATATGGACTCTTGTTCTTCAAATGCTTCTTGAACTAGTTTTACTATCCTGCTATTCCCTCATTAATGATGTAGTTAATAGATCTTTGACACGTTTTGATTTTATATTTGTAAGAGGTAGTCATGCTTTGTAACTTACTGAAAATTATACTTTAAAAACTGTTTCCAAACTTACTTAGCTGCAAAAACACCATTAGCTTTTTTTCTAATCTCGTTTAAGCCCATTGACATTCCTTGGAACTATAAAACAAGGAGTCTGCTTTTGGAAACCTGCTGCCAAAGCAGTCTTTTAGACAGGAGAAATAAGGAGTGCATGGTGTGTAAATAGGCAAGATGATCCTTATTGATTAAGCCAAAGGAAAATTTCAAGCAGCCCAAAAAAAGTCTAAACAGTGAGACAGTTAATCAATTCACATACTCCTCCCATGCCCTAATCATCCCTAACATTAAAATGAAGCTCTGCTATTTAGAAAATGAAACTAACATATACATCCTGCTTTCAAATATTTAATTCAGTATTTGAAACTTGGTATAGATACACAGAGGGATACATGAGGGTATCATTTTTAAAGATTTATTTCTTTATTTTATTTTATTTTTTTAAGATTTTATTTTTATTTATTTGAGACAGAATGAGAGAGAGAGAGAGAGCTCATGAGAGGGGGGAGCGTCAGAGGGAGAAGCAGGCTCCCCGCCGAGCAGGGAGCCCGACGCGGGACTCGATCCCGGGACTCCAGGATCATGACCTGAGCCGAAGGCAGTTGCTTAACCGACTGAGCCACCCAGGCGCCCCTATTTCTTTATTTTAGAGAGAGAAAGAGAGAGTACAAGCAGGGGGAGAGGCAGAGAGACAGGGAGAGTATCTCCAACAGACTCCCTGCTGAGCGGGTAGCCCAATGTGGGGCTCAATCTCATGACCCTGAGATCATGATCCCAGCTGAAATCAAGAGTCTGTTGCCTAACTGACTGGCCCACGCAGGCACCCTGAGGGTTTTCTTTTTTTAATCAAAAGAGGGTTTTTACTAAAGGCTACTAGGAAAATATCGCAAAGATAAATATTGGAATTAGAGGTAGCCACACATCTCAGAGAGAATCATACAATGTTTAGCTACTTAACCA
>NC_058408.1:86872970-87039127 GCF_002201575.2 Neomonachus schauinslandi
AGCCACACATCTCAGAGAGAATCATACAATGTTTAGCTACTTAACCAGTTTTTCTCATTTGCAAAATTGGGATCATACTGACAAGGCCACTAATGTCATCTCCTTTTCTCACTTAACAGTATGTCATGAATATTTTCTCTTGTCATTAAATATAATCTGCATGATTTTTCATGGCCTTATTGTAGGCAGTGCCATAATTCATTTTACCATGGGCCATTTAGTTTGCTGCTCATTCCTAACATTTTCTTTAGGATAGGTTCCTAGAAGTGAAACACTAAAAAGAAGTGTATTTTTCTATTTTTTTTTAACATGTTGCCAAATAGTCCTCCAAAGTGTGTACAATTAAAAATACCACTAACAGGTATATGAACATGCTATTCCTTACATTCTCCACAATAGTTTTATTTGTGTTCTATTTTAGTTGCTTATTGCTATTTTTAAATATATTGGTCCATTTAATATATTGGTTAATATGGTTAGTTAATTAATAGAGAGATTGGTATCTCATGGTTTTAATTAGCACTTAATTACTAGTAAGGTCAATACTTTTTCATATTTTTCGCCTTAATTTTCTACTTGTATGTTTATTTATCCATATGAACTTTAGTTTAGCTCTCTAGAAAAGATTTTTGGTATTTTTATTGAGATTGCATTAAATTTAGAAGTGAACCTACAGAAAACTGGTGTGTTTATGATACTAAGATATTCTATCCAAGAACACTGGATATATTTCCATTTGTTTAAAATCCATTTTTGTACCTTTCAGAAGTGTTTTAAAGTATCCTTATATAAACTTTGAACATATATTTTATGTTTATTCCTAAATGTATTTCTATATTATATAATTATTGTATATCTGAAGACTTTTAAATTTATATGTTGATATTATATTTTGCTACCATAATAGAACTGTGTTGTTTCAGGCAGCTTTATCATTGATTCTCTGAGCTTTCTAGGGATACTATCATATCATTTGCAATACAGACCTTTTCACTTATTTTACAAATTCTCCTGTTTCTAGTTGATTTCCCTTTATTGTTTGCATTGGCTAAAACCTCCAGTACTATGTGAAATGGTAACGTAGATACTGGGCATCCTTTCCGGTCCCTGATCTTAACAGAAATCAGTTAACACTTCCTCTTTAAGTAAAATGTTAGTTTAGAACTAAGATATAAGGGAAGAGTTAGGATGGTGGAGGAGTAGGGGAACCCTAATTTCTCTGGTCCCTTGAGTTCAGCTAGATAGTTATCAAATCATTCTGAACGCCTGAGAAATCAGAGATCTGAGAAAAGAAATGCTGCAATTCTACAAGTAGAAAAGCAACCACTTTTTGGAAGTTTCTTTTAACAAACAGACCAAAACACACCCAGGATCTAGTTTTTTGTTTTGTTTTGTTTCCTGTTGTCATTGTTGTTATCATTGTTTTTAATCTTTCTTTCTTCTTTTCTTTTCTGAACAAAATGATGAGACCGAGAAATTCACCCCAAAAGAAAGAACAGGAGGTGGTACTCACTGCCACGGATTTAATCAATATGGATATAAGTAAGACGTCTGAACTAGAATTTAAAACAATGATTATAAAGACATCTGAACTAGAATTTAAAACAATGATTTTCAAGCTGAGCTAGGAAAAAAGCATAGAAGACACTAGAGAATCCCTTACTGTAGAAATAAAAGAACTAAAATTTAGTCAGGCCGAAATAAAAAATGCTGTCCCAAGTGGAGGCTATAAAAATGAGGATGAACGAAACAGAAGAGAGAATCGGTGATATAGAAGATAAAATGATGGAAAGTAAGGAAGCTGAAAAGAAGAGAGAAAGAAAACTGTTAGATCACAAAGGGAGACTTAAAGAACTCAGCAGTTCCATAAAGAAAAATAATATCCCTGTAATAAGGGTCTCAGAAGATGAGGAGTGGGAGAAAGGGGCAGATAGTTTATTTGAACAAATTATAGCTGAGAACTTCCCTAATCTGGGGAAGGAAACAGACATTCAAGTCCAGGAGGCACAGAGAACCACCCTCAAAATCAATAAAAATAGGTCAACACCTCGACATACAATAGTGAAGCTTGCAAATTTTAAAGATAAAGAGAAAATCCTGAAAGCAGCATGGGACAAGAGGTCCTTAACTTACAAGGCTGGAGAGGACTGGCATGATATATTCAATGTGCTCAATGGGAAAAATATGCAGCGAAGAATACTTTATCCAGCAAGCAATTCTGTTCAGAATAGAAGAAGAGATAAAGAGTTTCCAGGACAAACAAAAGCTAAAGGAATTTGTGAACATTAAACCAGCCCTGCAAGAAATATTAAAGGGGATCCTTTGAGCAAAGAGAGAGGCCAAATGTAACAAAGACCAGAAAGGAACAGAGACAATATATAGGAAAAGAGATTTTACAGGTAATACAATAGCACTATATTCATATCTTTTGATAATTACTCTGAATGTAAATGGACTAGATGCTCCAGTCAAAAGACATAGGGTATCAGAATGGATAAAAAAACAAGACCCATCGAGGGGTGCCTGGGTGGCTCAGTCAGTTAAGCATCTGCCTTCGGCTCAGGTCATGATCTCAGGGTCCTGGGATTGAGCCCCAAGTCCCTGGGATTGAGCTTCTCCCTCTCACTCTGCCCTTCTTCCCTGCTCATGTACTCTTTCTTGCTTGCTCTCTCTCTCTCTCAAGTAAATAAATAAAATCTTAAAACAACAACAACAAGACCCATCGATATGCTGCTTACAAGAAACTAATTTTAGATCCAAAGACACTTCCAGATTGAAAGTGAGGGGGTGAAGAACGATGTATCATGCTAATGGACATCAAAAGAAAGCTGGTGTAGCAATCCTTATATCAGACAAACTAGATTTTAAACCAAAGACTGTAATAAGAGATGAAGAGGGACACTATATCATAATAAAAAGTCCTATCCAACAAGAAGACCTAACAATTGTAAATATTTATGCCCCTAAGTTGGGAACAGCCAAATATATAAACCAATTAATAACAAAATAATAGTAGGGGACTTTAACACCCCACTCACTGCAATGGACAGATCATCTAAGCAGAAGATCAACAAGGAAACAAGGACTTTGAATGACACACTGGACCAGATGGACTTAACAGATACATTCAGAGCATTTCATCCTAAAGCAACAGAGTACACATTCTTCCTTAGTGCACATGTAACGTTCTCCAGAATAGATCACATACTGGGTCACAAATCAGGTCTCAACTGGTACAAAAAGACTAAGATCATACCATGCATATTTTCAGACCACCACGCTATAAAACTTGAAGTCAACCACAAGAAAAAATTTGGAAGGACCACAAACACATGGAAGTTAAAGAACATCCTACTGAAGAATGAATGGGTCAACCAGGAAATTAAAGAAGAATTTTTAAAAATACATGGAAGGAAATGAAAATGAAAACATGACAGTTCAAACCTTTGGGATGCAGCAAAGGTTGTCCTAAGGTGAAATATGTAGCAGTATAGGTCTTATTCTAGGAACAAAAAAAGTCTCAAATATACAACCTAACCTTACACCTAAAGGATCTGGAAAAAGAACAGCAAATAAAACCTAAATCTGGCAGGAGAAGAGAAATAATAAAGATTAGAGCAGAAATCAATGATCTAGAAAAAAAAAAACAGAACTGATCAATGAAACTAGGAGCTCATTCTTCAAAAGAATTAATAAGATTGATAAACCCCTAGCCAGACTTATCAAAAAGAAAACAGGAAAGGACCCAAATAAATAAAATCATGAATGAAAGAGGAGAGGTAACAACTAACACTGAAGAAATACAATCATAAGAGAATATTATGAGCAATTATATGCCAACAATTTAGGCAATCTGGAAGAAATGGATGCATTCCTAGAAACATGTAAACTACCAAACTGATACAGGAAGAAATAGAAAACCTGAACAGACCCATAACCAGCAAAGAAATTGAATCAGTAATCAAAAATCTCCCAATGAGGGACACCTGGGCATCTGCCTTCAGGTCAGGTAGTAATCTCAGGGTCCTGGGATCAAGCCCCGAGCTGGGCTCCCTGCTCAGCAGGGTGTCTGCTTCTCCCTCTCTCTCTGTTTCTCCCCCTGCTTGTGCTCTCTCTGTCTCTCTCTCAAATAAATAAATTTTTAAAAATCTCCCAACAAACAAGAGTCCAGGGCCACATGGCTTCCCAGGGGAATTAATTCTTCCCAGAAGAATTAATACCTATTCTTCTGAAATTGTGCCCAAAAATAAAAATGGAAGGACAACTTCCAAACTCATTCTATGAGGCCAGCATTACCTTCATCCCAACACCAGAAAAAGAACCCACTAAGAAGGAGAATTACAGACCAATATCTCTGATGAACATGGATGCAAAAATTCTCACCAAGACACTAGCCAATAGGATCCAACAGTACATTAAAACAATTATTCACCACGACCAAGTGGGATTTATTTCTGGGTTGCAAGGGTGGTTCAACATCTGCAAATCAATGTGATACACAGCATTAATAAAAGAAAGGACAAGAACCATATGATCCTCTAAATAGGTGCAGAAAAAGCATTTGACAAAATACAGCTTGCTTTCTTTTTTTTTTAAGATTTTATTTCTTTGTCAGAGAGAGAGTGCACAAGCAGGAGTAGCAGCCAACCCCTTGATCTTAGACATCTAACCTCCAGAACTGTGGGAAAATCAATTTCTGTTTAACCCCCCTGTCTGTGGTATTTCTTTTGGCAGCCCTAGCAAACTAATGTAATATCTTAACCTTGATAATCCTAAATTACATTTGTTGGTAATTGTTTTTGTATTATTTTTAACAGCAATAAGTATCAACCTTATACTGGTGTTATAAAAGGAACTTAAAAGTTTTCTTCATTTTCTATGCTATGAAAAAATTTATGAAAAATTATGACTACTTGGTCTTTAAAGTTTTGGCAGAATTTCTCTGCTTTTTTTTTAAGATTTTATTTATTTGTTTTTAGAGAGAGAGTGTGTGTGCAAGTGAAAGAGAGAGCAAGCACAAAGGGGAGGGGAGGGGCAGAGGGAGAGGGAGAAGCAGACTCCCCACTGAGCAGGGAGCCCGATGTGGGACTTGACCCCAGAACCCTGGGATCATGACCTGAGCCGAAGGCAGACACTTAACCGACTGAGCCACCTAGGTGTCCCTAAAATTATCTATTTCATTAGTGTTTTCACATTTTATGTGCATTAAAAAAAATTTATGTGCATCGTGGTCCCATAGTTTTATAAAATTTTTTAATAGGTATTTCCCCTTTGTCATTTCTTATTTTGTATATTTGGTGGCTTTCTCCTTTTTTTCTCAATTAGGTTAGTTGTTTGAATTCTTTAATGATTTTTTTTAAATAGTATTTTTAAGTTAATTATATCTATTTATTTATCTATTCTCCATATCATTAATATCTGCCTTTATTTTTTACTATTTCCTTCCTGGTGCTTTTTTTTTGGTTTACCTTTTGGTTCTTTTCCTAGCTTCTGAGTTGAATATTTAATTCACTACTTTTTATTGTTTTATTTATATTAATACATGTTTAAGAGCATTGATTTCCTTCTGATAACTGCTTTAAAATAGATCCTATAGATTCTGATACATAGTGTTTTATATTTTTTTATTTTAATTTTTTTTTAAAGATTTTATTTATTTATTTGAGAGAGAGAGAGACTGAGAGAGAGAGCACATGAGACAGGAGAGGGTCGGGAGGGTCAGAGGGAGAAGCAGACTCCCTGCCGAGCAGGGAGCCCGATGCGGGACTCGATCCAGGGACTCCAGGATCATGACCTGAGCCGAAGGCAGTGGCTTAACCAACTGAGCCACCCAGGCGCCCTATTTTAATTTTTTTAAAAGATTTTATTTATTTATTTGACAGAGAGAGAAAGCACGTTAGAGAGCACAAGCAGGGGCAGTGGCAGAGGGAGAGGGAGAAGCAGGCTGATGCAGGGCTTGATCCCTGGACCCCAGGATCATGACCTGAACTGAAGGCAGACACTTAACTGACTGAGCTACCCAGGCGCCCCAGATACATAGTGTTTTAATTAATTAATTAGATTATATCATTTTTCTTTATAATTTCCCTTTTGTTCAAGAGTTATTTAATGAAGAAGTTTTTAAAAACTTTCTGATGAAAGCTTCCTTTTATCATCTGATTTTATTAATTCTGAATTTTATTGCATTGTAATCATAGAGTGTGGTTTTAATGATTCTGTTTTATGGAACTTATGCTTTTTTGTGACATCATATAGGATCATATTTTGTGAATACTACACAGGCACTTGAGAAAGACTGTTATTAGGATGTGAAGTTCAACATATATCCATACCATCTACCTCATTGATTCTGTTGGTTGGAGTTTCTATATCCTTATTTAATTTTAGTCCATCTCGACCTTTCTTCTACTAAGATTGGTATGTGCAAGAGTGCTATCATTAATGTGCTTCTCTTTCTCCTTGTATTTCCTGTTCTTATTGCCTTTTTAAGAGTGACTACTGTTATATCATCATTGTTAATTCTGACTTTTATTTTAAAATATGTGCTTTTTGGGGCACCTGGGTGGCTCTGTCTGTTAAGCGTCTGACTCTGGTTTCAGCTCAGGTCGTGATCTCATGGTCGTGAGATTGAGCCCTGCATTGGGCTCTGTGCTCAGCATGGAGTCTGCTTCAGGTTCTCTCTCCCTCTCTCTCCTGCTCTGTCTCTCTCTGTCTCCCAAATAAATAAATAAAATCTTAAAAAGTAAATATGTGCTTCTTGGGTCACCTGGGTGGCTCAGTCAGTTAAGAGTCCGACTCTTGATTTTGGCTCAGGTCATGATCTCAGGGTTGTGAAGTCAAGCCCCACATTAGGCTCCCTGCTGGACATGGAGCCTGCTTAAGATTCTCTCTCTCCCTCTCCCTCTGCCCCTCGGCCCCCTCTCTCCCTCTCTTTAAAAAAAAAAAAAAAATATATATATATGTATATAAAATATATATATGTATGTAAATAAAAATATATACACACACATATATAAATGCTTCTTCATGATTAGTGCTTTTTCCCTCTGCCCCTCGGCCCCCTCTCTCCCTTTCTCTAATATATATATATGTATTTAAAATATATATATAAATATGTATGTAAATAAAAATATATATACACATACACACACACATATATAAATGCTTCTTCATGGTTAGTGCTTTTTTTGGCTTGAAATCTACTTTGTCTGCTATCAAGATCACAGAACTTGCTTTTGTTTCCATCTCTCCATTCCTTTGTTTTCCACCATTCTTTTATATACAGAATACAGTTGATCTTGTTTTATTAGACAAATTGGAAACCTTTCTATTTCATAGATTAACTAAATCCATTCACATTTACTTATTCATTTTGCGTTAAAATTGCTTTGTGTTTAATTAGTTGATACGTTTCTCTACATGATGTGTTTTCTTTGCTCTATTATTTTTAAATATTCTTTTGATATTTAGGAAACTTTGTATTTTTATTCTAGAGCTTACTTTTGGAATTCTCTATTTTCTAATGTTAGCTCCCTTTTATTTTCCTGATTTGTCCATTTGTATTTATATCCACTGATTCCCATCTGTTGTCTGGACAGTGAGTTCCTTTTGCTTTTTCTTTCTCTTTTCCTTCTCTTCCTATTTTAACTGCTTAAATTTTTACTTAGAATATATCATTTTAGGGGCGCCTGGGTGGCTCAGTCGTTAAGTGTCTGCCTTCAGCTCAGGTCATGATCCCAGGGTCCTGGGATCGAGCCCCGCATCGGGCTCCCCGCTCAGCGGGAAGCCTGCTTCTCCCTTTCCCACTCCCCCTGCTTGTGTTCCCTCTCTCACTGTGTCTCTCTGTCAAATAAATAAATAAAATCTTAAAAAAAAAAAAAAGAATATATCATTTTATATATTACTATTTTATCCTCATTCCCAACTTTTTTGGGGGCTTAGATGTATTTGTTTGTTTTTATTTTTTATTTTTTAAAGTAGGCTCCATGCCCAATATGGGGCTTGAACTCACAAGCCAGAGATTAAGAGTCACATGCTCTACCGGCTGAGCCAGCCAGACAGCCACTTGATCTTAGATTTAAATTAATTATTATTACATGCTCACCATCAGCCCTTTTGCTAAGGATTTCTCAATCATCTTTTAGTTGAAGGTCATCCTCTCATACACTCCTCAAGAAAGGCTCTTAAGTTCCATATTTCCCAAGCTTTTCCATGTTCAAAACAATTTTTCTATAGTTTTGATACCTAAAGAACAATGTATACTGTCCCATGAAAAGAGATGCTCAAGTCCTAACCCCAGGGACCTGTGAATATCAACTTAATGGTAAAGGGGGTCTTTGCAGATACAATTAAAGATCTTGGGAGGATACTATTCTGGATTTAGGATAGGCTCTGAATCCAATGACTGGTGCGCTCATAGAGGAAAGAAGGTGAAATTTTAAACACAGAGGCACATGAGGGAATGCCATGTGAAGAAAAAGATAAAGATTGGAGTTTTACAGCCTCAAGGCAAAGAGTGCCAGGATTGCCAGCAGACACCAGCAGCTGGGAGACAGTAGAACAGATCCTCCCTCAGAGCCACCGGAAGAAACCAGTGCTGCCAACACCTTGATTTCAGGCGTCCAGAACTCTGAACGAATAAATGTCCGTTTGTTTTTTTTAAAGATTTTATTCATTTATTTATTTGACAGAGACACAGCGAGAGAGGGAACACAGGCAGGGGGAGTGGGAGAGGGAGAAGCAGGCTTCCTGCAGAGCAGGGAGCCCGATGCGGGGCTCGATCCCAGGACCCTGGGATCATGACCTGAGCCGAAGGCAGACGCTTAACAACTGAGCCACCCAGGTGCCCCAAATGTCCATTTGTTTTAAGCCACCAAGTTTCTGGTAATTCATTATGATAGCCCTAGGAAACCAACACAGAAAGCTTAGCTGGTTATAAAATCTTTAGTTTATGCTTTCTTTCCTCAAGTTTCTTTTCTTTTTTTTTTTTTAAAGGGTCATTGCAGATTTTTTTTTTTAAGATTTTATTTGTTTATTTGACAAAGACAGCAAGAGAGGGAACACAAGCAGGGGGAGTGGCAGAGGGAGAAGCAGGCTTCCCGCTGAGCAGGGAGCCCGATGTGGGGCTTGATCCCAGGACTCTGGGATCATGACCTGAGCTAAAGGCAGACGCTTAACGACTGAGCCACCCAGGCGCCCCTCAAGTTTCTTTTCTTTTCAAAAAATGCTGCTCCATAGTTGCCTTACTTTGTATGTTAAATTTGAAAAGTCTGAAGGCTGAAAGCTGTCTAATTCTCCTGCCCTTGCAAGTCAGTTAATCCTTTTGCCTGGAGTCTTGGAGAATTTATCTTTAAAGTTTAATCATTTTGCTATCATATGTCTCAGAATTGATCTTTGTGTGTCAATTTTCTCAAGTAGGTGTGGGCTCTTTAAATAGTAGATTCAGATTGTTTTTATTTTGGGAATGTTTTCTTAGATTATAGGGGTTTTTTTGTTTGTTTTTTAAGTAGACTCCAAGCCCAGCATGGAGTCCAACATGGGGCTTGAACTCATGACCATGAGATCGAGACCTGAGCTGATATCAAGAGTCAGACATTTAACTGACTGAGCCACCCAGGTGCCCCAGATTATAGGTTTAATATTAGTTCTGGTCTATTGATTTGCTTCTCCATTATAAGAATTTTGGACCACCTTTACCCATCTTCCATTTCAGCCATTTATTCTCTTTTGATTGTTTTCCTGCCTCTTTTCAATGCTGTTTATTAAATTTTTTATTTGAAACTATTTTCCCTTGGGCACTTAGCCATTTAGTCTTCAATTCTGAGGTGATTTTTTATTTTCACCCATTTCTTTCTTGAATTCAATCAACTCATTTCTTCTCTTCCTAATTTTGCCTATTTTGTTCTTAGTTTAATTTTTGATTCAAGGTGTTTTTTATATCCCAAATGCTTGACTTGAAAATATTCATTTTAATTTTGTGTATGGTATCACAATTTTCTTCTGCTTTCTGTCATTTTGGGGGGAAGAATTTTTTTTCTTCTGCTGTCATTTTGGGGGGAAGAATTTTTATCAGCTGAAATGCTTTTATCTTCCTTTTCTGTTTCCTATAGTTTTGTGTTGATGAAAAGTCTATGCATTCTATGAGCAGAGTTGGCAGTTGGGGGTTAGGTTACAAAATGGCTAATTTGAGGGTGCTCTCCTTTGTCAGGGTAGTAAAAGGCAATTTATTTAATGGATGCCTCTCTGAAGGGAAGACGATGGGATTGTGATCATTGATTTTGGTTCTTATTTCCAAATTTAGGATTCTAAATTTCCCCTCTTCTTTTTCTCTGTACCACCAACTCTCCAAAGAGTTCTTTTTATTAGTCCATATAGTTTTGGGGAGCAGGAATGAGAAGCTCCATATTTAGGTGGCTACAATTTCTTTTAAAACTTTCTTCCCGCTTTCCCTTTTCCTTTTTTGAGGCAATTACCTTAAGTCCTGCTCATTTTAAAGTTCTTTCCTTGTGGCTAGTGTTTTGATCCACTAGAACTCTTCCCTCTCCCCCATATTTTCATCTTTAAGTTTTCCTCCTCTCTCATGATTTTAGGTCAATTTTAGACCCCTTGTTCCCCTCTTCTTTTGTTTTCATAGTTTTTCTGGAGTCTTCCTATCCCAGTTCTGTTCAAAGCCTTTTGACAGAGCTGGACAGATAGCTCTGGTAAAAATTGGTGTTTATTTTCCTATGTACTGGCAAGATGAGCTTTGTAATCACATTATAGGTATGAGATTTGTGTGGCTTTATTTGTTCTTTTTATTAGTCCATATAGTTTTGGGGAGCAGGTTTGAGAACTCCATATTTAGTTGGCTACAATTGACAGAAGTTTTCCTTGGCTTCTTTATTTTTTTATATCCTAGATTCACTGCAGCAATTTAAAAAAAAAATTCAAGAGTTTAGTTGGAATTATGTTAAATCTATAAATTAATGTGGGAAAACTGATGTGGCTGTTAGGCATGTGCTTTGGGAACTGCCAGAATTCAAATCCTGCTCTGCCATCCACTATTTGTGTGACTTGGGGCAAATTGCTTCACCTCTGTGGGCCACAGCTTCTTCATTTGTTTAAAAACAAAACAAACAAACAAAAAAAACCCCTCAAAATGTTGTATGATTATGTGTGTAAATTGCTTAACACAGTACCTGGTACATACTATGTATTAATATTGGGTCTACACATCCAGGAAATTCTCTCCTCACTTTATTTGAGTCTTCTTATTTATACCTCAGTACAGCTTTATTATTATCTTCACATTTGTCTTGTACATTCCTTTTAATTTGATTACTAGGTGTTTTACATTTTTTTTTTAAAGTAGGCTCCACGCCCAGGGTGCAGGCCAATGCGGGGCTTGACCTCATGACCCTGAGATCAAGACTTAGGCTGAGATCAAGAGTCAGACGCTTAACTGACTGAGTCACCCAGGCACCCCTAGGTGTTTTACATTTTTATTGCAATTATTAATGCCATTTTGGGGCAGTGTATTCTCTACCTTCATTCACAGGAAAATTTATTTTTGTCAATTTTGGATTCAACTACCTCGTAGAATTCTCTTATTGCTTCATTATTTTTTTACTTAACTCTCTTTGTTTTTTTAGGTAGATAAGAATATAATTTGCATGTGCTGATAATTTCATCTTTCTCTTGTTGATAACTACACCTCATTCATTTTTGTCTCTTCCATCAGCTAGGACCTCCAGCACCATGTTTAACAGTGGCAGTGATGACTGGCATCTTTGTCTTATTTCTCTAGTGGCTCACTAGTGAATATGATGTTGTCTGATGGCTAGATCTAGATGCTCTTTCTCAGGGGACTGATTGTGCAATGTGACAGTTCTATTCTTATCATGTTAGTTTAGTAATAACATGGTTTTTAAAGTCTTGTAATATTCTGTTGGATATGATTTACTGTTGTTTTATTAAGGACTTGTATGTTAATATTCTGTGTTTTGCTTTTGGTGGCTATCTTCGTTAGATTTAAATATTAGGGCTCATGAATTTCATAAAATAGATGAAGAAATCTATCTTCTTTTATGCTTTGGGGTAGTTATATACCATGGGAGTCATTTGTTCTTTAAAAATTTGAAAGAGGGTGGTGCCTCGGTGGCTCAGTCGGTTGAGCATCTGCCCTCAGCTCAGGTCATAATCCCAGGGTCCTGGGATCGAGCCCTGCATTCGGCTCCCTGCTGAGCAGGGAGTTTGCTTCTCCCTCTCCCTCTGCTCTTGCTTTGTCTCTTGCTTTCTCTCTCTCTCAAATAAAAAAAATTTTTTTGAAAGAGGCCCTCAACACAAGGGTTTGTAAAAATGAAAAAAAAAAATTACAAATAAATAAGAAAAAACCTATCAAGCATATGTTTTTTCAGGTAATCCTTGTGTATCTTTAAAATTTTCCTCCCTTTTTCTACATAGGAGGCTCTTTTATTGTTTTTGTAATTTTAAAAAAGATTTTATTTATTTATTTGACAGAGAGACATAGCCAGAGAGGGAACACAAGCAGGGGGAGTGGGAGAGGGAGAAGCAGGCCTCCTGCTGAGCAGGGAGCCCAATGTGGGGCTCGATCCAAGGACCCTGGGATGGTGACCTGAGCCGAAGGCAGACATTTAATGACTGAGCCACCCAGACATCCCTGTTTTTGTAATTTTTAATCAATGATTTTAGTCATTCTAATAGGTGTACCACTTCTAGGAATTTAAATTATATACATACTTCCACATGTGTGGAATGATAGATGCATACAAAGATAGTCATTGCAGTATTATTTATAATAGCAAAAGACTGGAAACTACAGTCTAGTATTAGGACATTAGTTAAATAAATTGGGGTACATCCAGACAATGGAAGACCATGCAACCTTTAGAAAGGATGATGTGTCAGTTGGGAACCAAACCCTAAGATGTACAATGAAAAAAGCAAGGTGCAGGGCTGCATGTATAGTATGCTATATTTGTGTAAAAAATAAAAAAATATATACTTACACACACATACACTCATATATTAACAGAATATCTTTGCAAGGATACACAAGGAACAGTGGTTTTCTCTAGAGAGAGGTGAATGACTAGGGTATTAGTTTATGTGTCCTCTTGTAACTTTTGGGTCTTTCACTTTCTATTCAAAATTTGCTAAAATTTTTCTCTATGTCTGGGTCCAACCTCAGACTCTTAACATACGAGAAAACTCTATACCTAAATATTATAAAAATCATAGAATCAGGCTCACTGGTTTCATTTGTGTTATTTTTGTGTGATATTCCTGAGCTACATTTCATATCATACAAGCTTCTTTGTAGCCTAAAATCTGGACAGCTGTGGAACATAGTCCTGGTAAAATAAAGTTAAGCGGTGTAGACGATAAGACATGCAAACTGTTCAGAGTAGCCTGAATAACTCAGTTGCTTATTTGGCTAAACATGAGTTAAATGGACAAATACTGAGCATTTGGACTTTTTTTTTTTGTCTCAGAATTAATACACAGCCTTTTCTTGCTTTTCTGTGATATTTTATATTAGTAATCCATTCACATCTAAGTGTTTGAGTCTTACTTTCCCAAACACAGTTTAGAGTATTTCTTGCCTTTTTCAGTGGCGAAAGAACTTTTAAAAAGGCAAAGAGAAATTATCCTTATTTTTAAATGGGAAGAGGTCCTAGTAATGCAAAACAATAAAATACATATAACATATATACATATGCAAAACATATATTTATTGCTTTGCATTACGACAACCTTCTCTTCTCATATGAATGTATATTGAATATACACACACATATTTAGAGTAGCTCTTTTTTTTTTTTTTGGTGTGATGACTTTGTAAGTCCTAGTGATTGTTCTGCCAATATTTATTCCCTACTCCATTTCCCCAACGTATATATATTTTTAAGAGCCATGGACATTTTCTTTAGAGTCTACGGAAATAATTCTTGCCTTGTATATTATATGATGGCTGGGAAGGATTTTTATTTTTAGCATGACATTTTTGTCAAGGTTAATTGTTTTCCTATTACCTGCCTGATTTTTATTTATTTATTTATTTTATTTATTTTTATTTATTTTTTTTTTTTTTAAAGATTTTATTTATTTGACAGAGAGAGATACAGCGAGAGAGGGAACACAAGCAGCGGGAGTGGGAGAGGGAGAAGCAGGCTTCCCGCGGAGTGGGGAGCCCGATGCGGGGCTCGATCCCAGGACCCTGGGATCATGACCTGAGCCGAAGGCAGACGCTTAACGACTGAGCCACCCAGGCGCCCCTATTTTTATTTTTTTAAGTATTTTATTTATTTATTTGAAGAGAGAGAGATAGCGAGAGCAGGAACACGAGCAGGGGGAGTGGGAGAAGGAGAAGCAGGCTCCCCGCTGAGCAAGGAGCCTGATGAGGGACTCCATCCCAGGACCCTGGGATCATGACCTGAGCCCAAGGCAGACGCTTAAGGACTGAGCCACCCATGCGCCCCCTGCCTGATTTTTAGAAATGCGAACAATCAACAATTGTTTTGTTTTTTAATCAACTACACTCGGGGGAGTTATTTTTCTGTAGACTCCAGGCACCAGAAAGTGCTTGTTGAATAAGTCTAGTGGACATCACTCCAGGGAAGGAAGAAAGCAAAGGATGGTCCTGCCTTCCCCAGCCCTTGAAACAGGAACTGTTTTCTGAAAAATGGGAAAAAGAAAGTCAGAGGAAGGTTTGATTTGACTTAAAATTGTCACTTTCCAACTGGGAGAATGTCATTTTTTTTACATTGCTTCAGCTGGGGCTTAAATGGGAATGTATAATGTGGGGTATGAGGCACTATCTCCTGGGTTTTTAAAAGTCACCTACTAAAATCTTTCCAAAAAGGAACACGCCTACTCATAAATCAGTGGAGTTGATTTCAATCTGTACTCTGCATTCTAGAATTTAGACACCAATGAGATGCTAACATAAGCCGTGGTTATCAAGTCTCAGTAATCAAGATAAGTAACATTTTAACGCAAAATTTTTTAAAAAATTGGTAAAGTAGGCCAGCTGCTAACTGCCTATTTCTGTAAATAAGGCTTTCAGGGGTGGGATTAAAATGGGAAAAGAGAGGCAGGATCGTGCAAGTGCAAAAATGCATTCGAAGTTTTGATATATTGCTTATCATGGATTTTTTGCATTAATTTTGATTTTTTTGAAATTAATTTTGACTTTAATAATATTACATTAAAATATTTATCTTGATTATTGAAGTGTGGGTTTTTTTCCGAATCCATAAATTTTGCAAGTTTGCAAAATTTTGCAGTGAGGCACGTGTCACTCACTAGCCTTACCCTAGTATCGGCCCTGTAAAATTACGAGTCAACAAAAATCTATCCATCTTGTCCAACCACGACTCTTACATGTGAGAGAATCAGGCTGCTCCCCTCCCCACTCCCCAGCGTAGAGATGCCCGCACCATGAAGTTTCCTTGCGGCCCCGTGGGTTTTAGGATCCTGTCCTCTGGCTTTCCTTGCACGTGTACTAAAATACTACATTGCATTTGGATTTGTCTTCTCGCCCTGAGCAGCCGGAGTGCCTTGACCGTGTCTGCTTTTGCACTTTGGCTCAAGTTATGAAATGATCCGGTCCTCTGCTCAAAGTTATCCAATTTCACTGCTCGCCAACCACTTCCTCCACAACACCTCCCACAACTGCGCTGACCCGCAGCGATGTCCTCTCCACCAGTGTTCTGCGTCTCAGTCCGGTGCTCGGCACTGGGACGCAGGGTGACGGGACCAGCCCTAGCCTGGGTCGCCGGGGCCGCGGACCCGCCCCAAGCCCAGACCAGCTCTCAGTCTGGCCGCCACATCCTTTCACCGGTCATCGTGTGATCTCGTCTGTGCGCTCCGCTGAGTGCTCCGGCGTGAGAAAGGGCTCCCGCCGCTTCCAGGTTTTTACCGGAGGAGACTGAAAAGCGCGAAAAAGCTCCCCGCACGGTAGTGCGCAGGCGCAGCGGCGCCCGGGGCTTTCTTCAGCCCGGTCCTTGGCGGCGCCGGCTGCGCGCCGGACCCTCGGCAGCCGGGTGGGGGCGCTGCGGGAAAGGCGCCCGAGGCGGGAGGGGGCTTCTTGGAGTGGGTGGTGCAGGGCCCGGGTCACCGTCCTCGGGGGCGGGGACCCGTGCGGGCGGAGGAACGGGGCTAGGACCGGTATGGGGCGGGCGCTGCCCGGGGCGTGCGCAGGGGCCGCGGACCAGATGAGACGGGTGACGGCGGGTGACAGCGGGCGGGGCGGCGGGCGGCGCCGCGTTCACGCCCTCTGCTCGGCCGGGCCGGGAGGGTCCTCGGACTCGGTGCGCGCCTGGCCGGGCGGGCTGAGGCGCACGGGTCGGACGCGGCGCCATGCACGGCCCCCCTGCTTGGCCGCTGCGGCTGCTCGTGTGGCGAAGCCCGGCCGCCAGCACGTGGACCCTGGGCGCCGGCGTCCCGGGGCCCCGGCCTCAGCTGACGGGCCTGTGGCCGGCGCGGCCTTGGGGCGTGGGGCCGAGGCTCCTCCGGGATGCCGGAGCCACGGGAGGCCCGCGCCGCTGGACAAGCGGCTGCCCGGGCGGGCGTCCCAACGGCGCCGGAGGTGGAGCGGGCCTCGTGAGGCTCCTGGGGCTGTGGGCGCGCCCCCCCGGCGCCAGCAGGTGCGGGGCGCTTGACCTGCTAGACGCTCCCCGGCTCCCGCGCGCTGGGCTCCGCGGCGGCCCAGCAGTCGCAGCCCGGGTGGGGGGCGAGGCCTGGCAGCGCGGGCCGGCGTTGCCTGCGGCCGCAGCAACTCCCGAAGACAACCCGCGGCTGCGCCCGGCGGTGGACAGGCGCTCGGAGGCCCAAAAGCTCTTGGGGCTGGCGTATCCAGAGCGCGGGAGGCTGGCAGGTGAGGCTTTCTCTGTCCTCTTCCCCTCCTCTGCGGGTTAGCACACCTTACAGAGCACGTGGTCCCGGGACACAGTGGGGGCGGCAGAGACCCCGGGCCACTTGTAACACTGTGAGGAGGGACGGGCTGGCTTTTTACGTGGGGATCTTTACCAAGAAGTGCTGAATGGGGCGCTTACCTCTCGGTAGCATTGTCAAGCCTTTCAGGTTGGCTGAGAACCTGTTGTCAGTTGTCTTTTATGTTTGTTTTCCTAGCTTGACACACATTATACAAGTGGAGCAGTATCTCATTATTGGAATCCTCGGGTCCGCTCTGCTTTGGCATTGCCAGCTTTCTCAGAATGAGCTGGGTTCCCCCCCCTTTTACATTTTAAAATTTATTCTAGCCAAAAATATACCTGTTTTGTTTTATGCAGTTATAGTACTTCTTAAAAACATTATGTATTACGCTAAGCGAAATTAGAGAAAGACAAAAACCATATGAGCTCACTCATATGTGGAATTTAAGAAACAAAACAGATGAACATAGGGGACGGGAAGGAAAAATAAAATAAGATAAAAACAGAAAGGCAAATCATAAGAGACCCTTAACTATAGGGAATAAATGGAGGGTTGCCGGAGGTGAGGTGGCTGGGGAATGGGGTAACTGGGTGATGGGCATTAAGGAGGGCACTTGATGTAATGAGCACTGGGTATTGTATGCAACTGATGAATCACTAAATTCTACCCCTGAAGCTAATAATACACTATGTGTTAACTAAATTGAATTTAAATAAAAATAAATAAAAACATTATTTGCTTTAGGCAAGTTTATTAAACAGTCAACAATTTTTTGCTATGTGAAGCGAAACAATGGAAACCTTTCAGGTTTGTTTCAGGTGCTTTTTGCCTCCCTGAGTGGTAATCAGGAAGTTACTAGCTCTTCAAAAAAATCAAACACTGGCATGATCAGTGATCCGTGAACTCCAGAAACTATGAGAAACTGTAGATCATAACCCATAACCCTAAATCATAATTGAGTAATTTTTTAAAGAAATCGAAATGAATGTATTTAGAACTATTTTCTATAGTTCCTCATTTTTAACCGTAGTTGGGGAGATGTTTACATGCAAGGGCCTTTTAAGATCTAAAAGTTTTTGAGATTCCCCTAAATCTTCATTTCTTTAATAAATACTTATTGAGCCCGCTCAATATATGGTAGGCCATGGGTTACATTGGCGAGCAGAAAGAAACATGGTTCCTGTTCCTGCTAGAGCTTCCAGCTTTGTGGGGAGGAAACAAATGAAATAATCATATGACTAGAGATAAAACTGCAGCCATGATGAGGGCGAGGGCCTGTGAGGTTGTCAGATGCAGCCCTTGAAGCAGGTGAGAAGCCCACATGCCTTGCTGCAAATCTCTTGACTTAGAAAGGATTTTCTTAGGGAGTCATTTGTGATGTGGAGGAAGGCAGGTGGGGTAGGAATGTTTTACCTCTCGCTGACTGTTGAAGCTTAGGGCAATACTTGGTATCACCGAGGTATAAAGAGAATTTATTTCATTGCTCAGTTGGGCATATGTAGATTTTGATGGATATAAAGATCTTTTACTCTATTAAAAGAAAATTTTGAGACTAGATGATCTCACTGGACTGTGCGCTGCTTGAGACAGGCACTGTGTCTGATTCTGTCCAGTTCTTAGCATGTGTGCAGCACAGAGCAGGGGCTCAGGATGAAGGAATAAATAATCGTCCCACCAGGCCCAGATTGAGGCCCAAATTTAGAGACCCTGAGCACTACAGGGTATGTCTGCCATTCCCATATGCAACTCAGAATGAGTGCAAGGAAAGCCAGTTGTGTTTTATCTCTGAAATATCAAATGCCGAGAAGGTGTTTTAGGTATCAGACTTTGCTGGTGCCCACATGTGCTCAGCCCTATGGGTAGCCCAGCCCTGCCTCTCTCATAACCATCATCCCTGTACCTTCCTTCCATTCCCACACGTCCTACCATGCTAGTATGTTGAGAAGACAGCTTTAAATGAAGCAAGAGCTGTACCTCCTTTTATTTTAAGAAGAGCGATTTTGATCGGCCTCATTGAATAATTGTGAACATATAATCTGAGAAAATAAGTCCAAGCTTGATACACTAATTTATTTTAGACAGATAATAAATACTTATTGTATCTTATGAGGAAATCTGATGAAAAACCCTTACTAGGACATATGGTTTCCTTAAAAGTCATTATATATGATATATTGAAGCCAATGTGGATGTAGACATTTGTGGGATTAAAAGGAACTGGGGTGTCATCATTAATTTGTAACTTATCATAAGAGCAGCCTCAGATGTTGGCACATCTCTCTGAAATGCTGTGGACAAAGAGCTGCGCGTGTGTGTGTGTATCAAGAAACAAAAAAAAGCTGAGCTGAAGAAAAGGAATTCCAGTGTTAATTTGCCAATTTTTAGAAAAACAAATGCAAAAATCCTTTTTCAACGATTCAGCTATACATTTGATTAACAATATTTTCATCTGTCTTCAGCAATTTGCTGAGTATGCCACTTGAAGTCTGTGACCAGAAAACTTTGATCTGAAGTAATTTATATCAGAAACTTTAAAATCAGGGTCTACCATTTGAAATGTTTCCATATGTGTGCAGAGAAGAGTTTTAGCATCGTTCCCGTTCTTCTCCCAAAGGCACTGCAGTCCCCTCACCTGCCCCCTGCCCCTCTTCCCTGCGGCTCACTTGGTATAGGAATTCACGCCATCTTCCTATAGCCGTGGCCTACGAAGTTGCTCTCCAGTCTCTCTCTCATAATTCTTCATCTTATCGCCTCGGCCAGAGGAGTCTTAAAAGACACAGGAGCTCATTGAGGAGCCCCTGTGGATGGACTGCTAGGATAAGAAGTAATTTGTCCGAGCCCCTTGCTGCATCTGGCAGATAGAGGGAGGCCGTGGAGGGCTGTAGCCATCCCACTGAGTTAGGGGCAGGGAACACTGCATAAATTGATACCAGGAGTGAGCTGTGGGTCGTTGGGGAACTGAGGTTATAGTGACAATGCCAACCTGGAGGTGCACACAGAGCCAGCTTGCCTTCCCTACACTTCCCAGGCAGGTTCCTGGTTACAACTGTGCAAGCAAGGTACACCCCCACCCCTCCACCCACACTGTTTGGTTGAGGCCTCTGGAGAACTGGGGAGGGTGCCTCTCATTTAAAATACTGATAAGGACTTGTGTGGTTTGAGATTAGGACCGTTCTTAGAACCTGATGCCCACCAGGAGCTTTTGCTGAATGTATAGTTAGGTTTTATGAAGTGACCAAAAAGAATAGAGTGATAAAACCAGTGAATGCAGTAAGCAAAGAGAGGGTGAGCAGTGCTTAGAATGGCTGTTTCCTGAAGCCCAGATCAGGACAGAGGCTCTACCAAGGACAGTACTGCTGGCACAGTGAGGCTGAACCTCTGAAATTGAGACTGCTCCAGAAAGCCGAGGAGATTTGTTTGCTCTGGATTCTGTAGCTGTGCTATGAAACGGGTTAGAATTGATTTAAGCAGACAATGCATACCATCTTTTATTTTATTTTTTAAAGATTTTATTTATTTGACAGAGAGAGACACAGCGAGAGAGGGAACACAGGCAGGGGGAGTGGGAGAGGGAGAAGCAGGCTTCCTGCCGAACAGGGAGCCCGATGCGGGGCTCGATCCCAGGACCCTGGGACCATGACCTGAGCCAAAGGCAGACGCTTAACGACTGAGCCACCCAGGCACCCCAATGCATACCATATTTTAAAAGAACTTGGTATGAAAAAAAGTAGGGTTCGTTATTATTTTTATGTTGATTACAGGTTGATTAATATTTTGGGTATACTGGATTAAATATATTGTTAAAATTAATCTTACCCACTCTTACTCTTTTAATGTGGCAGAAGATTTGAAAGTACATAAGTGGCTGCCATCATATGTCTACTGAACAGCGAGCGCTGGAGTCAAAGGCAGGCCTCCCACTATTGCACATATGGCCCAGATGCCTCAGTCTTCAGCACATGCTGACAATCTGGAAGATTTTTTTTCTGCAGATTACTCCATGAGCCTGAGCAGTTTCCTAAACTCTGTTTCCTGCTAGTCTACCAGCCCCTGATGTCTTCACTTCCTTCCCTATCCAGCTTAGATGCCAGGTTTCTTCACCTCACCCTCTAACCTGCAATACCCTCTCCTCCTTTGTGCCCCATAATACCCACCTTGCATCCGTGGAGATGTCTCCTAGACACTTGAAAACTCAACATGTCCAAAAACCAAAGTTGCCTTCCTCCCTAAAGCTGCCTTTTCTGCTCTGTCCCTTCTCTCAGAGAGTGGACTGCTGTGTGAACCCCTTTGCCAAATCTGGAGACATTCTTTTTTTTTTAAAGATTTTATTTATTTATTTGACAGAGAGAGAGATAGCGAGAGCAGGAACACAAGCAGGGGGAGTGGGAGGGGGAGAAGCAGGCTTCCCGCCGAGCAGGGAGCCCGACATGGGGGCTCGATCCCAGGACCCTGGGATCATGACCTGAGCCGAAGGCAGACGCTTAACGACTGAGCCACCCAGGCGCCCCTGGAGACATTCTTGGTTCCTTGTGATGGTAACAGCAATGAAGATAATAGCTAATTATTGTTTGCTAGATATTGGGCCCTGTATCAGATGCCTTACATATATGCACTTAATTTACTCCTTGTAATATTTCTATGAAGGAGGTATAACTTTTATTGCCATTTTATAGATGAAGACACTGAGGCACAGAGAGGTTGAGTGACTCACTGGAGGTCAAACAGCTAGATGGCAGAGCGAGGTCCAGTTTAGAACCTGTCCTCCTAACATGCTCCCTAAATCCAACCAATCCTCAGGTCCTGTAGAGCTTAGTTCATAAAAATATCTCCAGTCCTTGTCACCCTCCTTGTCCTCTCTGCCCTTGCCCTAGTTCCTTCCAGTCCCTCTTGCCTGGAGCAGTGGAATAGCGTGTTCTAAGGAGTCTCTGTCTGCAGTCATGCTGGCCTCCAGCCCTCCCCTTTCACTCTGCAGCCAGAGTGGATCATTTAAAATGCAAAGCTGGGTATCACGGAGGGCACACATTGCGTGGAGCACTGGGTATGCAAACAATGAATCATGGAACACTACATCAAAAACTAATCATGTCCTGTATGGTGACTAACATAACATAATAAAAAAAATAAGTTAAAAAAATAAAAATAAAATGCAAAGCTGGGGACACCTGGGTGGCTAAGTCAGTTAAGCGTCTGCCTTCGGCTCAGGTCATGATCCCAGAGTCCTGGGATCAAGTCCTACGTCGGGTTCCTTGCTCAGCGGGGAGCCTGCTTCTTCTGCCTGCCGCTCCCCCTGCTTGTGCTCTCTCTCGTTCTCTGACGAATAAATAAAATCTTTACGAAGATAAATAAAATGCAAAGCTGACTGTAGCACTACCCAACTTAAAGCCCTCTTAGCCTGCCATTCTGCAAATTCCCTATTCCACGTTATAATCAAGAACCCACTACCTCTCCACTTTGTTTCTTAGTACTTCTTCCTTTGCACCATGAGGTCCCAGTTCCAACTCTGTCCTGCAGCCATTCTCCTTCCTGGCCTGCCCCAACCTCCAGGCTCGTGCCCTTTTCTCTACTTCGAATGTAGTAAGATGAAGGCTTTGTCTCAGTGTGGTTCTGCATTATATGATTTGGGTGACCTTGGGCAAGCTCCCTTGCCTCTCTGTGCTTGAGTTACCTTTGAAAATGTGGATAAGAGGGTTTGGGGGAGGATTCAAGGAGATAGTACCTACCAAATGCTTCAGACAGTGGTGGGTACTCATTTTTCTGTTTCATCTTTAGTCCTGGAATGGCACTGGGCTTAGCTGTACCTGCCAAAATTGTCAGATGAATCGTTAAAAGATGGGTACAATGTCTAGCAGGTGATAGGCATGCTGTGCAGCTTCTTTCACCCATCCCAAACCTTTGTTTTTTCATGAGTTAACTGCATTTTAGGGTTTCTGTCCCCCTTCTTTTGAAGAATATTTCTTTCACTTTTTGGATGCCATGATTTAGTAGGATGAGGATAACAGAAAGATACCTGAAGATATCTGTCAAGAGATACGTAACAGTTGCTAGGGTCCCATCAGGCAAGGATATGAACAAGCAAGAGGCTTAACCACAGAAAAAAGTTGGAGAAGGATTTCAGAAGGATTGTAGTATAGTTAGCATGTCAGGTTTAGGGAGGAATCTGAAACGATAGGGTGCAAGTCTAAATTATTCATTAATGTCTAAGACAGTGGTATGTAGTAAAACCTCCATTCACAGGAATCCATCTAAACAAAAGCTGAAAAAAAATCTTTTATTTTACTTTTGTTTATATTCAGTTTGTAGGAAAAGGACACAAATGGCAATAAAACAAATGGATAATCTTTTTTTTTTTTTTAATTAAAAGGCAAAAGGGGATATGCTGGAATGAGTTTGGATTCAACTAAATTCCTTCCTCTTTGTAGTCATTATCATTACTGTGTAAGAACTAGTGTTCAGAATCAAAATCATAGGGCATTTTATTCACAAACTACAGATTCTGATTTGGAATCAAAACTTTGAATTAGAACACTGGAGGAGGGAGGGAGAAATGGACCCTTCTAGCACTTCACATACATTATATTCTTGGAAGCATTTGCCAGAGTGAATGAACAGACTGGAGAGACTAGCTACTGATGAAAGATGAAGCAGAAAGGCTTCTCGGGTTGATCCCTTGTTCCCCAGGACACCTCCTTCTGGAGCATGCCTGTTCACCACAGTCATGTCGTGCGGAATCCCAAGTTAGTTCTGCATGCCTTGTGGGCTTTCAGTCCCTCTGGGCCCTATTGTCAGGAGCGTGGCATTTTGAAACAAGACCCCAGGTCTTATATCAAAATGAAATGGCCCTTGGCCAGGTTTACATTATTCAGTTAAATTGTGATTATGGGATTTTAAGCCAGACACAGGGACTTTCTGGCTCTGTGCAAAGAGTCATTTCCATCTGGATTTTCTGAGGCGCCAGATCTTACGTTCCTATTTAGGCAACTGAGGAACTTTGGTCTGATACTTTTGTGCCTTCTTTGCCAAAGTTCAATTTATTTGTTCGTTCATTCAACAGGTGTTTATTGAACTTCTACTATGTGTCTGTGGGGTGGGGATATAGCAGTGAACAAAGCAGACAAAAATCTTTATGTCCTGGGGCACCTGGCCGGCTCAGTCAGAAGAACATGTGACTCTTGATCTTGGGGTTGTGAGTTCAAGCCCCACGTTGGGTGTAGAGATTACTTAAAAATAAATTCTTAAAGTCTGTTATGTCCTAATGAAGAGATAGACAATAAACAAGTGAAACGTTTAGAATGCCAGAAGGTGGAGGGTGTTAGGAGAAAAATGAAGAGGGAATGAGGCAGCCAGTGTTGGGTATCTGTATTTTAAATAAGGTTGTCAGAGTGGGTCTTCTCGAGAAGAGGATGTCAGAAGGCCTCGAGGAAGGAAGAGCGTGATTGTGTGAAATGTTCCTTACTTAAAAGGCTCTCCTTTCTCCTAGAGCTCTGCCAACTGAAACTGCTGGCACTGAGTTTGCTCTATACTCTTTTTTTTAAAGATTTTATTTATTTATTTGACAGAGAGACAGAGCATAAGCAGGGGGAGGAGCAGAGGCAGAGGGAGAAGCAGACTCCCGTGGAGCAGGGAGCGGGATGTGGGGCTCGATCCCAGGACCCTGAGATCATGACCTGAGCCGAAGGCAGACGCTTAACCTACTGAGCGAGCCACCCAGGTGCTCCGCTCTATACTCTTTTTAAATATAAAAACTATTTTTTAATTGAAGTATAGTTGATGTTCAATGTTATATTAGTTTCAGGTGTATGATATATTGAATTGCCAATTCTGTCTGTTACTTAGTGCTCACCACGATAAGTTTAGTCACCATGTGTCACCAAATAGCATTTAGTACTGTATTATTGACTATATTCCTTCCCTATGCTGTACTTTGGTCTCTGTGACTTACTTATTTTATAACTGGAAGATTGTACCTCTTAATCTCCTTTATCTATTTCTCAGTACTCCCATCCACTTTCCCTCTGGCAGCTACCAGTTTGTTCTCTGTATTTAAGAGTCTAAAACTTTTTATTCATTTGTTTTGTTTTTTATATTCTACATATAAGTGAAATCACATGGTATTTGTCTTTCTTTGTCTGACTTATCTCACTTAGCATAATACCCTCTAGGTCCATCCATCTTACAGCAAATGGCAAGCTCTCATTCTTTTATGGCTAATAGTCGTGTGTGTGTGTACACACCACATTATCCAGTCATGTATGGGTGGACACTGGGGTTGCTTCCGTATCTCAGTATTGTAAATAATACAACCTACACTCTTTTTATTAAGATTACCTAAAAGCAATACCTTTAATTGCATGTTGGCATTAGGCAAAACACAAAGAGAAGCAACTGCTGTTTGCAGGGTGTGAGAGCTCCCCTCTCCCAGGGGTCAGTTCATGTTGTAATCATCTAGAGCCTCACCATGGAATCTGGTGGTGGCACTAGCTGGGTTCCTAATAGGACCAAACTCAAAAGGGATGCAGTGGCATGTCCCCTGCCCCCAAACACCCCAATCTTCCTTTTTTTAAGATTTTATTTATTTTAAGGAGAGAGAGAGTGGGGGGAGAAACAGAGGGAGAGAGGGACAAGTAGACTCCCCTTTGAGTGCAGGGCCTGATGCGGGGCTCGATCTCACGACCCTGAGCTCGTGACCTGAGCCAAAATCAACAGTCAGACGCCTAACTGACTGAGCCACCCAGGCACCGCAACCCCAGTCTTACCTGTTTCTTATTACTCCCCCAGAGATGTTCTGTGTGTATATGAACTTAAGAGCCAATGAGCAAATGTTAACATTTGTGTCTTAGGCTGTTTTCACTTACAGTGTATCTTGGTGATGTCTATACCTGGAGAATTGCCTCATTCTTCTGAATGACTGTGTAATACGCATAAAGTAAATGCTCCTTAATTGATTAACTTGTTTCCCACTGGTGGTGGTTTGCATACTTTGAATCTTTCGCTGGTATAAGTAATGCTGTAATGAACATCCTCGAAGGTACATGTTTTGTGTACACATATGGGAGTATATGTTAAGTTAAAATCTTAGGGGTAGAATTGCTGGATCAAAGAGAATGTACTTTCACATTTTAGCCAAAATGATCACATCACTCTCCATTGCAGTTGTACCACTTTGCACACCCACTGACAGTGTAAATGCCTCTTTTCCCACAGCTTCACCGACACAGTGTGTTATCGAACTGTTTGATCCTTGTCAATCCAATAGATGAAAACTGGTGTATCTTTGTAGTGTAAATTTGCATTCCTCTTTTTGTGAATGCACTTACTTGCCTGGGGTATGTGTTGTTCCTGATTGGATTTTCTCAGTATTTTCCTTTCTGATAAGACTCTATTCCCCTGTTTTTTAGATGTGTGAACAATTGTGTTATTATCTGTTTCCATATCATGCAGGTATTCTGGTGCTTTATTCCCCAAAGCAATAAGATTAAGAAGGAACATATCACATGTGTAATGGATGCCAGGAACAGTATACTATTTCAAAACTTTAAATAGCCTTTGGAAATAGTATACATAATCAAGTGCTTTACCTGCATTGTTTGATCTTCAAGCAAAGACACAGTTAGATGCCGGAGAATGACAATGGATAGCATGAATGTAGGAAAAATGTCATCTGAGCTGAACACCCAGCGCACGAGGCAGGGAGGGAGGTCAGAATGGATCTTCAGATTTTCATAGTTAGTTCTTGTTATTCTTGTCTTCACATGATCAGACCTGGGTAAAGCAAAAGTCGTTTTGTCTGGGTACTTGGGTATGATCAGTGCCTCCCTACAGTCACCCTACTCGTTGTGTCCCTAGAACCCCCTACGTTCTTGCCTTTAGTCAAGGGTCCAGGAGCCAAAGGAAGGAAACTCCCAGCCCGCGAGAGCAGCGTGTGCTCTGGACGGCAGCTCTGGGAGAGAAGCGTGGTGAAGTTGGCCCCCTCCCCTTGCCAAAGTGCCCACGGACCTGAGAGCTGCTTGTGGTTTTTTTTTTAAGATTTTATTTATTTGACAGAGAGATAGCGAGAGCAGGAACACAAGCAGGGGGAGTGGGAGAGGGAGAAGCAGGCTTCCCGCTGAGCAGGGAGCCCGATGTGGGACTCGATCCCAGGACCCTGGGATCATGACCTGAGCTGAAGGCAGACGCTTAACGACTGAGCCACCCAGGCGCCCTCCCTGCTTGTGTTTTTCTAGCCGCAGTTGGGTTTCTGGCCGTGTCCAGTGTCATCACCATGTCTGCCCCCTTCTTCCTGGGAAAGATCATCGATGTCATTTACACAAACCCCACCGTGGACTGCCTCTCCAAGCTGACCCGCCTCTGCCTGGTGCTCAGCGGCGTGTTCCTGTGTGGTGCTGCCGCCAATGCTGTTCGCGTCTACCTCATGCAGACTTCAGGTAAAACGGCCCCCGCCTTGCACGAGCGAGGCATTCCAGAGCACTCGAGTGGCGTCACGCGGGGCTGTCCGGGCTCGAGGTTCGTGTGCTCCAGGCCGTCTGTTCCTCTTTTCCTGCCATCACATTCAGCGGGGACAGAGCCCCTTGTATGGCCAGACGTTGGAGCTACGAATTGTTTTAGGTCAAGCACTCTCTTCTCAACTCTCCCTGTACACGAAGTGAAGTGAGGGACGGAGCCTGTCTGATGGGAGGTTTGCAGACACGGCCCGTGGTCAGGAGGCTGGAGTTCTGAGCCTCCTCCAGGGAATTGTGGAAACCTTATCTGCTCCATGTTTGTGTTTCCCCTTCAGTAGGCACTGGGGCAGGGATTTTTTACAGCATTTCCGTGGTGAGTCCTGGTTGTTAACAGGTGGGGGACTACCACAGTAATCCCAGAGCCCGGGATGCCAGACTCTAAGTCGCTTCTCAGTATTCAGCTAACAAAATACTCTGCAGATAATTAACCAGCGCTTGCCATATGAAAGTTCAATACAGAAAAGGATTGCCAAGGAGGAACAAAATTAGCTTTTGAGAAGTTAATGTAGTAAAGCTTATTTGTAAATAATATTTTTTAAACATCTCTCAGAGATCCTGTATTTTATCCCTGTATCCCCTCCTCCACATCCGCAGTCTGTGTATGGTTGCTAAGAGAAAATCAGTGCTTGTTACCGGTGCACGTCTGCCAATATGCCAGGGCTCAGGTGAGTCTGTTCCCACCAGGTGGATGCAGGCACCAGACATGCCTCAGAGGCTGTGGTGCTCAGAAGAGGTTGATGACCTCGGGCCAAGGTGGCTGCACCCCAGCTGATGCCATTCCTTTTTGCTTTTGCAGGTCAGCGCATTGTGAATAGGTTGAGAACTTCATTATTCTCCTCTGTTCTGAGGCAAGAGGTTGCTTTCTTTGACAAGACTCGCACGGGAGAATTGATTAACCGCCTCTCCTCAGACACCGCACTCCTAGGGCGCTCGGTGACCGAAAACCTCTCAGATGGGCTCCGGGCCGGGGCCCAGGCTTCTGTTGGCATTGGCATGATGGTATGTTGGCCTGGCTTGTGTTGGTACCTTCTAGTCAGGGCTTTGGCCTGTGCCAGGCCTCTCAGTCATGAGATAAGCTCAAGCTGAGCTGTTCTCATCATCCTGTAAGCCACTTAGCCAAGAGTGCTGTCACAGAGGCTGCGCACATGTGGAGATGGCTTCTTCCCGTGTGGCCCCCTGCAACCTTCGTTTCTCCAGAATGACTTATCAGGAGAGTGGACCATTACATTTAGCAAAGATTACATTATTGCCTGGCTTTTCTTTCTTTCTTTTTTTTTTAAATTTTTTATTGTTATGTTAATCACCATACATTACATCATTAGTTTTTGATGTAGTGTTCCATGATTCATTGTTTGTGCATAACACCCAGTGCTCCATGCAGAACGTGCCCTCTTTAATACCCATCACCAGGCTAACCCATCCCCCCACCCCACTCCCCTCTAGAACCCTCAGTTTGTTTTTCAGAGTCCATCGTCTCTCATGGTTCGTCTCCCCCTTCGGTTCCCCCCCCTTCATTCTTCCCCTCCTGCTATCTTCTTTTTCTTTTTCTTAACATTTATTGCATTATTTGTTTCAGAGGTACAGATCTGTGATTCAACAGTCTTGCACAATTCACAGTGCTCACCATAGCACATACCCTCCCCAATGTCTATCACCCAGCCACCCCATCCCTCCCACCCCACCCCCCACTCCAGCAACCCTCAGTTTGTTTCCTGAGATTAAGAATTCCTCATGTCAGTGAGGTCATATGATACATGTCTTTCTCTGATTGACTTATTTCGCTCAGCATAACACCCTCCAGTTCCATCCACGTCGTTGCAAATGGCAAGCTCTCATTCCTTTTGATGGCTGCATAATATTCCATTGTATATATACACCACATCTTCTTTATCCATTCATCTGTCGATGGACATCTTTTGCCTGGGTTTTCTAAGGCTGTATGAAAGAATGTTGCAGAAAAGAGCAACAGGTGGAGGGAGCCCTTTGGGTGCCAAGCAGTTGGGTTAAAGGAAAGATTATAAGTTACATTCTCTCCCTGCCCCCAAAAAGGCAGTGTTATCTTGACAAGACCAAGGAATCATTGCCTTTCCTCTTCTTGTAAGGAGGAGGGTAAATTCCATCCTTCTGTACACAGAAGTAGATCTATATTCCACTGAAGTGAGCTCTCTCTACCCCCACAGCCTCTTTCCTGCCTTAACTGGGTGGCTTGAGTACTGTCCTGTCTGTTTGCCTCACTCATCAGACCTGTGCTGCTGGCCAGGAGAAATGTCATGCAAGCCACATAGGTAATTTTAAATTTTCTAACAGCCACATTTTAAAAAGCAAAAAGAAAGATGAAATGAGATTAACTTTAATAATATATTTTACTTAACCCAATATAAACAAAGTATCACTTCACCATGTAATTTATAGAAAAAATTATTAATCTGATATTTAATATTATTTTTTTCATATTAAGATTTCAAAGTCCATTGTCTTTTATACTTATGGAACATCTCAATTCGGATGCTAAATTTTCATTGGAAATATTTCATCCTCATTTAGATTTATAAAACTTGCCATTGAAAAAGTAGACTGACGTACCAGGTTTTCCAGACATACCTAAAACCTTACCAATAAATGAAGAGAAATAGAGTATTCATTTTTAAGTTTAAATTTTAATTAAAACTAAACAAATTTAGAAATTCAGTTTCTCAGTCACACTAGCTACATCTGAAGTGCTCAGTAGCCATGTGATGCAGTGCATTTTCAGCATTGCAGTTCCAGATCCCTAGAACGAGGACTGTAATTTATCCCATCCCCCAAGTGGAATAGCTTGGGCTTATGTCGTCTTTGCTTCCATGTAGCACTCAATCCAGAGCAGAAGGATGTGTTGCAGACTGAGCTGGTAACATCAGATTATGGAAAGGAAAGGGACTGATACACTTCCTGCCCCACCGCAGAGGGCACCCCATGCAGATGGTTTGCTTGAGCTCCCGTGTAGTCAGGCCCCAGAACCATCAGGCCTGCCCTGATTGCATCATTCCCCCTGCGTGTGTCCTGCTGGCAGCCATCATCCCGAGGCCCTGCTGAACTGCATGACTTGTCTGCTCAGGAGGGATCATTCCATAAATTGAAGGTGCCAAGCTCATTCCTGCTTCAGGGCCTTTGTCACTTGCTCTTCCAAGACCCTATTACACCTGAAATTGTTCTCTCTGTCCCTCTTTTACCCATTTGCTATCTAGCTCTCCCCTTGGATAAAACTCCACATGGGTCAGTTATCTTCCAGGTACCTGGAATAGCGTGTGCTATGTGTAGGCATTCAGTAACGAGCTGTTGAATGAGAAAATGAACGAATGATTGGTTGATCCATCTATTACTGTACATTTCCATGTGCAACTTTTCCTCAGCTTTTGAAGAAAGCCTTTTGCTGATTATACTACTTTCTGTGCAAATGAGATTTGGCAGATTTTAACAATTTGTTGAAAAGATGCTAGTGCCATTAAAAATCCAGTCACCAAATTGCAGGGTTGACAGGAAAACCCACTATGTTATTTCTATAGAAGTTGATTACTTCCTCTTCGAGCAACTCCAGTTGTTGAAACTCCTTATGTTGAGTCCACATCCATCCTGCTGAACCGTCATTCCTCTGAGCAATGGAAACAGCTCTAACTCTTCTTCCACTTGTTAGTTCCACCCCCTGCTGAGAGTCCTCTTTCATCTGTCATTTGATAGGGGTTTTTGTGGTGTCTTTGCCATCTCGGCCATTTCAGTGAGACACATTGCTCTGGTTCTTCAGTGCCTTCGAGGGGATCCAGACTGGAATAAAGAATTCCTGGTGTGGTCTGGTCAGCATGGAGCCGCGTGGGCCTCCTTCCGTTACTCCTGTCCTGCCTTCCTCTCCTCTGTGGTTGAGCAGCGTCGCCTACTGTATACAGCATTGTATCAGCAATGGTACAGGGTTGGAGGGGAGAATATTTCCATCCTTCCTTCAGCAGCTTTGCCATGTTACCCCTGTGTGGCATGCTGAATTTTCATGGAGTTTTATGAAGATTGAAGATGTCCGAAAAGTTCCACCAAAACAGGGTGTACAACTTTGAGACAGCACCTTAAAACCTGCCTGTTAATTTAAACACACACACACACACACACACACACACCCCTATAGTAGGTAATGAGAATGTCTTGCTACTCTGTGTAACAAACACCTTTTGGCTTTTGTTTTTGACAGTTTTTTGTCTCACCTAATCTGGCCACTTTTGTTTTGAGTGTGGTGCCTCCAATATCCATCCTTGCCGTGATTTATGGACGTTATCTACGGAAACTAACCAAAGTTACACAGGATTCCCTGGCACAAGCCACTCAGGTAAAGGCCACTCCCCTGTGTGGTCTCCACTAGAATGAACTCAGAGCCAAGGTACTAGTGGGCACACCCTAAGAGATGTACTTCGGCTTTTCAAAAGCGTACTTACTTTTCCTTAAGTTAGCCCTCAAGATCCTAGAAACCGAAAATACTCTGCCTTCTAGACTACATTACTACCTACATCTTGGTGTAGATCCCACCTGACTGAACATGTATGAACTCCTTAGTGCTTTACCATCACTATTTCTTATAGGATGGAAAAGCTAATTATATTTTGAAAATAGTTTCTGCATGACACTCTGTCCTTTATTAATTAATAAGTGAAGCTTTGTAATGCTATCCAATACTGTATTTTTTAAAAATTAAAATTAACTTACATTTTCATGTTACAAAAACCAAGTGTGTTTGTAATTGAAAGCTTGAAAATATAAAGAGGGAAAATAACACATACAACCCTGTCTCTCAGAATGAATGTTATTAACATTTTAGAGCCTATCCTTTTTATCTATCTTTTTTCTCTGCATAAAAATATATTTCAGTGTCTGTTTATTAGCCCTCCTGTTTGTCTTTCTATCTACTTATATATGGTATGTATAGATAAATATGTATCTGTATGTTTGTATGTATAGATAAATATTTGTTTCCAAAAATAGGATTGTTCATATATTCTGCTTTGTAACCTATTTTTGACTTAGTCATGTATCCTGAGCAGCTTTCTATTGATAGTGTCTTAAAAATGAGAGCCCTGGGGCGCCTGGGTGGCTCAGTTGGTTAAGTGGCTGCCTTCGGCTCAGGTCATGATCCCAGGGTCCTGGAATTGAGCTCTGCATCGGGCTCCCTGCTCTGCGGGAAGCCTGCTTCTCCCTCTCCCACTCCCCCTGCTTGTGTTCCCTCTCTCACTGTGTCTCTCTCTGTCAAATAAATAAATAAAAATCTTTAAAAAAAAATGAGAGCCCCATTTTAACTTGCCTGTAGAAATCTTGAAATGTGACTTTCCTTTCCCTGAAATGTATTTATTATTCTCCCAGCTAGCTGAGGAACGTATTGGAAATATAAGAACTGTTCGAGCTTTTGGTAAAGAAATGACTGAGATAGAGAAATACACCAGCAAAGTGGACCACGTGATGCAGTTAGCAAGGAAAGAAGCATTTGCTCGGGCTTGCTTCTTTGGAGCAGTAAGTAGATCATTTTATTTTATTTTTTTAATTAATTTATTTTTTCAATTAGCAATAATCGCACCTCAGATAAACCTCATTGGCTACGATACTGCCACTGCGCAAAGCTGGTAAGTAGATCATTTTAAAAAGACTGCAAAGGGTGGATGTTATGACTGAAAGACATTTTTATTCTGTGACTTTGCCATGAGTAGAAAATAATTCTATTCCACTTCAAGACTAGGTGTGAGCATTCATAAACTATTTCTGTGAAAGAAGAGGAAAACCGCTACATACAACAAAAGGCAGTGGGTGATGAGACCAAAACAGCATGGGATCAGACAGCTTCCCGGTGTGGTCCAGACCACCTGCATCCGCTTCATCTGGGACCTGGCTGGACGTGCAGATCCTCAGCTTCACTCCAGACCTATGAATCAGAAACTCTGGGGCGGGGGCCAGCAATCCGTTTTAACAGGCCTCCAGGTCATTCTGATGCAGGCAGTTTGAGACCCACTGAGGATTAACCAAAATAACTTCAGTGTATCTCAAGAAAGAAGCATGAAAAAATTGATCACATTGATCAAAACTCAAATACGAAACTGAATAGAAAATCACCATGAGGGGAAATCCATAGCGTATTCAAATTGGAAAGAACTTCAGGTGATTCAATAATGATCATGATTTAGGGACATGGAGGAAGCAGAGGCCCAGATAAGGCAACATTGACCAGAGACCACGCACCTAACAACGCTCAAGGCAGATAAGAGAGACAGGACTCCAACTGCTTATCCAGCTTTGCTCGGGGTGTCACATTAGAATATATAAACACACATATTAACTATATATTCATCTCCTCCTTACGGAGGGAGTTCTTAATATTGTTCTTTCCTTTGCAAACTGACTAGATTGAGTAAAATAGGAATCAGATGGGTGTCTTAGCTTCTAGTTTTCCTATTGATGAGTATATTTTCTTCAGTACTATAATATTTCAAAAGTATTTTTTTATTTGAAATTCAGATTAAAATTTACTATTTGGAAAAATCTTGTTGTGATAGTTAAATGCAAAAAGGAAATTATAGGCCATGTTAATCCTTGTAGCATTTAGGTCTGTGGTTCCCACCTGACATCTCTGTTTTCTTCATTTGACAGACAGGGCTCTCTGGGAACCTGATCGTGCTTTCTGTCTTGTACAAAGGAGGGCTGCTGATGGGCAGTGCCCACATGACCGTGGGTGAACTCTCGTCCTTCCTAATGTATGCTTTCTGGGTTGGATTAAGCATTGGAGGTATATAATTTAAATAGGCTTGAGATTTACAAATTAAAAATCAGGTTATTGTTTCTGAAATAGAAATTTAACTTTCCCATTATACCACCTCTCATCCATTAATTTCCAACTGAAAAAACATTTCCTAGAATGTTAGTCCAACTTGACTTTGAAAGAAGAAATAAAGATATGAATGTGATCCCATGTAGATGGGCGGTTCCTTGGCTGGGAAGTTGAGGATTTTTACAGGCCTCTTGTGGCTCACTGAGCTCAGGGTCATACTGGAGCCGTATTTTCCCACTCGCATATTAAGACCGCTTGTTTGCTTTGGCCCTAGGAGGTGGGGAGGAGGAAGGACAGTGCTGAACAGGTGTGAACACAAACCCACAGTCCTGTGGTAGTGGTAGTTTCCCAACTGACAAATCACTGGGGAATAAAATTCCTTTTGTAAGAAGTCAACCATGTTCAAAATTGATGAACAATCAAACGGTATAAATTAGAAAGTTCATGAAACAGAGTTGCTTGCTTTTGTCAGGAATTTCTCAGAGTTCAGCTTTTGTTGTCCATTCCTGGCTAAAGGGAAGCAAGGTCCATGGAGGCAAATCTGTGGGAAGTCAGTGAGGTTTTCTTTTCTGTACCTCTCCAGCATGCCCAGCCAACAAGGGGCAAGAGATTTCCTGCTTTTTGTTTCCTTTCTTTGAAGACTGAGATAGAAAGGTTAGATAAATAGCCTGAGGTCTGGTCAACGGAAGTCTGGTATCCCACAGTGTCACCTCAACCTGAGATTTTTATTGTCAGGGTTTAAAGATAGAGGCTTTTCCTTAGACATCTGCAGGCAAGTGAGAATATATATTTTCTGGACTGAGATTTCCAGAGATCCCTGAAAATAGCATTTTAGTTCTGCTGGCTGCTCTTTTTTTTTTTTTAAGATTTTTATTTATTTATTTGACAGAGAGAGACACAGCGAGAGAGGGAACACAAGCAGGGGAAGTGGGAGAGGGTAAAGCAGGCTCCCCGCCGAGCAGGGAGCCTGATGCAGGGCTCGATCCCAGGACTCTGGGATCATGACCTGAGCCGAAGGCAGACGCTTAACGACTGAGCCACCCAGGCGCCCCTCTGCTGGCTGCTCTTGAAGAAAAACCTGATTAAGACGGTTCAGGGTGCTGAGTGGCTTGGGAAGTGAGAGGGTCAGTTCAGGAGGAGCTGGTGATGTGGTTAGGTCTTCTCTCCACCCCTGGGTTGAGCCTGCTGGATTGCAGGGTCTCAAATCTGGGCGGTCACGTTCCTTCAGGTCTTCTGGCCTGCCTCAGAGTGGACTTACCTACTACCACGTCCCCTCCCTGTGGCCTTTCTGTTCACATTCCGTGCTTGACCACAGTCAGCTTTCCTCCCCTTTCCTGCCACAAGTTGACTTGATCTTTCTCACTGACACATCATCCTCACCCAAAGTCCATAGTTTATATTATGTTCACTGGTGTTGTATATTCTATGGGTTTGGACATGTATCTATCATCACAGTATCATACAGAATACTTTCACTGCTCTAAAAATCCTCTGTGCTCTGCCTCTTTCTCCCATCCCCTTACCCTTCACAACCACTGATCTTTTTACTGTCTCCATAGTTTTGCCTTTTCCAGAATGTCCTATAGTTCAGATTGACATCTTTCATTTAGTAAATGGCATTGAGGGTTCCTCCATGTCTTTTCAGGGCTTAATTAAAGCTCATTTCTTTTTAGGACTGACTAATTTCATTGTCTGGTGTACCACAGTTTATTTGTCCATCCACATATTAAAGGACATCTTGGTTACTTCCCAGTTTTGGTAATTATAACTAAAGATGCTATAAATATCCATGTGCAGATTTTCATGTGGGCATAAGTTTTCACCTTCTCTGGGTAAACACAAAGGAATGAGATTGCTGGATCATATGGCAAGAGTATGTTTAGTGTAAGAAACTACCAAAGTGGCTGTCCCATTTTGCGTTCCCGCCAGCAGTGAATGAGGGTTCCTGATGCTCCACATCCTCACCAGCTTTTGCTGTTGTCAGAATTTTGGGTTTTCGTCATTCTATTAGGTGTGCAGTGGTATCTTGCTGCTGTTTCATTTGCATTTCCCTGATGACATATGATGTGGAGCATCTTTACATATGCTTATTTGTTATCTGTATTTCTTTAGTGATGTCTTTGAGTTCAGGTCATTTGCCCATTTTTAAATTGGGTTGTTTGTTTTCTTATTGTTGAGTTTTAAGAGTTCTTATATTGTGGATATCTGTCCTTTATCAGGTACTTCTTTTACAAATATTTTCTCCCACTCTGTGGCTTGTCTTCTCATTCTCTTTGGAGAGCTCAAGTTTTTAATTTTCATGAAATCTAATTTATCAGTTCTTTCTTTCATTGATCATGTGTTTGGTGTTTATCTACAAAGTCATCACCAAACCCACAGCCATTTAGGATTTCTCCTATGTTACCTTCTAAGAGTTTTACAGTTTTGTTTTTTACATTTAAGTCTATGATCCATTTTGAGTATTTTTGTGAAGGGTGTGAGGTCTGTGTCTAGATTCTTTTTTTTTTTTTTTTTTTGGCATGTGGATGTCCAATAGTTCCAGCACCATTTGTTAAAGATTATCCTTTCTTTTTTTGAATTGCCTTTGCTCACTTGTCAAAGATTAGTTGACTATATTTATCTGGATCTATTTCTGTCCAGTGCATTTTTAATTTAACCTGAAGAGTTTAATCCACTGTATTTTGCACAAATTTCCACAAATATATGCATGCACAAAAATACCTTAGAAAGAATATTTGGATAGTATTTTTGCAGCATCCTTACTAAGGGAAAGTATTACAAGTATATGTTCTTGCAGTTGACATGGCCTAGTGTACTTGGAGTTTGTTTAAGTCATTAATTAATTCATAGTTCAAAGGTGACTTTAAAAAGAGATGGTTGGAATATTTAACATTTCCAAATTCCTTTTCAGTTTTTAGCCTAGTAAAAGTTCTATTTGTTGAGTGACTGAAAGGGGGGGTTTGATTTTGTGGATATGAATTTAAAATGAATATTGAGATGTTTTATATTCCTTTTAAGTGTTATATTTTATTTATATTGTTATGTTTTTTGACTAGGTAGATTTTCTCTGTAACATTGTGATTTTAATTCAGTTGTTGATTACTATGGCTATATGCATTTGTAAATTCCCAATCAAACATTTAATCTTCTTTAGAAATCAATGAAATTGGAGGAGAAGCTGAGGGCAAACAAGGGTATGAGAGGGAATTTTGAATACGGTAGTTGCCTCAAATCCTTTTTTGAAAGGTAACAGATTTTATATTAAAAGCAAGTTATTGTGACTGTCCGCAGAGGTCTGGGAGTAGCAGATTGTCATTTCCTGGCATCGGTGACAGATATGTTTGCTTCTTGTCCTCAGGTCTGAGCTCTTTCTACTCGGAGCTGATGAAAGGGCTGGGTGCCGGGGGACGCCTCTGGGAGCTCCTTGAGAGAGAGCCTGAGTTGCCTTTTAATGGTGGGTCTCCCATGCGTTTGTTCTTTGCTAGGATTAAACAAATGTGGCTTTGGACAGTTAGACCAACTCCCTGCTCTACCTGCAAAGGACAAGCATGGCAAGGATGTCATCCCTGCCACACAGCAGAGAAGGGTGATCAGAGGGGCAGGCAGTGAGAGAGGAAGGATGGTGCCAGGCCCTGCTGCTGGGCAGAGGATGGCCCTGGAAGCGAGGGGGCTGACCATGCAGTGTGCCTTCCTGCAGGTGATTTGTTACCACCACAGCAGGAAGGAAGTGAGTACCACCCAGGGGTGCACATAGGAAGGGCCCTGGCCAGTCCACCAGATTTGTCTTCTGTAGTGATTCTGATGTTTGGGCGGCGGGGAGGGTGGAGGAAAGGAAGACAGATCACACATATAAAAGCCTCTGAATTTCTTGGCTTTGGATAGTGAGCTAGGGGATGCTGGTGTTAATTGGCTAGAGCCATCTCCTTTATTAGCTCCTTTCCTGGAAGCTAGGTCTGGGGGAGCTGTGTGGCCCGGAGCAGTAACCACTCCTCACTCACTGACTCCCAGGACATTGTGGCTTAGCCCCAGATCATGAGTGAAAGCCCAGCATTCTCCAGTGTGACGGGCTGGAGGAAGTAAACACAGCTAAAAGAGATTGAGCAGCTTCTCCCAAGTCATTAGCAAGGTAATATCAGGCTCTGAAGCTGTTGCACAAGGCGCACCCATTTACCGTCATTCTCTCAAAATATTTATTTAGAGTAGATAAGATAAACCCTGGCCCTGGGGAACTACAGAGGCAGTGGCACAGAGGAAAGGCAATGGGCTTGAAAGCAGACTGCTCCACAGGTGAAAACGAGCTCCACTACCTGTTGTCTCTGAGAGTCAGTGCCTGGTCCTCTCTGCCTCTCAGGGCTGTGAGAATCAGACAAGCGCATATGTAGAGTGCCTTGGACAGAGTGAGTGCAGGGCAGGCTCAAGGTAAGTGTTAGACAGAGGCCTGATCCTGCCGTGGCCAGTAAGAGCTCCTCCTGCAGGTGAGCACAGGAGCTGTGGGCGGGGGCCGTCTGTAGGCAGACAAGTGGGAGAACGGAATTCGGCTGTCAGCTTGATCTTTGCGTTACGTAACTAGTATTCTATCTTGTTTCAGAAGGGGTCATTTTAAACAAGGAGAGCTTCCAGGGCACTTTGGAGTTTAGGAATGTGCATTTCGCCTATCCAGCTCGCCCAGAGGTGCCCATATTCCAGGATTTCAGCCTTTCTATCCCATCAGCATCGGTCACAGCGCTGGTTGGCCCAAGTGGTTCTGGCAAATCAACAGTGGTGTCGCTCCTGCTGAGGTTGTATGACCCCGTGTCTGGTGAGTGCTTCATCACATGGTAGGGTGAGAGGACTCTCCACAGCCCCTCTGCTCTCATGTTCTGGGAGAGGACCAAATTATGCAAAGACCTTGTATGTGAGAATTCTGAAATGCCAGAGGGCTTGTTTCCAGGAAAGAAATCCCTTATACGAAGGTGCCACTTTCAAGAGTATACAGAAGTCCTGTCAGGCCGTTTGTGTATTTCATGTCTGACCTCCTCACCTCTTTGTACTTGGAGCTGATGAAAGGGCTGGGTGCCAGGGGACGCCTCTGGGAGCGAGTGACTTCCTGAATTCTACCTCCTCATCTCCCGTGCTGGTGTGCCCTTCTGATGCCCCCTCTCCTGGGGCGGGCAAGGCTGCTCCACATCTCCAAAAGGGTGCCCACGTGTGGCCGAGCAGCACCGCCCGCCAGCAGCACCGTGGAGTACGTGCTACTCTGTGCCGGCCACTCAGCTTGTAAAGCTCTCTGGAAGCCTTCAGGCTGCGTGCGCCCATGAACTGCCCTGTGGCTAGCGTGCAGACGGGTGATTTGGCAGCCAGGGACTCCCTTCTATGTGACTGCTTTATTGAAGCTATTTTGAGGTAGTAGGGATTTTCTTAATGGGTTTTTCTTGTTCTGGTTTTTACTTTTAACTGGATTATAGCATCTTTTAGAGCAAAGAATATGTTATTTTACTTCTTTATATCCTTTGTTAATTAAGATGTAAGTGACATATAACATATCAGTTTCAAGTGTGCAACATGATTCAGTGTGTGTATATATTGTGAAATGTCTAGTTAACATCCATCACCGCACATAAAGTTTATATCCTTCTTTATATCAGAGCCTGGACTAGATAGTCCATATTAATGGATTTAATTTTGGACTGAGAAAACAATGGTGTTTCTCGGCAAGAAAACAACTCTAGGTAAAAATCACATCATTAATTTAAAATCAGTATGTCTTGTGATCTTTGTATCTGTGCTTTTTGGTTAAAACCATGAGAGAGCTGGTTATATGCCAGATAATTATTTGACTTGCAGATCCTGATCCAGGGAATCACCAACTGTGTTAAAGTGGGTGTTAACTATACTGTTTGCCTCTGGAATCCCTGTTTTGATTCACTCTACTTGCTATAAAATTCTGAATTTAGAAAAATCCTAGCAAGTCAAAATATGAAGCCTCTAGTTTCTTTATCATGGTGAATAAATATCAAGGAGAAAAGAAACTACATGTAAATTCCAGCCTTCGCAGACTGTAGAACACTTGTACTTTTTAAGTCAAAGACCTCAGGTTTTTGCCAGTGTATGAAAGTTTACAGCTGGCTTGTATAATTCCACGCCCCTGACAGAGAAAGCATGGTGTTTCTTAGTCAACGTCATCGTCATCCCCAAGCATTACTGAGTTCCCTGCGTGTTGTAGAATTAATTCTGTTAGCTAGGGTCACGGAATTACACCTGATTATTTAAAAGCTCTGCTATGGTATCAGATTCGTGGCTGTGGATGATGAGTCTCCTCCAGCTGCATTTATGCAGGAAGGGATATTTTAAGGAGTAATAAATGAGCTAAAAAAATCACTGGCAGGATTGAATTTCCAGGACACTCCTCAAAACTTCGCCGCAGAACCAGGCCTTCACGGTAGTTGCTGACATGGTCAGCAAGCTCCAGAGTTAGGCGGCCACTGTCACAGGTGCCAGCTTCAGAATTCCACCAGGACTGCCAGTGTTGGTGCCAGTACGTGGGCATCTCACCGCGTGCCCCTTCCACGTGACTCGGCTTCTGAATCAGCATGGCACAGGTGAATCTTCTCGGGGAGCCGAGTCCCTCCGGAAGGGAAGCCACCGCAGCAAAGCAAGCTGGGTGGATGAACTAGTGGGTGGGCTAGGCAGACTGGACCACTCCTCACCTCTTTCTACTTGGAGCTAACCACTGCAGGGGGACAGTAGACAGGGAAAGGCCGTGAAATACGTTGACTTTAGATGCTGTTTGGAGATTTTGAACATACTTTGAATCTTTAAAAGAACTGAATGTGGAATTTGTCCACCAGATCCTTTCTGTGTTTACATTAGTCATTGGCCCCATGACACTCCATGACTTTCCTCTCCTTTCTACAAGGAACTATCAGTCTCGATGGCCGTGATATCCGTCAGCTAAATCCAGTCTGGCTGAGATCCAAGATTGGGACAGTGAGTCAGGTAAGAAGAGAGGTTTCTATTTTTATTACACTGTCTTTTATATTCGCTTTTATTATGTATCTTTTCCTTAGACTTGAACTCCTCAAAAGAGAAGGAATGGAAGTTCTCCAGATGTGCTAAACTAATCTCCCATCGCATGTTTTTTAGGTTTGTTTTTTAGTGCTGTATCCTCAAGACCTTTAACACTTGAACCAGTTGTAACCGACTTTTGATCCAAAGCTGGGGACTAGTATAACTTTGTAATGCAGGTAGTCCAGAGGATGGGGAGGAAATGATAGAACTTTTTAGCTTTTCCTGACTCTTCCACAATTCCCATTCTCATCACCAGCACAGTCTACTGTTTTATATAATGGGTTTCAGGAATAAGCAAGCAAAGATTATGGCAAGAGCCAGGGTCTCCTTGCAAAGAGGTCGCAGATTTTAAGGCAGAATGTTAGTGTAATATGGTCACTTTAATGAGATCATTTGGTGCAGGAAAATTTTGACACAGCTGTTTATATTTTACTACCAGGCTATGTGCACAGCAGACAAACCTGAGGTTTCCCTCATTTCTGAGCCTCCCCCTCTAATGAACTTCTCCTCAGACCTTACCCTCACCCCACTCCACTAGGTGAGGAGCGGGAGGGGCAGTGATGGGGGCGGCTTGGTAGTATATGGATAGCAGCAGCGCATATTGTTTAGGGATGGAGAAAAGAAGCTGGAAGTTTATTTGCTTTTTTTAGGACTATTCCACAAGGTTCTGTTAAAATGTCATGTTCCCACCTGGTTTGTGTCTATTTCAAAAAGTAATGAATAGAGATGGATTCCCCCTCGATCCTTAGTGGGAAGCCCACAGCTGGGAAATATAGATGGACCCGGCGCCTTCCATACCTGCCAATTCCTAAGGGAGGGAGCTTGCATTTATGAAGTATCAACTATGTGCCAGGCACCTGCCATGGGATCTCATTTCCTATGGTATCATGATGAAATCAATCCTGTTCATGGAAAAGCGTGAATTTTTTAAAGACAGCTGGGCGAATTTATGGAGAATGAGGAAATAAAATCAAAATAGTATAAAGTTGGGTACCTGGGTGGCTCAGTTGGTTAAGCATCTGACTCTTGGTTTCAGCTCCAGTCTTGGGATTGAGCCCTGCGTTGGGCTCCATGCTCAGTGTGGAGTCTGCTTGTCCCTCTCCCTCCCCTCTCTGCTCCTCCCTTACTCACTCTTGCGCATGTGCAAGTGCTCTCTCTCTCTTTCTCTCCAATAAATAAATAAATAAAAATCTTAAAAAAATAGTATAAAGTTGACCCTTGAACAACATGGGTTTGAACTGCATGGGACCACTTATACGTGGTTTTTTATACCACAGTACCGTAAATGTATTTTCTCTTATGATTTCTTAATAATGTTTTCTTTTCTCTAGCTTACTTTATTGTAAGAACACTGTATAGAATATATATAATACACAAGGTACGCGTTAATCAATGTTCATGTTATCAGTAAAGCTTCCAGTCAACGTAGGCTATTAGTGGTTAAGTTTTGGGGGAGTTCAAAAGTTATACTCAGATTTTCAACAGCATGGGGTCAGCACCCCTAACCCTCATGTTATTCAGTGGCTGACTGTGTATTCTTTGAGAGCAATTTAATAGTTTCTTAGATGTAAGTACTGTAGTAAGCTTCACTATATTTCCTAGATATGCTTGAAGTCTATTTTGAAATTTGCAAGAAATAATGTTTTGTTTCCAATTTGCAGGAACCAATTTTGTTTTCTTGCTCCATTGCTGAGAACATTGCTTATGGTGCAGACGACGCTTCCTCGGTGACTGCCGAGCAGATAGAGAGAGTGGCTGATGTAGCCAACGCAGGTGCTTTCATCCGAAACTTCCCCCAAGGATTCAACACTGTGGTCGGAGAAAAGGGCATTCTCCTTTCAGGTACCTTTTTGTTACTGCTTGGCAGCAAAAACTCTTGCTCCAAAGAACTCTGCAGCATTTCATACAGCAGTATTAATTTCTAATTAGGCTTTTGTCCTTAGAGTTTATGAGATTGGACTTTCCCCTTTCTGAAATCTCTTTTGTATGTGGATAGCTCCCCAGTTTCCTTCACTTTGTACCTCAAAGGTGTTCCCAAATTCCCGCGGAGTGTCCCACCGAGTAAGAACTCAGCCACAGCAGCTTTTTTCTCATCTGAGAAAAGAATGTGTTTTGCAACTTGAGATCCTTGAAAATTGCAGAAAATAAGACAGATACAGGGTGGCGGGATGATTTGTCCAGGGAGGCAGGGGCTGTGAACATAGAGCAGAGCTGAAATTGAAGAGTTCTCTGTTCCCCACTTTGTACTTCTTCACATGTTAGACCAGCGGTCCACAGACTCTCCTATAAAGGGCCAGAGAGTAAATATTTTAGATTTTATGAGCCACATGTGGTTTCTGTCACATATCCTTTGTTGATTTTTTTTTTTTTTTAAACAACCCTGTAGGAATGTGAAAACCACTCTTAGCTTGAGGGCCGTGCACAAACAGGAGCTGGTCCTGATCTGGCCCCACGGCACAGTGTACCACGCCCTGTGCTGGACACGGGCAGGACTTGCGGCTGAGGCTCAGTCGCTGTTCCCTGGGATGTTAGAGCACCTTAGAGCGCATCGCATTCTGGGTACCGTATTTTCAGGAGGGAAAGAAAAGACTTGTATTCTATTGCCTTAGAATACAGAAGTGAGACCAATGAGTAGACGTAAAGGGAAATACATTTTTGGGTAAACACAGATAATTTTTTCGTTACAGTTATTGACACGTGCTGCCTTCCATGGAATGAGCGCTCTGTCCCCGGAGGTGTCTGCCTCCGTGTCAGAGTGAAGGTGGCCGGGTTGGACTGGAGCAGTTGTCCTTTCCAACTCAAAACTTTTTTTTTTTTTAAAGATTTTATTTATTTGACAGAGAGAGACACATCGAGAGAGGGAACACGAGCAGGGGGAGTGGGAGAGGGAGAAGCCGGCTTCCCGCTGAGCAGGGAGCCCGATGCGGGGCTCGATCCCAGGACCCCGAGATCATGACCCGAGCCGAAGGCAGACGCTCAACGACTGAGCCACCCAGGCGCCCCTCCAACTCAAAACTTTTTGTTTCAGGTTAGACCACAGAAAATTTAACACAGACATGTTTTGATTCTGTATGATTTTTTTAAACAATAGGCAGTGGATGAAAAAATGTTTTGGATAGATTTGCAAGACTGCAGCAGTAGAATCACACATGGCTATGTAAAAGTGACCTGCTCTGGCATCTCTGAAACACCTCCTTGGGTAGAAAACCAGTTTCAGCTGCTCATGGTGACATTATTGAGCGTCAGGGGGTGGAGCCGGGAGCTACCTCACTCCATCCAACAAGCGTGTCACCTTCTCTCTTGGAACAGATTCTACAAGTCCTTCCCTCTACCCGGATTCTCAAGCTCCCATTTCAGAGTGAAATAACCAAAGGTTTCAGCCCATGCTAATTTTCTGGGGGGAAGAAAGGACATCTAGTGACAGATTCCCAGTGCACTAATTGGCACTGAGGATTTCTCAGAGCTGACCCAAAGCCCTCAGCTGGCTGCTGAGCCAGCCCACCTCAGAGCACTCCGACACCCTCACCAACTTCAGAGGTTCCAAAAAAAAGGGATTTCCCTGGTTCCCTTGTTGTGAGCACGGGGCTGCCTATTTGAGGACAGCTTTTAGGAGCACCACACATTTCAGTTGTAATTTGATTTCAGTTCATCATTTGATGAGCTTCTTTTAAATGAAATAATGTAATGTCCAGTAAGTACTATTAATAAGTATTTCATCCAATAAAACCAACCAAAAAGGATTGTTTTCATCACCAAAAATGTAGGTAGTGAGTTTTCCAAAATGAAGTAAGTCGGGAGACGTCCTGAGTAGTGTTCTCTGAGACTACCAGTTGTAACTTGGGAGTCCCGTCTCCTAGAGTAAAGGAGAGAAGGTGGTGTGAGGCAAAGAGGAGGAAAGGGATTATCATAGATGTTCTTCTGCCTCCCTCTGTCTGTCCCATCTGCATTTACCCACTCCTACCCACCCGCACCCCAAGTTTCTTCCCTTGCTTTTAGTAGAATTTGAGTTCTAAGAGGGCAGATTAAAGTGGCTTACTCAGACCTTGGTTCTGCCACTTACCAACTATTAGACCTGGGACTGGTTATTTTGTGCCTTGGTTTTTCATCTGTGAAAAGGGAATAATTACAGGATCTACTTCATAGGATTTTTTTTAAGATTGAATGAGATAACACCATAATGCTTTTAGACAATGCCTGGTACATAGGAACTCCTCAATAAATGTTAGCTATGATCATTGTTATTAATTTTGAAGTTGATGAGGAGACAATATATTTAAAAAATAGGCCTTTGTTCTACTGTCTATCTCAGATGTGACTAACCAGAAGAAGCTATCTTCAAATTGCCGCTTAGCTTATCAGAAAAACCTGTTACCAAGAATTTTTGTTAAGGCTTTCAAGTTTTAAAAAAAATATATTGTCATTGTCAGGTGGGCAGAAACAACGGATTGCAATTGCCCGTGCTCTGCTTAAGGTAAGCTTGAAGCCATTTGGCCAAAATTTTTTTATTATCATTTTTAATTAGGGACCTTATAATTTGTAATTTACTCTTCTTCTTCCTTTTGTTTGGTTTTTTTGGACGGGAGGGTAGATATATGGTTGATAGTTCTGGTGAAAGATGAGTTGGGAGTTCCACTGAGTACATGTTGTTCCAATTTAACAAGGATTTCTTTGGCATTAGCAGCCCAGTGCTGTGCTAGGGTTGTTGGAGGGAGAAAACTTTAACACATGGACCTTCTGTGAAGAAGTATATGGTCTAACAAGCGAAACAGTGATTATATAAAAATATCAAAACAATACAAGTATGATTCTTTGTATAAACTATAGTCAACTGGTAAACTTAGTAGTATAGACTGGAAATACTTACCCAAGACTCCTAAGAGGAGAGGGAAAGCCATTTTAGCTGAAGGCCCCAGACATTGTAGTTTGCAGGAAATGATAGCCTTCCCCTTTGTTATATAACTACTCTCCTCAGATTTATAGATGATGTTTTTAAAAAACAGCTTTATTGAAGCATACCATAAAACTCACCAGTTTGAAATGTACTCTTCAGTGACTTTTAGTAAATATACAGTTGTTCAGCCATCACACAGTCCAATTTTAGAACATTTCTGTCACCCCAGATAGATCCCTTGTACCCACTTACAGTCTTTCCCCACTCCTGGCCCTAGTCCCAGGCTGCCACCAATGTACTTTCTGTCTGTTCTCATTTGCCTTTCTGGACATTTCAGATAAATGGAATCAGACAAGATGTGACCTTTGCATCTCGCCTCTTTTACTAGTATAATGTTTGTTTTTTCAAGGGGAGAGGGGCAGGGGGAATGGGAGAGAGAGAATCTTAAGTAGGCTCCACTCCCAATGTGGAGCCTGACACGGGGCTCGATCTCGCGACCTTGAGATCATGACCTGAGCCGAAATCAAGAGTTGGAGGCTTAACCGACTGAGCCACCCAGGCGCCCCACGAGTATCATGTTTTGGAGGTCTGTCCGCATCTCCGCCTATATCAGTCCTCCTTTACTCCTTTCTCTTGCTGAACAGTATTCCTCTGTGCGGGCACAACACGGCTCGAGTACCCACTCGCCAGTGCTGAACATTGGGGCTGTTTCCAGGCTAGGGCTATTGTGACTAGCGCTGCTGTGAGCAAGCAGTGTCCAAGTTTCTGTGTGAACATACGTTTTCATTACTTGTCAGCAACTTCCTAGGCACAGCTAGAATTTAATGTGTTAGAGACATCAGCTGACTCTTACCTTGTCTCAGTTTTATGTGATGCTCCTAACTAAACTACAAGCAGGACCTTGAGAGTCTAGACTCTGTCCTACTCACTTTAGATCCTGCCTCACACTGCTGGTTGACTGGCCAACAGGGTAAAACTGCACTGTAAACAAGGTCCAGTCCAGCAATGCCCGCGACAGTGGCTCAGAGAGTCACCTCTGACTCTTCCATTTATGTGCTTACCTCACACAGTTAGGAGTCCGTGCTTTTCTTTTTTGTAGCAGCTTTATTGTGATATAATTTACATCCTATACAGTTCACCCATTTAAAGCGTGCAGCTCAGTGCGTTTCAGTGTAGTCCGAGTTGTGCATCCATCACCAGAATCAATTTTAGAACATTTTCGTCACCCCAGGCAGAGACGCTAGATTCTTTACCAGTCACACATGGCCTCCTCTCTTATTTCTCTATCGACCTCAGCCCCAGGTAAACACTTACCTATTCTCTGTCTCTGTGGATGTGCCTGTTCTGGACATTTCATATAGATGGAGTCCTGCAATATGGGGCGTTTTGTGTCTGGCTTCTGTCACGTAGCAGAATGTTTTCAGGGTTCATCCATGTTGTATCGTGTATGAGTACTTCATTTCTTTTTATTACTGGGAGTTTGTGTTTTGATAATAAAATTGTGTTCCTTTTCAAAGGAAAAGAACATTAAAAACATTAAAAACAATTAAAAATGTTTTTCTTTTTTCAGAATCCCAAAATTCTTCTCCTAGATGAAGCAACCAGGTGAGCATATCTTAATACTCTGTGTGATTGTACAAGCCAAATTCTTCCTTTACCAAAAACTTACTATTCTGTACTTCAAAGCGGTACAACTGAAAATGCAGTTTTTCCCGCTCCCACTTTAAAGTGAACAGGTCTGAATTAATAATGACAGCTGGGAGGCAGTGGACGGGCCGGGTGGGAGGCAGTGGACGGGCCGGGTCAGAAGTGGAGGGTTCTTGGGCACCTGGGTGGCTCAGTTGGTTAAGCGACTGTGTTCGGCTCAGGTCATGATCCTGGAGTCCTAGGATCGAGTCCCGCATCGGACTCCCCGCTCGGCAGTGAGTCTGCTTCTTCCTCTGACCCTCCCCCTTCTCATGCTCTCTCTGTCTCATTCTTTCTCTCTCAAATAAATAAATAAAATCTTAAAAGCAAAAAGAAGAAGTGGAGGGTTCTAGTCTCAGTTCAGTCCCGTTTGTGATGAGCCCCGGGTCACACTCAGCAGCAGCTCCACAGAGTGCTTTCTACTTCTGTGACAGCAGGTCTATGGAAATCAAGGGTCCCAAGTTTCCTTTTTGTAGTATTTTTATAATATAAAAAAATAAGATAGTAGAAGTGTATATATAGTAGAAGTGGTGATCTTGGTCGCGGTGAAGATGCGCTGCTCCTGTAGGGTAACTGCGTGTGTGACAGGAAGCACATGAGCGCGCGGCGTGCGTGGGACTGACGTCTTTGCTTTCTCACACGGTTTCCTGTTTGAAGTGCCCTCGATGCTGAAAACGAGCACCTTGTGCAAGAAGCTCTAGACCGACTCATGGAAGGAAGAACAGTGTTAATTATTGCCCACCGTCTGTCCACTATTAAGAATGCTAATATGGTGGCTGTTCTTGACCAAGGAAGGATTACAGAATGTGGGAAACATGAAGAACTGCTTTCAAAACCAGATGGGACATACAGGAAATTAATGAACAAGCAAAGGCTTAGTTCGGCATAAAGGAGCAATTACTGATAAAGTGAACATGAGAGGCTTTAGAGCAAAACATCGTTGCAGGAAAAAAACTTAGAGATGGTATCTAATCTGTAAATCATACTTCAGGTTATTTAAAATACGCCTATTTTTTCCAAGGTGGGTAAAATATCGTTTTGAGATGTACCTGTTCTCAAGACCTTTTTATTCAAAGTTTTAATAGTTGTAACTTTCTAAATGTCTATAGCACTGAAGTTATTTTCAGGTTTTTTACTTTCTTTTATCCTGGAATACTTTAATTAATATAACATGGCACCTCATTTTTATTTTTTACCCGCTGCTACAGGTTGAAGCTGTTGTCCAATGACAACTTTGAAAAGGGGATTATAAATAAAAAGCTTAATTATTTTAGGTGATTTGCCAACCACTGTGTAATTCTCTTGGTAGTATTCTGCCTACATTGTGTCTCATTTTACTAGAAGATGAAAATTGTCGCTTTTTTTATTCTGATAATCTCCTGAAGTGAACCTGACATACAGACATAGAGGAATAGTTAGCATCACATAGCGAGAAGGGAACATTTATGTTCCCACCTCCTGTGTCTTCAGGGGTATGAAACTTCAGGTATATGTGTTCCTCTGGGATGAGACCATGTTTGGATGTGTGTGGTTTTCAACATTTTTAGCATGTGAAAGCCTGACGAGTTTTAAAAAGGGAAGAAGCCCATCCTTTGAATATGGAAACTTCTATTTTCATTATTCACACATTTCTTACTGTGGAAAGTCAGGCATGAACTGCTAGGTACTATCAAGAGGTAAAAATGAATTTTACATTTAAGTCATCCGAAGGCATTTATTTTGAAAGTTATCTTTTAAAAATTTATAATTCCTAGCCAGATTTTAGGTTTTATCCATTAAGTACTTTTGAAATTTCATTCAATGAAGCAAAAACCTAAATAACTGTAATTTTCCACCTTAAAACATTTGAAGAAAGCTTAGTTCTTCCTATTCTACAGAATATCAAGAAACTTTCAGAACTTGTTATTCTTCTGACAAAAGGACAATAGCTCTTTTTATTTATGGTTATAGTTTTATTCACCCAAATGCCTCCAAATTCTGAAAGCAATGCTGATAACCATTAGATTTGCCATATTTCAAATCAGTGCTGTTAATTTGCTGTTGCCTCAAGAAAAAGTGCTTCTTTTACATTGATGATGCCAGAACCTAAGAAATAACTGTGTTGATGTAACTAAAATGGAAGTTTGCCCGTGTTCTAAGTATTGATGAGTTCACTGATTATGCTGGAAGGAGAAACCACTACTTCATGATAAGCGTGTGGTATTATAATTCATTCTACATAAGGGAATTTATTATTGAATAAAATGAACTCAGTGAATGAATGAACTCCATGTTCTTTGTATTAGGAAACAATACATCTGTGACAATCATTTTAACAAGCTTTACTTGTATTCTTTATACAATTTGCTATTATGATGTGGTTCTCAGAAAGCAGACAAAACACAATTACAAGGTTGGATCTGAGGGAAATCTCTTTGTGCCATAGAAGTATTTACAAAATTGAATTTGATCATTATATTTTTTTTTCTAATACAAAATGTTCAATTGTGTCTTTAGGGAACATTTTATATCCTGGATTAAAATTTATAGAGAACTTTATGTGTGTCTGTCACTTCTTATAAAACTTCATTACATTCAGTTTCTTACTGGAATTTGGCTGTGGAGATTCAGGAATAAAGAAAAAAACTAACATTATAAATAAATAAAAGTAAGTAGTAATTACAAGTTCCTTTCATTTCCTCCCTATCTGATTGTTAATGTCCTCATTTTTGTTTTTATTTAAAAAATTTTTTTTGCTATTTACAAACTGTTAGAAGGTGGGGGAGGGACAGTAAAATATCCCCCAAACTGAGAAGGTACTTAGAGACTGGAGAATGAAGCAGGTGACTCCATCCAATTTACAGAGTTTTATTCAGGGTAACTTGCTGATGGGGGGTCGGGTGGACGACGATCCAGGCAGCTGCACAGCTATTCTCCATAAAGTCCAGACCTTGGTCTACAGATTTCATAGAGCAAGGAGATGTGTGGGTAGGGAGGGCACTGTAGTGAGATCAAAGGGCTTGCATGCACCTAACTGACAACTAACCTTTAATTAGATATTGTGGCGCCATCCATGTGTCGGGAAGGGTAAAGACTCTTATCTCTGACATTCATGGGAGGCCAAAGCAAGCCTCCACACATCCCAGCCTTGGTGGGCATTTCTGAAGTATGTATATTAATCTTCAAGGGGCCTGGAACACAAGAGAGGTCATTGAGCAAACATGAACAAGATGGAGGGCTAAAGATAGAGTCAGTATTGTCAATACTCCTACATAAACATTCTAGTTGCTTCAGTGCAATAAATAAATATCCCCTGCTCCCACCTTGGACAAGGAATTGTGCTGTCGAGTTGATGACATAATGATTATCTGCCCTCAAGGAGCTTCTAGCTTATTTAGAAAGATAAGGCAGATAAAAATCAATTACAAGAAAATAGCTAAATAGTACAGAGGTGGTGTTGCTAACACTGTCACTGTGGATGGCACCACTTTGTTTCCAGAGTGTTTATACATGTTACCATGTTTGATACTTTGACAATCCTATAATTTATTTATTTTTTATTTATTTGACGGGGGGAGGCGCACAAGCAGGGGGAGCAGCAGGCAGAGGGAGAGGGAGAAGAAGGGAGCCCAATGCAGGGCTCGATCCCAGGACCCTGGGATCAAGCCCCACATCAGGCTCCCTGCTCAGCGGGGAGTCTGCTTCTCCCTCTCCCACTCCCCCTGCTTGTGTTCCCTCTCTCACTGTCTCTCTCTCTGTCGAATAATAAATAAATAAAAATCTTAAAAAAGAAAAGAATAGGCAAGTTGTAAATTAATTCAGCATTGATGCTTTATACAAGGAGATATTCACGAAATGGGAGCCAGATCATGGGGGACCTTCAATATCATGCTGAAAATCTTAGCTTTCATCCTACATGCATGGAGAGCCATTGAAGGATATGTATGTTCATATAAGCAATTTAGAAAATAAGCAAAAAAGAAAAATTTAATCACCAGAAATTCTACCTGTGAAGATAAAATTTCATGTTAATGAGCTTAGTGTTTTGTTGCCCACCCTCCCAGGCTCATCTCTATGTGCAAGGCCTTCTCTGACCCTGGACCTGACTGGTTCTCAGGAAATAATCATAAGCTAAATAAACCATTATAGGCTAAACCCTTGTCAGTACATTTTTATAAGCTAAGGCTCTATTTTGGGAAATTAATTTTATTTCATAAAAAATGCCAAAGCTGTTAGAAAATAAATGAAAATAAATGTAAATGTTACAAAACATTAAGTATATTAATGAAAGAAGTATGTGAGAACTACATTGTAAATGTTCCTCTGGGGATGTTTTACGTGATTTTTACGTCTGAGGCATCATGGCAATCTCTATTCATTCAACTCATTCAAAAAACATTGAGCATCCTCTTTTATTTTGTTAGGTCCTATGCCAACAAAGGACCTGTGCCTCCCTCATGAAACTAGCCCATGGGTCAGCAAACTGTGACCAGTTGCCTGATTTGTATGGCCTGTAAGCTAAGGATGGTTTTTACAGTTTGGTTTGTTTGTTTGTTTTTAAAGATTTTCTTCATTTAGTGAGAGAGAGAAAGAGTGCGCAAGCTGGGGGAACAGTAGAGGGAAAGGGAGAGAATCCCAAGCAGACTACATTGAGTGTGGAGCCTGACTTGGGGTTTGATCCCACGACCTTGAGATCCTGACCTGAGCCAAAACCATGAGTCGAATGCCTAACTGAGCCACCTAGGTGCCTCAGTTTTTACAGTTTTAAATGATTTTTAAAAACCAAAAGAAAAATATTTCATAACACATCAAAGTTACATGAAATTCAAATTCCAGTGTCCATACATAGAGTTTTATTGGAACATAGCCACACTCATTCATGAGCAGTTGCAACAGACTACAGCCTGCAAGCTAGAGATATTCTCTGCCCCTTGACAGTTTGCTGACCACAGAACTAGTGAAAACGATATGCATTCTTCCCTGCTCAGAGGACTTTTAAACTACAATGAAATTTAGAGTTATCTCAAAAAGTTCCATTGCCATTAGAGGCAATTAAATGAATGCCTTGAAAATGATTGGGCATGGATAATTTCCATGATGAGTTCTTTATTGTTTCCCTGCCTTTCCATTTTAATAATATCACCATTAATATGTTGGTGATAGTGGAATTCTAACAATTCTACCACAGCTGCAGGAAATAATTCTGGCTACTATCCCATTGTCGATTGCAGTGATTAGTACCACAGAAATCAAAGTTTGGTCTTAACTGAAAGGCAGTACTTTAGGAAGGGTATATAGAAGGGAGGCACATGTTCAAGTTGAGCTTCTCACATGTATACATGTGTCTATGAGACATTTTTTTATTTCAATAAAAAATGGGCTCATAGTGGACATACTGTTTTGTGACCAACCTGCTTTTTAAAATTTTACAACAATATTTTCCTATATCCTTAAGTATTCATTACACACAGCTACATGTATTCTTTTTAACCATATACAATTTTATAATGTGAATATACTATAAATCTATCATTGGACATCTTTATTTTGCTATTATAAACAATACTATTTATTATGATTTTTTCAGATAAATTCTAAAAGTGAATTGCCACCTTTAAAGAGCATATACAAGTTATAAGGCTTTTTGATAGATTATCCTCTCAAAAGACTGTACTAATTTATAAAAATCTCGCCAGAAGTGTATACATCAGCACCTATTTCTCCACAGCCTTTCAACATGAACTATTTTCATTTTTTATGACTTTCCAGCTAATCCAACAGGCAAACAATACTGATAGGTGGTTTGATTTGCATTTCTTTAACTATTAGTGATGTTGAAGATCTTTTCATGTGTTTTTGGTCATTTCTAGTCTTTGACTTAATGCTAGTTCATGCCCTTCATGCATTTCCATTTTTTTCTATTGGGGTAGCTTGCTTTCTCTTACTGATTTTCTTTAAAGAGTACTATTTTATTGGAAATACTGTTTTTCTTCAGTTTGTTTGCCTTCATTCTATGTTTGTTTTTTGACATTCACAAATACAGTCACATCTATATTATCTAATTCTCACAAGTGAGTACTATTAGTAATTTAATAGAGGCTCAAAAAGATGACACAGATAGTAAATAGCAGAGGTGAGATTTGAACCAAGTCCCATTTAATTCCAGAGTCTATACACTCAATTACTACGCCAGTAGTTATCAAAATGTCCCCGGACGGCAGCATCACCAACACCTAGAAACTTGTTAGAAATGCAAATTCTCAGACACTGTGGATGGGCAGCAACGCAGTTTAACAAGCCCTCCTGGTGATGATACATGTTCGAGTGTGAGAGCTACTGCACTACACTATCCCTTCTTCTAGATGTCCCGTATAAGGGACTATATTATTTAAAATGAGGTCAAAGGATAAACAAGGAAATGATTTTTTTTTTTTTTTTAAGGAAATGGCAGCCACTAGGAAAATGTAGAACCCTGGGTAGTGATAAAGAAGTATTTGGGCTGCCCCCAAGGCATAGGTCCTGATACTATTCCACGAGCTGCGGTCTCCGGTCTCCACTGCAGGAGGCTGACATCCATGGACTGCATTCAGGAGCTACAGTGTACCAGGATATTGCAGTGGCGGTTAAGGGTGAAGAATGACTCCAGGATAGAGCTCTTCTTTTTGACTGGGGTAGTTGGCCAGTTTTACCAAGTGGGGCAAGAGGTGGTAGGACAGGGGTCCGTCCCAAAGGAAAACAAGAATTCAGTTTTTAACACGTGGATCGTCAGGAGTCTGAAGGACATGCAGGTATGCAGGTCGAGGTGTCCACTAGGGAGCTGTTTAGAGCCTACAGTTTTTGAGCAAGATCTGGGATAAAGATGTGGACTTGTGGCGTCACTAGCGTTCCCTAGCGTGGATGAGACAGTGTGGAGTGGGGAATGACAAATGTAGAGAAGAACAAATATAACAGAGTGTGAAACCACTGGCAGCTTTTCCGATTTTCTCCCTTCTCAGCGTGGACCAGGGAACCGATACTTCCCAGTTCCCAAGAGGCTCAGGAAAGACCAGCACGCAAAGAGAGGCTCTGCGTTCAGGCTGCTAGAGGGCCAGTAGAGAAGGGCGCCTGTCTCTCCAGTTTCACTTTCCTGAGGTTCCGGACACCCGCCAGCCCCCTAAAACTCTCCACTGGCACCCTCTACTACCAAATCCCGCGGCTGGAGGCAGCACTCTGACGTCATTACCGCGCGCCCTGCCCCGCCACCCTACACACACCGTTCCGACCACACCCCGCGCCTCGGCGCTGCGCTTTTACGTCTGATCGCTCGCCCTCCCCCGCCTCCCCAACAAAGCCCGCCGCTCGGCGCTGTGCTTTTACGCCATTACAGCGCGCTCTCCCACGTCTGGTGTTCAAGCTCCGCGCGCGAGCCGCGCTTCAGCCCCACGGGCGGAATCCGCGCGCCCTGTGTCGCTTCTGCGTTCCGTCATGTTCCCGGCCGTCTCCTCTCCGCGGACACCGGGGCCTGGGACCCGAAGGGGCCCGCTGGGTGGAGTCGGGCCGGGCTCCACGCCCCGGGCGACTAGCAGGAAAGGTCTGTCCTTGGCGTCGGCAGTCAGCTCCCCGGTGCTCTTTTCGCCGGTCGGCCGGCGTAGCTCGCTGAGCTCGCGGTAAGTGATTGTCCCCGGTTCAGTCTGGTGACGGATAGGCTTATGTGACTCGGCGGGCCTGATGGCATAGTGTCTCCAGAAGCCTCCGGAACCGGGGGCGGCGGGTAAGAACGCCAGAATTTGGGGGAAATAGATCTTCTCCATCTTTGCGGGTAGTTATTTAAGCCTCGTTTTAATTTATCGAGCCTTCACTTTGCACTTTTCATGGAATTAGCTTTGTGTAGAAGTGAACAAAATGGATTTCAGTCAGTGGTTACCTGCCTCCTTCTTAGTACCCCTGTTTTCCGGTGTCAAGTCAGTCATGAGTCTTTTCATCTGTGAAAAGGCGATAGCCTGCTTCACTTAAGGCCAAATCAATATGAAATCCTTCGACGATGGTGACAAGGAGCATCTCCAACCCAGGAAAACCGTATAATGCCTAACATAGTTATTGCCATTAATATCTGCTGATTAATAGTTAAGGGAGTTTTGGCCACACAAGTTAACTTTGTAGCTAAATTAATAGGTATAAGGCTTTCCATAGCAGTGAGTTAAGAGTAGTTTTGTTAGCAAATAGAAGCGTGGCACATCAGTCCACATCACCTGTTAAATCATGCTCTGCACCCACCGTTTCATAATTAATCTAGAGCTTTAGAAGGTAACATGTTTCTGGGTAGTTTCCTCTGAATTCGTCTACCAAAAAAGAACTTTGTTTTGCAAGAAAACTTACATTTTGAAAGTGCTCTTCAAAGTGATGATCTTGTCAGTGTTTTCTACTCCTTTTGAAAAAAGTCAGAATAAAAGTTATATTTAATGTGTGGTTTTTAAAATCTTTTCTTACTTTCTAGTGATTATTTAAAGAAAAATCTTTGTTATAACAGTATGTCAACAAACAAAGCTCACTTAATCCTCATGATAAGAATAAATTTTATACTGGTAGCTTTACATTATTTTTTGAATGTTAACAAGGTGAGGAGATACAGTTTCAACTGCTGTATCTGCTGTTGAAGAACAGGTAACAGCAGATACTCATGGCTCTAATACCTTGGTTGCACAAATCTGGGGGTGCCTGAGTGGCTCAGTCCGTTAAGCGTCTGCCTTTGGCTCAGGTCATGATCCGGGGTTCCTGGGATGGAGTCCCGCATCAGGCTCCCTGCTTCTTCCTCTGCTTCTGCCTCTCTCTCTCTATTTTTTTAAGAATAAATAAATGAAATCTTTAAAAAAAAAAAAAGTCTGGTAGATTTCATAAAATTTGCCTGATGAGGGCAAAATGGGTGAAAGGGAGTGGGACGTACAGGCTTACAGTTATAGAATGTATAAGTCATGGGGATGAAAAGTACAGCATAGGGAATATAATCAATGATACTATAATAGGGTTGCATGGTGACAGACAGTAGCTGTGCTTCAATCACTGTTTTGTACATCTGAAACTAATGTAACATTATGTGTCAACTATACTTCAATAAAAAAAAAAAAAGTTCCAGGATTGATGAGAGCTTAAAGATAATCTAACCCAGGGCGCCTGGGTGGCTCAGTCGTTAAGCCTCTGCCTTCGGGTCAGGTCATGATCCCAGGGTCCTGGGATCAAGCCCCGTATCGGGCTCCCTGCTCAGCGGGAAGCCGGCTTCTCCCTCTCCCACTCCCCCTGCTCGTGTTCCCTCTCTCGATGTGTCTCTCTCTGTCAAATAAATAAAATCTTTAAAAAAAAAAAAAAAAGATAATCTAACCCAGTGTTTGTAAAGCTTTTTTGACCACAGTGTAGAATAACTCTGGATTATATTCTGTTTTTCGAAAATGTTGATTGAGACCCTCAAAATGACCCACAATTTGGAAAATACTGATCTAGTCCAACCTTCGTATTTCACAGCTAAGGAAGCAGTTATAAATAGTTTAAGTGAATAGAGCATGCGTCTGATTCCTAGAGCATAAGAGTCAGAAGCCATTTTTTAGATCCTATCAGTTTTTTTTTTTTATTTTTAAAGATTTTATTTATTTATTTGAGAGAGAGAGAATGAGAGAGAGCACATGAGAGGGGGGGGGAGGGTCAGAGGGAGAAGCAGACTCCCTGCCGAGCAGGGAGCCCGATGCGGGACTCGATCGAGGGACTCCAGGATCATGACCTGAGCCGAACACAGTCGCTTAACCAACTGAGCCACCCAGGCGCCCAGTTTTTTTTTTTTTTTTTTAAACAAAAAATATATTATACAGTACACATGAGCCAGAGTTGTTTTTTTTTTTTTTTTTTTTTTTTTTTTTTTTTTTTTACTGTTACACCTAATCATTCTTCTTGTTTATCAGAGATCTTCTCTTTATGTGAAAATATGTACCTTAAAATTAGGATAATGGAAAAATTTTTTTTTTAAAGATTTTACTTATTTGACAGAGCACAAGCAAGGGGAGTGGCCGGCAGAGGGAGAGGGAGAAGCAGGCTCCCCGCTGAGCAGAGAGCCTGATGTGGGACTTTATCCCAGGACCTGGGATCATGACCTGAGCCCAAGGCAGACGCTTAACCGACTGAGCCACCCAAGCGCCACAAGATAATGGAAAATTTTAAGTTATGGTTCAAGGAATGTGGTCTCTTTTCTTTAGAGGAACACCTACACGAATATTGCCACACCACTGTGTAACTGAGTCTATGAACTACGATGTGAAAACATTTGGATCTTCTCTTCCTGTTAAAATAATGGAAGCCTTGACATTGGCTGAAGGTGGGTATCATTTTCCATTTGCCTCTATTAAGCAATTCAGAATGCAGCCTGGCTCTGGCTCAGATTGAAATTTGTGCTTTCTCTGATATACCTTCACTTAAATGGGGTAGAAACAGGTAATGTATTTGGTAATGTATTTGGTAATGAATTTGAGAAGCAGAATGAGTTTATTTTTAGCACAATCACATTACTTCTTTTATGGTTGTAAACTGCATATGCAAAACTCGGTCTGATTTCAAAAGTTGATCGGGTGTATGAAGTTTAGCTTTAAAAAAAATCAAAACACTGCCTCACATTATTGGGTGTGATAATACAGTAAGGTCAAGTCTTACTACCTCCATTTCTGGATCCTGTGTAGTATCCCAGAGGTTATATGTACACATTAGTGTTATCAGTGTGGTGTATCTTTAAAAGATTCTGTTGGCAGAGAATTAGAGTGGAAGTTTGAAAGATGCAGTCACACAAGTGTTAGAAAGGCAGCGGTACGGTTGAGGGGTTGGGTGACTTGAAGAGCAAAGTTCAGAGCATCCTCAGTGATGTTCCCAAGGCATTTTTATTTATGATGCAATTATAGATTTTTGTGATTTTCTGGAACAGTGTTTTTCAAACTGCAGGTAGTAACTGAAATCAGTTTAGTGGCTCATGGCCAGCACTTAAAAAAACAATGCAGAATATCAGAGTGCATTTCATATAATAATGCTTGATAACTTGTTTGTTTTATTTAAATTGTATGTGAATGCATCATGATATAAAATGTAGTTCATACTGTGAATGATAATCAAAAAGGGTTAAAGTACTCCATTCTAGAAAGGAATATTTCTCATCAACTTGAACTTGCCTATCTTCCCTATGAGTCCTTGAGAACTCAGGTACAGTGGTTTTCAGACAACTAAACTTCCACTAACCTCTGTCATGCACTGTTTTTGTTTTATATATTTATTTTTAAGATTTTTTATTTATTTTTGCGAGAGGGAGAGCGCACGCAAGAGAGAGCATGTGCATGCACAGGGGGAGGCGCAGAATCGGAGACGCAGACTTCCCACTGAGCAGGGTGCCTGATACGGGACTTGATCCCAGGACTCTGGGATCATGACCTGGGCTGAAGGCAGACACTGAAGGTGACTGAGCCACCCAGGCGCCCTGCACTGTTTTTGTTTTAAATATATATATTTTTCTTTACTTTTCTAAAAATTTCAGCTTAAATTATATTTAAACCTTTTAACATACTCCTGGTTCATGCCACCAGACTTTTTTTTTTTTTTTTTTTTAAGATTTTATTTATTTATTTGACAGAGAGAGAGATAGCGAGAGCAGGACCACAAGCAGGGGGAGTGGGAGAGCGAGAAGCACGCTTCCTGCCGAGCAGGGAGCCCGATGTGGGACTCGATCCCAGGACCCTGGGATCATGACCTGAGCCGAAGGCAGACGCTTAACGACTGAGCCACCCAGGCGCCCCCACCAGACTTTTAATAACAAGTAGTACACATACTCAGAGGAGAGAGTCCCTAGAAATTAGGATGTTTAAACTGAGGGGTGTGTAAACTGAAAGAACTTTTCCCTATATGGAAACCTACCAAGTGCTGTGTGTTAAGTCAGAGACCTCAAGGGCTTACCAGTAGAGTATTTGGAGCTGCTTTATTGCTTTCAGGAAAAGAAAATATTGAGCAGATATGCTTATTCAGCAAAAAGCCCACACTTAGCCTAGGCACGATTTAGTATTTTAGCTTGTACATTATTGATACCTTTTATCTTGCCCTTCTTTAGGCAGGCAGAGCTCAAATTAATTAAATTTCTAGGGCTAACACACTGAGGTTTACTACCATTGCTTACGACAGCAATATACTAATTTAGTTTTGTCAGTTAATATGGGATGTAACCCACGTGGTGTCTAGGTGGCTCAGTCGGTTAAGCGGCCGACTCTTGGTTTTAGCTCAGGTCGTGGGATTGAGCACTGTGTGGAACTCTGCGCTTAGTGAGGAGTCTGCTTAAGATTCTCTTCCTCTCCTCCCTCTGCCTCTCCCTCGTGCTCTCTCTCTCTCTTTCTAAAATAAATAAATAACTCTTTAAATACCTCTTTAAAAAATATGGAATGTAACCCTTGATGTCTCCATATAGTGAAGTGATTTATCATACTTTTAAAGAAAGTATTCGAAAATCACATTCTTTTGAAGGAACAGTTTTTCCTTGAAATTTTTAATATATTTAATGGGAGAGATTATTATTTCTGTTGCTGTATCAAAATAAAATTACATATGTTACTAAATATTATAGAAAGTAAGATACCTGTTTATAACCAATATTAAAAGATATTAAACCTAAGTCCAAAATATACTGTTTGCCTTCAGATACATTTCTAAATGTGGTTATCAAAGTTAAATGGATTTCTTGTTTTGGATATTTATGATTCTTGAATTACTCGAGAGCATTTTTGATGAGAATGAATCTTTTTTTATGTGGTAATTACTTTTTTATATATATAGACACACATATACACACATATATATAAAGAATGTAGCTATAAAGAAGATCTTGGTATAAGGAATTATAAGGTTTTTTTTCTTCTTTTTGTTTTTTTTAACAGTTTTTCTTATTAATGCTTTAAGTTTAATTACGTACTTTTTTTTAAGTTGATGATCAGCTGACTGTTCACATAGATGAAGGTGGATGGGCTTGTCTGGTCTGCAAAGAGAAACTCATTATTTGGAAGATTGCTCTGTCACCTATTACTAAGGTAATTGCTATTTAGAAAGCTATAAGGAGATAGAGGAGAGGATTACCAACTGGCTCTTAGTTTTTACCCTAAAGCTCTAGAGTTGTTAGAGGACAGTAATCTGAATCTACTCAAACATTATGGATTTGCATTTTTGTTATGATATGAAATACTGAGCATGCATATACATTTTTGTATTGGGAAAAAAAATTTTCTCCCATTTAATTTTAAACTAGATCCATCTTATTTACATTTAATAACATTAGAGACTTCAAAATTTTTAATGAATGTTATAAATGTCATGTCAGTCTACCTAATGAAGTTTAAGGCTAAATGCCATCCACATAAGCTAATGAATTGAGTTTTTTTATTTCTGAGATAGGACTGTTTCACTAAATCTGCTGAATAATGCTTAATAGGGAAAAACAGGGGCATCTAGGTGACTCAGTCAGTTAAGCAGCTGACTCTTGATTTTGGCTCAAGTCATGATCTCGGGGTCCTGGGATTGAGCCCTGCGTCGGGCTCTGTGCTCAGCTGGGAGTCTGCTTCAGGATTCTTTCTCCCTCTGCCCTTCCCCTCCCACCAAATAAGTAAATAAGTCTTTTAAAAATAGGGAAAAAATGATACCAATTTTAGTAGTTATTAGTTTAACTTTCGGTTGTCAAGTTTCTCACATAGGATTATCGTTTGTGTTTCCAAGAACTTATTGTCAGCAACCTAATTTTCCTGTGTGTTCCATATCAGGCATCCTTCCTTCATCAATCACTGATCTGTTGTTACTGGGCCATTGTTCTATTGGAAGGCACTAGTTCTGTTGGAACTGGGGTCTTGTGCTTATCTGAACTCTTGACATCTGTGGCCTTTGTACTGCTGCTGCCTAGAAAGTAGTATTTGTAGTTGAGAGCATAGGCAAGGAGACGTCCTGGGGGCTGTGATGAGTTAGCAGAAGGAGCCTGATACCTGGCTGAGGCTAAGAAATATTTCTGGACAACTTGGTATAATTAATTATTCTGTGGTCATGCTGATTTTAGATGTCAAATAAACAAATCAAGACTAGCCTGGGAGAATTCCATACATACATCTCTTAACCAGTAGACTCTTTTTAGTCCAGAAAGGTATTGGGCTAGTTGATATTCAGTGTCTGGTCTACCTTTTAAGTTTTCCTGATTCTGCATCTCTTAAGATATTTTGTTTTGAAATTACTGAAAGCCCTGATGAAAGCCTGATCAAAAAGATGTGAGAAGAAAGAATATTTATAGAATGGTATTTCCAGCAGTGAATCAGAATCTGAAATATGCAGGGAAAGAAAATAGTGAAGTCAAGTGCATATTCAAAAAACTTGGATTTGATGTGAAAGATTTTTTCTTTGGGTTTCTCCTTTAGTTATCTGTTTGCAAAGAACTTCAGCTGCCGCCTAGTGACTTCCACTGGAGTGCTGACTTGGTGGCTCTCTCTTATTCTGATACTGCAGGTGAAACACATTCTACTCAGGTAGGTGACTTAAATGCTTATTGAAATATATTTTTTTTAAATAAGGGAGTTGTAATATTAGAGGAATCATCCAACCTGATTCGGAGACATAACTGTAAAGCCACAGGAATCAAGGCACTAGTATTGGCAGATAGACACATAGAGAATGCAGATACAGAGGTGGCCCTTTGATCTGTGACAGAGCTGCAACAGCAATTCAATGGAGTAAGGATAGTCTTTTCAGTAAATGGTGTTGGGACCATTGGTCATCCTTATGCAAAAAAAAAAAAAAGAGAGGGGCTCCTGGGTGGCTCAGCCGTTAAGCGTCTGCCTTTGGCTCAGGTCGTGATTCCAGGGTCCTGGGATCGAGCCCCGCATCGGGCTCCCTGCTCCACGGGAAGCCTGCTTCTCCCTCTCCCACTCCCCCTGCTTGTGTTCCCTCTCTCGCTGTGTCTCTCTCTGTCAAATAAATAAAATCTTTAAAAAAAAAAAAAAGAGAGAGAGAGAGGAAGAAAGAATTTCCCCCTAAACCTCCTATCTTATACAAAGATTAACTCAAAAGGGATCACAGATTTAGATGTAAAACATAAAACTATAAATTTTTGGAAGAAAACAGGAGAAAATCATCATGACCTGGGGTTAAACATAGAGTTCTTGGAAATCACCAAAAGCATGATTCATAAAAGAAAAAAATAGATAAATTGGACTTCCTCAAAATTAAAAACTTGGCTGTGTCAAAGACAATGACAAGAACAAGAGACAAGCTACAGACTGGGAGAGAATATTCATAAGCCATATCCTACGAAGAACTTGTATCTAGAATGTAAAATGAACTCTCAGAGTTTAATAAGAAAACAACCCAATTTAAAAACAGGGCACAGGACTTGAACAGATACTTTACCAAAGAAGATAAAAGGTATTACAGAGATGTTCACATCATTAGCCGTTAGGGAAATGCAAATGGAAACAATAGTGAGATATCACAATACACCTATTACAATGACTAAAATACAAAATACTGACACCACCAAGTGCTGGCAAGGATGTGGAGCAACTAGAACTCATACATTGCTGATGGGAATGCAAAATGGTACAGCTACTTGATTTTTGCTTTCCAATGAAGTTGAAAGACACTTGCCATTATGACCCAACAATTCCATTCCTGGCTGTTTACCTCATAGAAATTAAAACTTAAGTTTACACAAAAAACAGTATATGAATGTCATAACAGCTTTATTTGTGATAGCCAAAGGTGGAAATAACCCAAATGTCCTTTAACAAGTGAATGAATAAACAAACGGGTTTCATCCGCAGAATGGAATACTACTCAACAGTAAAAAAGGAGTGAACTCTTAATACAGCAACAACCCAGATGCATCTCAAAGACATGCTGAAGTGAGATAAGCCAGTGCTTAAAGGTTACATTCTATATGATTTCATTTGCTTGACATTCTCAGAAAGACGAAACTATAATGATGGAAACTGGTTACCGGGGTTAAGATGGGGGAAAGATGTGATTATTAAGGGATAGTTAGCACTAGGGAGTTTGGGATGTTTACAGGACTGTGCTGTGTCCCTATATTGGTGGTAGTTACATGGGTCTATACAAGTGTTAAAATTAATAGAACTGCACAACAAAAGGAAAAGAAAGTCAATTTATAGTCTGATAATTTTTAAAATATAAAAAGGAGGGGTTTTGTCCCCCCTAATTTATGTTAAATAGTAAATTCCCCTAGTTTCTTTTTATCAGTGTCACCAGACTCCCAGTTTCAGGGTCCTTTTTACTGTGATTGCCGAGTGTTATGATCTTGTTTCAAGGCTGTTGCTGTCATGGTTGCCACCAGAGAAGGATCCATCCGCTATTGGCCAAGCCTTGCCGGTGAAGATATCTACACAGAGACCTTTGTAGATTTGGGAGGTGATAAGACTTACAGTTTCCTGACAGCAGTGCAGGTATATGATGGGTTTTCTTTCATATTTATTGGAAAGCTGTGATTTGGCTTGGGAGTGATATGTGAATGACTAAAAATTGTTTTGGATAGACCACACAGGCCAGAGAGGGATCAAAAAGAGGCAAGAGAAGAATGTAAGGGTCTAGGAGTTGAACAGTTTGACAAAGGAAAGCCCTTCTAGGACTCTGAAATACCAATATTAGGTCGTAGCCCATGGTATTCATTTCTTTCAGAAACATTTTCTGACAGTGACTTAGAAACCCTTAGAAACACTTCGCAAGTTTACCAAAGAACAAAATGTGATACTTGATTTGTTGAACCTGCAATGTGGTGAACCTACAGTTAAAAATCAGAATTAAAAAAACACCACTCAATTAAAAAAACAACCAAAGTTTCTCTATGTAGAATTAATAGTATCACGTATTAGTATCATGTAATAGTATTCATAATTAAATCATTTTAGTAAAATGACTCTTTTTTTATTCTTTTAGATTTGTTTTAAGGTACAGATGATAGATGATTTGTTTCTGTATCAAAGCATTTTGTGTTAATGTTCTTTATCTTAGTTATAGATGCATAACCTATTTACAATATTTGTTCATAGGGAGGAAGTTTTATTTTGTCCTCATTGGGAAGCCAGCTGGTTCGGCTGATACCTGATAGTTTAGGAAAGATTCATCAACACGTTCTGCCTCAAGGACAAGGCATGCTTTCAGGAATTGGTCGGAAGGTCTCTTCTCTTTTGGGAATTTTATCTCCAAGTAGTGATCTCATCGTAAGTTGATAAAATGATTTTGTTTTACAAGCTTGTTTCTTCATGAAATCAATAAGTTGGAAGTTTCCTACGAAGTTGGTATTGCCTCCGTATGAACACTAGTGTATATGAAGTAAAACTTTAGATCTTTTCAGTGAAGCATTTTTATCGTGATCAAATGAGTTCATACTAATCCTCTCACAAACCCTGTAACTTTAATATTCTTAAATCATACAGATTCTCTTATATGTACATTCTTTGAATTAAAACTGTTATATAAAATTACAAATGTGTTTAAGGACCAGTTTTGCTTTTTGACTTAACCAAAAGTGTGTTCTCCACTCCCATGATTCTGGCTATTTGTGTGGACGACTCAAATCTAGATCTGTCAGCTGGGCTTCTGCCTCAGGCTCTGGAATAGTGAAGGGAGGCAGATGGGAGTGAACCTGGAGCATCTACTCTCTGCTAGGGGCTCTATATTTGTTATCTCGAGTAATATGATGACCTGTAACGTAGAGCGCTTTCTCCCCAGTTTGCAGATGAGGAAATAACCTCAGTGACATTTATGTAAACTGCCTGCGGTTGCACAACTACTCCATGGCAGATACGTGCCCAACCTCTTTGATTGAAAGCACATTTTCTTCTCACTGTGCTGTTTCCTTCTTTTTTTTTTTTTTTTAAGATTTTATTTATTTATTTGACAGAGAGAGATAGAGAGCCTGAACACAAGCAAAGGGAGTGGCAGAGGGAGAAGCAGGCTTCCTGCCGAGCAGGGAGCCTGATGCGGGGCTCGATCCCAGGACCCTGGGACCATGACCTGAGCTGAAGGCAGAAGCTAAACAACTGAGCCACGCAGGCGCCCCTGTGCTGTTTCCTTCTAATTGAGGTTGCTCTCATCATCTGCTTTCTTGATGGTCTTCGAACCTACAGCCTAACATGTCTGAAAACAAATTGCTCATATTCCCTCTTCTCTCACATTTTCTACACCAAAAGTGTGTATAAAACTCATTTCTCTTTTGGCCTGTTTATTTCTGTTCATGACCTGTCACTTTTTTCAGTGACCCTGGTATAAACTCTTCATTGTGTATGTGTTTGTGTGTGTCTCCCCAGCTATAGCAAATTCCGTACTTACCAGGCACTATAGATTTGACTTCTGTCATGTCTCATTTTCATCCCTATCCTTTACTTCCATTGTTAAGCCCTAATCTGCACTCTTGGTAAATTTCCCCTAAGCTCTTGGTGCCAGTTCAATTTACTCTCTGTTGGCTCCCTTATCCCATTAGTGGCCAGAAACATGGTGACAGGAGAAATGGAGAAGATTAGAGCTTTAACTCAAAACAGTCGTGTGCCCAACTAAAAACATAACTGTATTTCATAACCAAGTATATACTTGAAAAGGTGAAATAATCTGTCTACAAACTTACCATTTTCGTTTTCCTATAACACAGCTCTTGAGTTCAGAAGCCATTGATAATATCTTGTTTACTGGGTTTACAAACTCACATTCAGGACTTTGCTCTGTGTCCCTAGTTTTTCATTTGAGCATTATTTCTACTTCTTTTCTAGTTATAGTCTACATTCCAATGTAACAGGACTACTTGTTGTTCTCTGAAAGACCTTATAACTTTCCCATAACTATACTCTTTGTGGGCTGTCTGCTTTTGTATTTCTGCCTATGGAAATCTTACCTTGCCCTCAAGGTCCATTTTAGGATCACTCCTTTATTTGAATACTAAACAAAGTATTCCGCTAGGATTACTAATGGAATACTTATAAAATATATCAAATTTGAGTTTCAGAAAAGTAGTTCATTCACATTAGAACTTAAAAATCTATAAACGTAACTTTTTTCTTCTCTCCTCTCCATACAGCTTTCAAGTGTCCTTTGGGATAGAGAGAGAGCAAGCTTTTATAGCCTGACAAGTTCAAACATCAGTAAATGGGAATTAGATGATTCTTCAGAAAAACAAGCACATAGTTGGGATATAAATAGAGCCCTTAAGGAAAACATTACTGATGCTATTTGGGTAAGGAAAAATAATATTCATCTTTGTAATTCACACTTTTGAGTATATGAGAATGCTCGTTTCTTTAATTGTTTTATTTATTAGAACATATTTCAATGCAGTGTAGCTTTTAGCAATCAGATAAGCAGAAATAGGGCGTTCAACCCCTAGAAATATTGGAGCTCACTGATTTACTTAGTAGTTTTTAAAATGCATATATTATTTATTCAGTAACTATTTGAACTGTTCAGTAGGTGCTGGGAATACAAAGGTGAAAAGAAATGATCCTTACACTCATGGAGCTTATGTTATTGATATTTTCATATAGGGATCTGAAAGTAACTACGAAGCTATTAAAGAAGGGGTCAACATTCGGTATTTGGATTTGAAGCAAAACTGGTAAGCAATTAGTTTGTCATCAAGAATATAGGTAGTTGTTTGGAAAAATAATGTTTATTGTAGAATGATGAGCAATCTTGCTATCTGTTCTTCTAATGCTATTCTCATCATACTTTTATACCTTACTAAATGGTTTTTTGTCCTTTTCTAGAGATGCTGGTTCCTTTGAGAAATACAGGCAGTTCTCAGCTTTCAGCTGCATATTCTTATATTAGTTGTCTGCCCTAGTTCGAGACTCATCTTTCCTGCTCTCATGGCTGGAGCTTCTCTTTCTTCACACTGAGAGATGCCCTCCCTGCTGCTGTGTGTACTCCATGCTGCCATCCTTCCCTTCTCAGTGGAGATACCAGACATACTTCTCCAGCCCTTTTGCTTTAGTAAGCCTATGTTTGTGGTGATATAGAAGAAAGGAAGGTAGGGTGAGGTTTTGTCTTGGCAGTACAAGTGAGAACTCACTCAGGGTTTGTATTCACAGTGAATTTCCTTTTAGAGACAATGCTCCAAGTGGCGCTTAAGATCCTAGGTTAGTCTGATAAAGTTAATTTATCCTGTGTTATTATTTAGTTTTAATACCAAAGGTCATATGGAACTTAAAAACCATTTGTAACATGGCTTCCATGAGAAAGTTCATAATGAGTACAAATATATGACTTGTCATTCTTCAAAACACAACTTACTAGAAGTTAAGAGCAATTTTTATGTGTTTTAGAGTAGTTTATTTAGTAGAACAAATTCTACTTGTTTTTTGGAAGGATATTGCAGTTCTGCTGTATAATTTTTCTTAGGCTCTTGAGAATGTCAGTAAGATCCTTCTTTATAGTTTCTGAAAACCTTATAGGAACTATCAAAGAGGTAAAAATAATAGTATATATTTAATTTCCAGAAGTGGCTTAATTAAATATAGTTTATGTGTTTTCATGTATCTTTACCATACTTTCGGAAATTTAGAACTGCTGCTAGGACACAGCCCACGTGGGCATATGATGCAGACATTTTCACATAGTTTTCAGAATGGAGATGTGGACTGAAAAGAGAAGAGAAGCGTGCTTAAGAATTGCTGGACTGGGTCAGAGACCAGGCTCCTCTCCCTCATTGTTGTCATGCTAACAAGATGCTTGTGGGGCTTATGAGACACAGCTCTTGTTCTCCTAGTGATCCATACAGAGTGTCCATATCTGCATACCTTTCTTCTATTTAAAAATAGAGTTTGTCTTCCTGATGCTCACTGATGCTCCTTGATCTTTTGCTCGTTTTGGCCTGGTTTGCAACCTAGGCATATATTTTCAGGGGACAGGCTTATAAATTCTTTTACTAGATTATTACTGAGCTCAGATAGCCTCGTTTTAGATGTGAAATTGGATTTTTTACGTCTTAAGTATATTATCTTGTATATAGTCATGTAAAAATTTATTGTTAAATTTTTACTAGTTTGCAAAATTTAGATTATCTACCTGTCATCTCTGCTACCTAAAATTGCTTCATGTTTTTTTTTTTAAATGTGAAGATGTTTTTATAAAGATGTCAAATAAAACTGGTCTAGCACCACTCTCTAAGGAATTCTATTTGTTAGACATGTCTCCATGACTCAGTGGCACCCCAGTGATAGTCTTTAGAGTAACTTCAATACAGAGCCTTATCCTAGGTATAATCAACTCTGCCTCTCTCCTTGGTACATTCAAGACCACATTCTCTGGGACCTCACTTGGTTTCTTTTTTTGTTTGTCTTTGTCTTTTTGGCTGTACTTTTCATCTCTGACCTGTTTATTTTGTAACTGGAAATTTGTACCTGTTAATCCCCTTTATCTATTTTGCCTATCCCCTCAGCCATCTCCCATCTGGCAACTAAGAGTCTTTTGTTTTTCTGTTTGTTCATTTGTTTTGTTTTTAAGATTCCACATATAAGGGAGGTCATATGGTATTTTTCTTTCTGTGTCTGATTTATTTCACTTAGCATAATACCCTCTAGTTCCATCCATTTTGTCACAAATGGTAAAAATCTCTTTTTTATCGCTGAGTAATAGTCCATTGTGAGTGTGTGTGTGTGTGTACACTATATCTTTATCCATTCATTTCATTGATGAACACTGGGGTTGTTTCCATGTCTCAGCTGTTATAGATAATGCTGCAGTAAACATAGGGGTGCATATATATTTTCAAATTAGTGTTTTTGTTTTCTTTAGATAAATACCCAGTAATGGAATTACTGGATCGTATGGTATTTCAATTTTTAATTTTTTGAGAAACCTCCATACTGTTTTCCACAGTGGCTTCACCAGTTTGCATTCCCACCAACAGAATGTGAGGGCTCCTTTTTTCTCCACATCCTCACCAGCACTTGTTAATTCTTGTCCTTTTTATTTTAGCCATTCTGATAGGTGTGAGGTGATATCTCATTGTGGTTTTGATTTGCATTTCCCTGATGAATACTGATGTTGAGCATCTTTTCACATGTCTGTTAGCCATCTGTATGTCTTCTTTAGAAAAACATCTATTCATGGCCTCTGCCTATTTTTAAATCAGGTTGTTTGGGGTTTTTTTGTTGTTGTGTAACTTCTTTACGTATTTTAGATATTAACCACTTATCAGACACATCACTTTTGAAATTCCATTCAGTAGGTTTCCTTTTTGTTTTGTTGATAGTTTCCTTTACTGTGCAAAAGCTTTTTATTTTGGTGTAGCCACAAGAGTTTGCTTTTGCTTTTGTTTTGCTTGCCTGAGGAGACATATCCATAAATAATGTTGTTAAGGCTGATGTCCAAGAGATTACTGCCTGTGTTTGCTTTTTGGAGTTTTATGGTTTCAGATCTCACATTTAGGTCTTTAATCTATTAGTTCCTTTTTATGCAAAACATTCTTCTATATCCTGTATTAGCTCTTTAGGTCACTGCCAGTATGTTACAAGTTTGGGCCAGTATTTTTGGATTCCTTTCAAGAGTCCAAGTAGAAATGATAAGAGTCCAGGAGCTGGGTGAAGATCACAGTGGAAAAAGAAATGAGAGCCATGTTAGGATTGCTTGATTTGGAGTGATGTCATTTAGTCACTAGCTGGGTTTCATTTTTTTTCATTTTTTTTTTTTTCTGTTTCTTGTTTTTAGTTGTCAGTAGAGGGCGCTTGCCCCCCATTAATACTTCTGAGACTTGAATGAAAGTTGCTGATAATAAATACTACTGAATGTTTTGGAGGGGTTGAGATTAGAGACCATTTAATTCTTTGTTGAGGGCAACAGGTTTGTTTTTTTTTAAAGATTTTATTTATTTGACAGAGACACAGTGAGAGAGGGAACACAAGCAGGGGGAGTGGGAGAGGGAGAAGCAGGCTTCCCGCGGAGCAGGGAGCCTGGTGTGGGGCTCGATTCCAGGACCCTGGGACCATGACCTGAGCCGAAGGCAGATGCTTAACAACTGAGCCACCCAGGCGCCCCGAGGGCAACAATTTTGATAGACTTAAGAGAAACATATAAGCTTTAAGATAGAAAAATGTTTGTTTTCACATTGAAGTTTCTATAACTGATTGTTAAAAGTAGAAACAAAATGTTCCTCCGGACCAAAGTAAGCTTTAAAGAACAGATTAGGCCAGGGTTTGGCAGCCTTTCTTTGAAGGGCCCCAAACTATTTTAGGCTTTGAGGGCATGTGGTCTTCACTGCAGCTATTCTACTCTTATCAATAATAGCATGAAAGCATCCATGGACAATACAGAAATGAGTGGGCATGGCTGTATTCCAGTAAAGCTTCATTTATAAAACCTCACTTGGGCACAGTTTGGCCTGAGGGCTATGCTTTGCCGGTCCTGCATTTGATGATTTGTTGATCTTTTTTTAAAGTCAGATTTATTGAGCTGTATTTTATATACAGTAAAATTCACCTGTTTTAGTGTATAATTTAATGAATTGACAAATGCAGACTCATTTGATTGTAAGACACAATCACGATATGGAATAGTTCCATCACCCCCAAAATTTCCTCATGTCCCATTGTAATCAAACCCTCCTTCACTTTCAACCCCTGGCAACTATTGATGTGTTTTCAGTCCCTGTAGTTAAACTACATTGCCTTCTTCTGAATGCCCTATAAATGGGATCATACAGTATAAAGTCTTTCGAGACTGGCTTCTTTCACTTAGCATAATGCATTTGATGTGCCTTCAATAGTTTCTTCCTTTTTACTGCTGAGTAGTGGCACACTCTGTAGAATTACCAGAGCTTGGGGCGCCTGGATGGCTGAGTCAGTTAAATGTCCCGACTCTTGATTTCAGCTCAGGTCATGATCTCAGGGTCATGGGATTGAGCCCCGCATTGGGCTCGTGCTCAGCTCAGAGTCTGGGATTCTGTCTCTCCTTCTGCCCCTCTCCCCACTTGTACTCTCTTCTCTCAAATAAGTAAAATCTTTAAAAAAAAATTACCAGGATTTATCTATTAAGCAGTTGAAGGATATTGGGCTTCCAGTTTTAGGTAATTATGAATAAAGCCACTATAGCTATTTGCACACAGGTTTTTGTGTGAACGTAAGTTTTTATTTTTAAATATCTAGGAGTGGGATTGCTAGGTCATATGGTTAGTATCTGTTTATAAGAAACTGACAAACTGACTTCCAAGAGGCTGCAGATCTTTCTTTTTCATTGATTAGTGATGGGCTCCTGATTTTGGCAGCCGCATGGCACCCAGCAGACAATCCATGTCTCATCTATTACTCTCTGATAACAGTAGAAGATAATGGCCACCAAATGTCTGATGCGGTAACTGTAGAAGTCACTCAGTATAATCCACCTTTTCAGGTAAGATTTCTATCTGTAAATTAAATTACAAATGACAATAACATACTGAATTGTTTGTCCTAACCGTTGTAGGGTCAGGTTCTTTTGAGAGATTCACCTGTAGGGCTTGGAAATATTTTTAAATAGCTGGTTTTTAGGCATTGCATTTTGTTTGCCATCTGAGGCTCATTCCTTTGCACAGCCTTAGCTAAAGAGAGATGAGAGTGGAAGCAGCTGATAGCAAGCAGTTGTTTAATATTGTAAATATTGTTGAATAATGATGATGTTCATAAGGAAAAGCTTAACTGTAAATTCATTTCATTTAGCCTTATATAGTATAGTATGTAATTTTGTTAAGTCTTTATTCTTAATATGACTGTAACTAAATACTGTAAGGAAATCGTTTAATTTGTCCTTTTGTTTCAAACAAACCTTATAGTTCTGATTATGCAAGAAAAACATGCTCAGTGTTAAGATTTGTCAGGCAATGCAAAAGAGGTGTAAAGAAATAAAATTACTTCTTTAATAACAAACAGTATATATTTTTAACATTTGCTGATTTCATTTAATTAGGTCATATTTCTATTTCTGCTTCTGATTTTATCTATAAACAAATTAACTCAATTTTCTTGTGCTTGATATCTTCACAGTGAAGTAAGAACCAAAATGTTCACCAGGGGTCACTTATAAAGTATTTGCCAATTTTAAATCAATAATAAATTAATCTTTTTTTCTGACATTTTTTATAGGCTTTTAGTTAAAATCTTAACCACCATGGAATTTTCAAAATTTGCTGAATATTTACAACTCGACAAATGATTTCTCTTAATTGATGTTTATAAACTTACCCTGTCATATTTTGTAAATCATCTAGTGTTTCGGTTTTGACAAGGACAGTCTGAATTATTTTATCACTTTTATGAGATAGTGTATAAAAATATAAATTACAAAATTACACAAGCAAGTATTTTTGTTTTAATTACCATTAAATGTAATCTGACGTTTTTCAGTCTGAAGACTTGATCATGTGTCGGTTGATGGTCCCAAACTTTTCAAATCAGACTGCCTATCTGTATACTGAAAGTGCTGTCTATGTGTGTGCCACAGGAACTGGGAAGTTTTCTCTCCCTCGGGAGAAAATTGTCTTTAATACACAAGGTACAGTATCAGTTTCAGAAAGGATGATTAATGACTCGTTAGTCATTCTTAGCAGTTTTTATTCTCTTTCTGTAAGTGTTGTTTTAAACATGCCTCCAGGTGTTATTGAGACAGTCAGTACCAGAGCAGTAGTAGCTGAAGTCACAACCCTACTGAAATACCAGTTCCCAAACTGTTATATTTATGGTCAAAAAAATAGTAATGTTTTCCCCCATAAGAGGCCAGGAAGCAAAACTCTGACACTAAGAAAAGTAATTGCTTATTCCTGGTTAGGCTAATTTATTCTGAGATGATGTTCTTTAAGTAAGTTTGTCCAGACCCCTAGCTAAGAAGAATCCCAGGTGCTGGACTCATGCAAGGGGGCTGGAATGATGGCAGAGGGTGGGGGGAGTCAGCCAGGAGTGAAAAAAAAGCCAAGCAGACAGTTTAATCAGGATTTTTATCTAAAGAGATCGGACAGAGGGCAAAATCCAAGTGAGGCAACAGGGTGGAACCTAGATTTTCTAGTTTCAACGCAAGAGCCTTGACTTTGGGTAGGGAGAATGTTAATAAGGAATTGAGCAAGCTGAGACTTTTCTTCCCTTCTCCATTGACCTACTTAATACATAAAGATAGAAAGAGGGCAAGAGGACTCCATTGGATTGAAAAAGCTGTCATTCTGAGTTTTGCAGAATGAATAATTTTCTTTTTTGGTTTATTATACTCACTGCTATTTGGAAGGCTAGTTTTTATTTCCCAAACTGAAGGACACAGAGCCTGCTATTTCAAATAGCAACAGGTTCTTGACATTTGATTTGGAATTAAAAAGCTGAGTTCAAAGTAGGAGGAATATTGTAAAGGGAAAAAAAAAGTTCTTAGTGTATCAAGATGATTCTCTGCTTAGGGCAGTAGATTTTAGAAAGCATTTTTTTGTTATGTATGTCTGTGTATTTTTCTTTCTTTTAGGAGATAGTATTTTAGGAGCTGGTTCCTGCGGTGGTTTTCCTATCCTTTTTTCTAGAAACAGTGGGTTGGTGTCTATTACTTCAAGGGAAGGCGTGTCCATATTAGCAGAAGATCTTGAAGATTCCCTAGCATCTTCAGTTGCTGGACCCAGCAATGAGGTAATGTGGTTCCATAAGATTTTAAGATTTTTATCAGGGTTATTTCCCACAAATGTTTTAGTTTAACAGTTTTAAAAGAGTTGTGATGAAAACATAATTCTTTTACCTCCCTCATCTCCTTTGTCCTCCTTTCCAGAAGTAGCTCCTTTTAAGTCTTGTAGCTGTTTCTGCTGGTATTTTTCTCCATATGTCTAAGTAATATCATGTGTTGCCATCTCTTAATTCACCAATATTAGACATCTGTTGATTTCCTATTACAGAAGATAAGGATTTAGGGTAACTTATAGTCCTCCCTCTGCCTTTATCATCCCCCTATAAATTTTTTTCCTTTAATGACAATGTGAATATTACTTATGGTTCACTGAGTCAAGTAATATGCTGATTACATTTCCTTCATTACTCAGCTTTATGTGACTCTTGGAGTGTTTAATGGACTAATTTTATATTTGCTTTCACTCTTCTTTAATATCTGGCCCAACTTCTCACAGCCTCCAGGAGCTCTTTAAATGCCTGTCAGTATGGTTTTCCCCATAGTCAAATCTCTAGAAACTCTGCGTCTACTGTCATCTTGGAACTTTCCTTTTCATAGTCCACAAATCCCCACCAGGACCTGTCCCTGCACCACACACACCAGTTTGCTTGTCTCCTCTCTGCTCTGTCATTGCCATTCCTTCTGGTTTCCATCTTCATGTGTTGTAGTTGGAATCACAGGTGTTCAGGTGGTTGCACTTCTTGCTATTGTGGGATGATTTTGACAGGGAGAGTGGGGAAAAAAAACATTTTTTTTTTTTTCTCTCATCTTGAAAATGAAATACCCTGATCTGGAGATTTGTATCATTCTCTTACAGGAGACTAAAAATAATATCATTTGGGGTAATTTACACTTGAATAGAATGTGAACTATATAGACTATTTCTTTTTTTTTTTTTTTTAAGATTTTATTTATTTGACAGAGAGAGACAGCGAGAGAGGGAACACAAGCAAAGGGAGTGGGGGAGGGAGAAGCAGGCTCCCCACTGAGCAGGGAGCCCGATGTGGGGCTCGATCCCAGGACCCTGGGATCATGACCTGAGCTGAAGGCAGACGCTTAACTGAGCCACCCAGGCGCCCTATATAGACTATTTCTATAATTCAAAATTAAAATGATAGTTTCAACAGAAAGTAACAATTTTTTTTACTTTTATTCCTTTGTAGTCATGTGATTTTTATAATATTGCCTTATATTCTGAAGCTATGTTATTCTTCTTTAAAATTTTTTCTAAATCCTTGTTTGAGTTTGAAATCAACCATTATTCTTAGTAATACACAATGAAATGAATTGTGTAAGAGCAAACCTATAAAAGGTTGTGCGGGTTATGATGAAACCCCCAGATAATTTTACTCAAAATATAATCCCTGAATTATATATATCTTTTTAAAAAAAATTGTATGTCAATCCATATTATTTATTTTTATTTTAATTTTTATTCCAGTGTAGTTAATATACATTGTTATACTAGTTTCAGGTATATAATATAGTGATTCAATAATTGTATAAATTACTTAGTGCTCATTATGATAAATGCACTCTTAATCCCCTTCACCTATTTCACCCATCCCCCACTCACCTCCCCCCTCTGGTGACCACCAGTTTTTTCTCTATAGTTAAGAGTCTATTTTTTACTTTGTCTCATTTTTTTCTTTGTTTACTTTGTTTCCTAAATTCCACATATGAGGGGCGCCTGGGTGGCTCAGTTGTTAAGTGTCTCTCTTTGGCTAAGGTCATGGTCCCAGGGTCCTGGGATTAAGCCCCGCATCGGGCTCCCTGCTCCTCGGGAAGTCTGCTTCTCCCTCTCCCACTGCCCCTGCTTGTGTTCCCTCTCTTGCTGTGTCTCTATCAAATAAATAAATAAAAATCTTTTAAAAAAATAAATTCCACCTATGAGTGAAATCATATGGTATTTGTCTTTCTCTGACTGACTTGTTTCACTTAGCCTTTACTCTCTAGATCCTTCCATGTTGTTGCAAATGGCAAACTTTCATTCATTTTTATGGCTGAGTAATATTGCATTGTATGTATATATCACATCTTCTTTATCCATTTCATCTATTGATGGACACTTAGGCTGCTTCCATAATCTAGCTATTGTAAATAGTGCTGCAATAACCATAGGGGTTCATAATATATTTTTGATTTAGTGTTTTTGTATTCTTTGGGTAAATACCCAGTAGTGGAATTACTAGATCATATGATAATTCTGTTTTTAATTTTTTGAGCAATCTCCACACTGTTTTCCACAGTGGCTGCACCAGTTTACCTTCTCACCAAAAGTGTACAGTGGTTCCTTTTTCATCCATATCCTTGCCAACACTTACTGTTTCTTCTGTTTTTGACTTTAGCCTTTCTGACGGGTGTGAGGTAATATCTCGTTGTGGTTTTGATTTGCATTTCCCTGATGAGTGATTTTGAGCATTTTTTCGTGTGTTGGCCATCTGGATATCTTCTTTGGAGAAAGTCTGTTCATGTCTTCTCATTTTTAAATGGGTTATTTGTCTTTTGGGTGTTGAGTTGTATCAGTTCTTTATGTATTTTGGATTCTAACCTTTTATCAGATATGTCATTTAAAATGAGATTCAGTAGGTTGTCCTTTAGCTTTGTTTCATTTATTGTGCAAAAGCTTTTTATTTTGATATAGTCCCAATAGTTTATTTTTGCTTTGGTTTCCTTGGCCTTAGGAGACATATCTAGAAAAGTGTTGCTGCAGCCAATGTCAGAGAAATTATTGCCTTTGCTCTCTTCTAGGATTATTATGGTTTCAGTTCTCACATTTAGGTCCTTTTGTTTTGTTTTGTTTTAAAGATTTTATTTATTTGACAGAGAGACAGCGAGAGCAGGAACACAAGCATACTTTGTAGTATAACTTGTTATCTGGGATTGTGATACCTCCTCCAGTTTTTTATTTTTCAGGATTCCTGTGGTTATATATACCTTTTTTTTTAGCTTTGTTTTTTATTGTTATGTTAATCACCATACATTTCATCATTAGTTTTTGATGTAGTGTTCCATGATTCATTGTTTGTGCATAACATCCAGTGCTCCATGCAGAACCTGCCCTCTTTAATATCCATCACCAGGCTAACCCATCCCCCCACCCCACTCCCCTCTAGAACCCTCAGTTTGTTTTTCAGAGTCCATCATCTCTCATGGTTCGTCTCCCCCTTCGGTTCCCCCCCCCTTCATTCTTTCCCTCCTGCTATCTTCTTTTTCTTTTTCTTAACATTTATTGCATTATTTGTTTCAGAGGTACAGATCTGTGATTCAACAGTCTTGCACAATTCACAGCGCTCACCATAGCACATATGCTCCCCAGTGTCTATTACCCAGTCACCCCATCCCTCCCACCCTACCCCCCACTCCAGCAACCCTCAGTTTGTTTCCTGAGAATTCCTCATATCAGTGAAGTCATATGATACATGTCTTTCTCTGATTGACTTATTTCGCTCAGCATAACACCCTCCAGTTCCATCCATGTCATTGCAAATGGCAAGATCTCATTCCTTTTGATGGCTGCATAATATTCCATTGTATATATGTACCACATTTTCTTTATCCATTCATCTGTCCATGGACATCTTGGCTCTTTCCACAGTTTGGCTATTGTGGACATTGCTGCTATAAACATCGGGGTGCACGTACCCCTTCAGATCCCTACATTTGTATCTTTGGGGTAAATACCCAGTAGCACAATTGCTGGATCGTATGGTAGGTCTATTTTCAACTTTTTGAGGAACCTCCATACTGTTTTCCAGAGTGGCTGCACCAGCTTGCATTCCCACCAACAGTGTAGGAGGGTTCCCCTTTCTCTGCATCCCCGCCAACATCTGTCATTTCCTGACTTGTTAATTTTAGCCATTCTGACTGGTGTGAGGTGGTATCTCATTGAGGTTTTGATTTGGGTTTCCCTGATGCCGAGCGATATTGAGCACTTTTTCATGTGTCTGTTGGCCATTTGGATGTCTTCTTTGGAAAAATGTCTGTTCATGTCTTCTGCCCATTTCTTGGTTGGATCATTTGTTCTTTGGGTGTTGAGTTTGGTAAGTTCTTTATAGATTTTGGATACTAGCCCTTTATCTGATATGTCATTTGCAAATATCTTCTCCCATTCTGTTGGTTGTCTTTTGGTTTTGTTGACTGTTTCCTTTGCTTTGCAAAAGCTTTTTATCTTGATGAAGTCCCAATAGTTCATTTTTGCCCTTGTTTTCCTTTCCTTTGGTGATGTTTCTAGGAAGAAGTTGCTGCAGCTGAGGTCGAAGAGGTTGCTGCCTGTGTTCTCCTTTAGGATTTTGATGGACTCCTGTCTCACATTGAGGTCTTTCAACCATTTGGAGTCTATTTTTGTGTGTGGTGTAAGGAAATGGTCCAGTTTCATTCTTCTGCATGTGGCTGTCCAATTTTCCCAACACCATTTGTTGAAGAGACTGTCTTTTCTCCATTGGACATTCTTTCCTGCTTTGTCAAAGTTTAGTTGACCATAAAGTTGAAGGTCCATTTCTGGGCTCTCTGTTCTGTTCCATTGATCTATGTGTCTGTGCTTGTGTCAGTACCATACTGTCTTGATGATGACAGCTTTGTAATAGAGCTGGAAGTCCGGAGTTGTGATGCCGCCAGCTTTGCTTTTCTTTTTCAGCATTCCTCTGGCTATTCGGGGTCTTTCTGGTTCCATACTAATTTTAGGATTATTCCATTTCTTTGAAAAAAGTGGATGGTATTTTGATGGGGATTGCATTGAATGTGTAGATTGCTCTAGATAGCATTGACATCTTCACAATATTTGTTCTTCCAATCCATGAGCATGGAACGTTTTTCCATTTCTTTGTGTCTTCCTCAATTTCTTTCATGAGTATTTTATAGTTTTCTGAGTACAGATCCTTTCCCTCTTTGGTTAGATTTATTCCTAGGTATCTTATGGTTTTGGGTGCAATTGTAAATGGGATCGACTCCTTAATTTCTCTTTCTTCTGTATTGTTGTTGGAGTATAGGAATGCCACTGATTTCTGTGCATTGATTTTATATCCTGCCACTTGACTGAATTCCTGTATGAGTTCTAGCAGTTTTCGGGTGGAGTCTTTTGGGTTTTCCACATAAAGTATCATATCATCTGCAAAGAGTGAGAGTTTGACTTCTTTGCCAATTTGGATGCCTTTGATTTCTTTTTGTTGTCTGATTGCTAAAACTATGTTGAATAGCAGTGGTGATAGTGGACATCCCTGCCGCGTTCCTGACCTTAGGGGGAAAGCTCTCAGTTTTTCCCCATTGAGAATGATAGTCACTGTAGGTTTCTCGTAGATGGCTTTTATGATATTGAGGTATGTACCCTCTATCCCTATACTCTGAAGAGTTTTGATCAAGAAAGGATGCTGTACTTTGTCAAATGCTTTTTCTGCATCTGTTGAGAGGATCATATGATTCTTGTTGTTTCTTTTGTTAGTGTATTGTATCACGTTGATTGATTTGCGGATGTTGAACCAACCTTACAGCCCAGGGATAAATCCCACTTGGTTGTGGTGAATAATCCTTTTAATGTACTGTTGGATCCTATTGGCTAGTATTTTGGTGAGAATTTTTGCATCCATGTTCATCAAGGATATTGGTCTGTAATTCTCCTTTTTGATGGGGTCTTTGTCTGGTTTTGGGATCAAGGTAATGGTGGCCTCATAAAACGAGTTTGGAAGTTTTCCTTCCATTTCTATTTTTTGGAACAGTTTCAGAAGAATAGGTATTAAATCTTCTTTAAATGTTTGGTAGAATTCCCCTGGGAAGCCATCTGGCCCTGGGCTTTTGTTTTTTGGGAGATTTTTGATGACTGCTTCAATTTCCTTAGTGGTTATAGGTCTGTTCAGGTTTTCTGTTTCTTCCTGGTTCAGTTTTGGTAGTTGATACATCTCTAGGAATGCATCCATTTCTTCCAGGTTATCTAATTTGCTGGCATATAGTTGCTCAGAATATGTTCTTATAATTGTATTTCTTTGGTGTTGGTTGTGATCTCTCCAGTTTCATTCATGATTTTGTTGATTTGGGTCATTTCTCTTTTCTTTTTGATAAATCTGGCCAGGGGTTTATCAATCTTGTTAATTCTTTCAAAGAACCAGCTCCTAGTTTCGTTGATCTGTTCTACTGTTCTTTTGGTTTCTCTTTCATTGATTTCTGCTCTGATTTTTATTATTTCTCTTCTCCTGCTGGGTTTAGGCTTTATTTGCTGTTCTTTCTCCAGTTCCTTTAGGTGTAGGGTTAGGTTGTGTACTTGAGACCTTTCTTGTTTCTTGAGAGAGGCTTGTATTGCTATATACTTTCCTCTTAGGATTGCCTTTGCTGCATCCCAAAGATTTTGAACAGTTGTGTTTTCATTTTCATTGATTTCCATGAATTTTTTTAATTCTTTAATTTCCCGGTTGACCCATTCATTCTTTAGTAGGATGCTCTTTAGCTTCCATGTATTTGAGTTCTTTCAGACTTTCCTCTTGTGATTGAGTCCTAGTTTCGAAGCATTGTGGTCTGAAAATAGGCAGGGAATGATCCCAATCTTTTGGTACCGGTTGAGACCTGATTAGTGACCTAGCATCTATTCTGGAGAATGTTCCATGGGCACTAGAGAAGAATGTGTATTCCGTTGCTTTGGGATGGAATGTTCTGAATATGTCTGTGAAGTCCATTTGGTCCAGTGTGTCATTTAAAGTCTTTATTTCCTTGTTGATCTTTTGCTTAGACAATCTGTCCATTTCAGTGAGGGGGGTGTTAAAGTCCCCCACTATTGCTGTATTGTTGTCAGTGTGTTTCTTTGCTTTTGTTATTAATTGCCTTATATAATTGGCTCCTCCCATGTTAGGGGCATAGATATTTACAATTGTTAGATCTTCTTGTTGGATAGACCCTTTAAGTAGGATATAGTGTCCTTCCTCATCTCTTATTGTAGTCTTTGGTTTAAAATCTAATTTGTCTGATATAAGGATTGCCACCCCAGCTTTCTTTTGGTGTCCATTAGCATGGTAAATGGTTTTCCACCCCCTCACTTTCAATCTGGGGGTGTCTTTGGGTCTAAAATGAGTCTCTTGCAGACAGCATATCGATGGGTCTTGTTTTTTTACCCAATCTGATAGCCTGTGTCTTTTGATTGGGGCATTTAGCCCATTTACATTCAGGGTAACTATTGAAAGATAGGAATTTAGTGCCATTGTATTGCCTGTAAGGTGACTGTTACTGTATATTGTCTGTGTTCCTTTCTGGTCTATGTTGCTTTTAGGCTCTCTCTTTGCTTAGAGGACCCCTTTCAATATTTCTTGTAGGGCTGGTTTCGTGTTTGCAAATTCCTTTAGTTTTTGTTTGTCCTGGAAGCTTTTTATCTCTCCTTCTAATTTCAATGACAGCCTAGCTGGATATAGTATTCTTGGCTGCATATTTTTCTCATTTAGTGCTCTGAATATATCCTGCCAGTCCTTTCTGGCCTGCCAGGTCTCTGTGGATAGGTCTGTTGCCAATCTAATGTTTCTACCATTGTAGGTTACATATCTCTTCTCCTGAGCTGCTTTCAGGATTTTCTCTTTATCTCTGAGACTTGTAAGTTTTACTATTAGATGTTGGGGTGTTGACCTATTTTTATTGATTTTGAGAGGGGTTCTCTGTGCCTCCTGGATTTTGATGCCTGTTTCCTTCCCCAAATTAGGGAAGTTCTCTGCTATAATTTGCTCCAATATACCTTCTGCCCCTCTCTCTCTTTCTTCTTCTTCTGGGATCCCAATTAGTCTAATGTTGTTTCGTATTATGGTATCGCTTAGCTCTCGAATTCTGCCCTCGTGATCCAGTAGTTGTTTATCTCTTTTTCTCAGCTTCTTTATTTTCCATCATTTGGTCTTCTGTATCACTGATTCTCTCTTCTGCCTCATTTATCCTAGCAGTTAGCGCCCCCATTTTTGATTGCACCTCATTAATAGCCTTTTTGATTTCGACTTGGTTAGATTTTAGTTCTTTTATTTCTCCAGAAAGGGTTTCTCTAATAACTTCCATGCTTTTTTCAAGCCCAGCTAGTATCTTTAAAGTGATGATTCTGAACTCTAGATCCAGCATCGTACTAATGTCTGTATTGAGTAGGTCCCTGGCAGTCGGTACTACCTCTTGTTCTTCTTTTTGAGGTGATTTTTTCCGTCTTGTCATTTTGTGCAGAGGAGAATAGATTAATGAGAGAACAAAATGCTAACAGGGTAACAATGGCCCCAGAAAATATACTCTAAACAAATCAGAAAAGACCTGAAGCCGGGGGAAAAGAAAGGGAAAGAAAGAAAAAAGAAAAAGATAAAAACAAAAACAGAACAAAACAAAAAAAACAGAATATGATCAGGCTGGTGCACAGATCAGTGCCACATACTAGATTTTGGGTGTATTTTGGTCTGTTAGAAGAAAGTGCCTCCCAAAATTTTAAAGAAAAACTTACGTATGTACAAAAATAAGGGTTGATATGATGAAGGGATGGAATATGACTGTAAAGATGAAAATTATAAAAAATTTTATAAATGGAATTGATAAGTTGTTTGAAAAAAGAAAGAAGAGGATTTTAAAAAAAGAAAAAAGAAAAAAAAAGGGAGAGAATGTGATCAGGCAGGAGAGTAGAACAAAACTATACACTAGAGATTTAGGGTATATTTTGATCTGTTAGAAGAAACTATCTCAAAATTTTAAAGAGAGAACAACTTATATATATAGATGCCAAAAATAAGGGTAACTACTATGAAGGGGTAGAATATGACTCTAAAAATGAAAAATAAAAATGTTTTTTAAAAAAAGAATTGATAAGATGTTGGTTGAAAAAGGGAAAAAAAAATTCAAAAAAAAAAGACAGTTAAAAAAATTAACTTTGAAAGACTAAAGAATCATGGTAAAAAAGCCATGGATTCTATGTGCATTATTCCCCTAGTGCTAGAGTTCTGCTATTCTCATTGATTGGTAAACTTGGTCTTGGCTGGCTGTTCTTGCTGATCTTCTGGGGGAGGGGCCTGTTGCCGTGGTTCCCAGTGTCTTTGCCGGAGGCGGAATTGCCCTGCCCTTGTCCTGTCCTGGCTAAGTAATCTGCTGGGGTTTGCTCTCAGGAGCTTTTGTTCCCTGCAAGCTTTGTGTACAGCTTCGGAGGCTGGGAGGACGAGAGTGAAAATGGCGGCCTCCCAATCTCCACCCCAAAGGAGCTGAGAACTCGGGGCCCCGCTCCTCAGTGAGCCCCCAGAGAAAAGCCGTCAGTCACTCCCGTCTCCCCGGTCTCCGGCCGCACTCTGTGCTCACCCGGCCTGTGACTGAGCGTTTCTATCTCTGGCATCCGACTCCATGTGGAGTCTCCAAACCCAGCAGATCCCTGCAGTGCGCTCCCGCGCCGCTCCTCCCAGGGGAGGAAGGGGAGTCTCCCCGGATCTGCTGCTTGTTGGGTCCCTGCTGGAAGAGCAGTGGCCTGACTGTGCTGCGGATCACAGTTTATAGCAACCCCGAGCTGAGAGCCTGCGCCTCGGCTCCATCTGCAGCCGGCTTCTCCGCTCCGATACCTGGGCGCTCTGCCGCACTCAGGCACCCTCTGTCTTTCTGTGATCCCAAGGGTCCTGAGACTACACTCCCACGAGGGCTCCACGCCCCCGCTTAGCCACTGGAGCGACGTCCCTTAGCAGAGCCGACTTCTAAAAGTTCTAATTTTGTGCTCCCCGGCCCTATCACTTGCCAGAAGTGGCCGATGGAGGCCCCCCCCCCCCCCCCCCCCCGCCATCTGTCCTCCCAAATATCGCCTCGGATTCACTTCTCTGCACATCCTACCTTCCAGAAAGTGGTCGCTTTTCTGTTCAGAGAGTTGTTGCTATTCTTTTCTTCGATCTCCTGTTGAGTTTGTAGGTGTTCAGAATGGTTTGATCCCTATCCAGCTGAATTCCTGAGACCAGAGGAAATCCAGGTCTCCTACTCCCCTGCCATCTTGCTCCGCCCTTCTATATACCTTTTTGATAAGACTTTAGTCGATCATTTAGTCCATTTTATCTTGTTGCAGTAAATGTCTTAAGTAGACTGCTGGTATATGAAGAACATGGTAAATAGCTTATGTGTCTGTGTTGTTGCTGTCATAGGTGGGTCCGGTTTTTAGTCCAACAATTCGGTATATTCTGATACCTTCACCTCTAAATTACAGTTTTTTATTTGACAGAGTATGGTTTTTGAGGCTTCTACAAAGAATGAAACCATTGCCCAGGAGGATAAAACCAAATTGTTAAAAGCTGCTTTTCTGCAGTACTGCAGGTATGAAAAGTTTTTAAATGATGGCTTAATTTATTTTATGTCTGAGGACACATTTTACTGATATATGCTACTTATTTGTGGACTGGTGGGAGCAAGGTGGAGGAATGATGCCACCAAAGAGAAAATGTTTTTCTGTGCTTCTCAGTGCTTTAACAAACTTAGTCTGAACTTGGTAGCCACAAGAGGCTTCCAGTTAATCTAGGAAAAACATGATGTCACATACCCTCTCCACTTAATGGATAACAATGTGCTGTTAAAAATAATGATCATGAAAGACATCTAGCAAGCATGTTTTATGTATACTCTGAAGGCAAATAAGTTGCATACAAAGGTTTATTGATGTTATAAAGAAAATAGACTTGGCCTATTCATTGGGTTTTGTTGCATACAAAGTCACCAGAGAACATAGTGGCTCGTTTAATACAGCTCATGATTCTGCCGTCTGGCTGTTTGGGGTTGGGCTCAGGTGGCCATTTTATGGTTCTCATCTGGATTCACTGTCCATGATCAGCTGCCAGCCATCCCAGCTAGACTTGCTCACATTTTGGGGGCTCTGGTCATTTCTCTGCTCATACGCCCTGTCATCATCTAGCAGGTTTACATATCTCAGGGTTCCAGGAGTGGCAAGAGAGTAAGCCTCAGTGTACAAGTGCTTTTCAAATCTCTGCTTGGGTCATATTTGCCAATATCCCATTGGCCATAACAAGTCACAGGGGCGAGCCCTCCCTCTCCCTCCATGGGAGGGTGCTGATAGGGAGTGTGCATATGGAAGGGGAATGATACTCAGTTTGCTACACTTGCTGACCTGATGCTTCTGGTTTGAAAGCCAATTCAGTCATTTGTTTGTCCTAGACATTTATTCTGCATATCCTGTACCTTCCTTAAAAGGTATAGTAAATTCACATTTGAATGAACACTAAGGAAAATTGAGATCTAGCCTTTGCTGTGCCCCAAGTAGCTGTGTGAGACTTTGGACAGATTGCTTAACATTTCTGGAATTTTGTTTCTTCCTTTGTGAAGTGTTGAGTGGGGTGTCCGTTGGACTGTCTGAAGGATCATTAGTTTATCTGGCAGATCTTTATTTTAAAGTTATATTCAGAGTTTACTACCTCCATATCCCCCAGTTCTCAGCTTGTGATCCCATAGTCTCCCACTCATAGTGGTATTTGATGCATAGGAGCTCACTCCCACAGAAGGGATAGCAAGTAAAGTTTTACAGTTCTGTGCCATCAGGGCGCCTGGGTGGCTTAGTCAGTTAAGTGTCTGCCTTTGGCTCAGGGCATGATCCCAGGGTCCTGGGATCGAGCCCCGCATCAGACTCCCTGCTCACCGGGGAGTCTGCTTCTCCCTCTCCCTCTGCTCCTCCCCCTGCTTGTGTACTCTCTCTCTCTTTCAAATAAATAAAATCTTAAAAACACACACACATAATTCTGTGCCATCATAATGATCTACTGAGCTTAGTTTCTCATCCAGAAGAGGGCACCATTAGACAATTTCTTTTATTCTGTTTTTAAAATATATTCTTTTAGGGGCGCATGGGTGGCTCAGTCGTTAAGCGACTGCCTTTGGCTCAGGTCATGATCCCAGGGTCCTGGGATTGAGCCCCACATCGGGCTCCCTGCTCCGCGGGAGGCCTGCTTCTCCCTCTCCCACTCCCCCTGCTTGTGTTCTCTCTCTCTCCGTATCTCTCTCTGTCAAATAAATAAGTAAAATCTTAAAAAAAAATATATATATATATTCTTTTAATTTTGCTCTCTTGCATGGTGTTCAGTCTTACTGCCAAGATTTGGATTAAAATACTATGATCCTGTCTTGCACAAGTTGGTACTTTAACAATTTTGACAGACCTGTGGCATCTCAAAATTTAAATGATAATGGAGCAAGTTACTGTAGTCCTTGTGTTAGTTTCCTGTGGCTGCTGTAACAAATCACTACAAACCAGGTGACCTCATAGAAATTTATTCTGTCACAGTTCTGGAGTCCTGAAATCCAAAATCAAGGTATCAGCAGGGCCATGCTTCCTCTGAAGGCTCTAGGGAAGAATCTTTGCTTGCTTCTGTCCTAGCTTCTGGTGGTTGCTGGCAATCATCAGCATTCCTTAGCTTGCACATGGATCACTCCAGTTGTCTCCCTTACCACATGGCCTTCTTCCCTATGTGTCTGCCTTTACATGTCCTTCTAATAGTGACACCAGTCATTGGATTTAGAGCCCACCATAATTCAGTATAACTTCATCATAACTTAACTGATTATATATTCAAAAACCTTATTTCCAAATAAGGTCACATTCTGAGGTTCTGGGTGAATGTGATTTGGAGGGATGCTATTCAACCCCATATAGTCATTTCTAAATGTTCTGTAGGGGAAGATTATTAAGCATGAAGAAGAATCCCCTGACCTGAAGTCCTGAGAGTATAGTAACCTTAGGAATAGGGTCATGGGTCTCTAGCACAGCTATGCCTTCAACTTACCCTGTAAGGTTAACAAGTAACCATTTCTGGGATGGTGTGAATCTATTAATAGTCTTAAAGAATTGGACTCTTCAAAAGTGGAATCATACTTTTAAAGCAGGGTTTTGCTACCTCATCACTGTTGACATTTGAAGCCATACAATTTTTTATTGTGAGCTATCCTGTGAATCATAGAATGTGTAGCAGCCATCACTGGCCTCTTCCCACTTGGTGCCAGTAGCATCCTTCCCCAACTGTTGACTACCAAAATTATCTTCAGACATTGCCAAATGCTCCCTGGGGGTTGAAATGAGTAGATGGCACTCAAAAATGTTCTGTGTTTAGTTTTTTGCTGAGGTTAATATTGCTATTTCTATGGCATGGTTTCTTTGAAATTAATTTTTATATTATTTTGATTTTCACTTGACTCAATATAAATATAAGATCTTTTGCTCATGAGAGCTTTAAGAAACTTATTCTGTTAATTGAAATAGTTAATTATTGATTATCATGCTATAGTCAACTTTGTATTCCCATAACCTGTAGCATAACCAGGTTTCTAGCTCAGCTTGGCCTAACACTTTTAGGTGGTTTTTCTGTGTTTCTCTATTCAGTTCCTTCTCTTGTTCTACCAAGAGTCCATTTCAGTGCTTTCCTAACTCTCCTCCACCTTTTCCATTTCTCTGCCTCTTCTCCCATACCTAGCAAGAGGACTCAGCCTCCTACTTCACAGAGATAATAGAAGCCATCAGATAGCAACTCCCTGGACTTAATACCTACAAACTTACCTGAGCCTCAGCTATTTTTCCTCTTTTGCTCCCTATAAAGTAGGAAGGGGTGTTCTTTCTAAGAAGAATCCCTGTCTTTTTTGGTTGTTTTAAAGATTTTATTTATATATTTAGAGAGAGAGTGTGTGCATGAGCGAGCAGAAGGGAGGGGGAGAGGGAGAGAAAATCTCAAGCAGATTCCCTGCTGAGCACAGAGCCTGACATGGGGCTCGATCTCACACGACCTGAGCTGAAATCAAGAGTTGGATGCTTAACTGACTGAGCCATCCAGGCGCCCCTCTTTGTTCTTGTTTTGAATGCCACAGTCTTCTGCTTCTCTTGAGACTATGTTCTTTGTTATTCCTCTTCTGTGTCTTTGACCTCTCTTGTGCTGGCTTCTTCTCACCAGCCATTAATCATATTTACTGTTTCATTTAAAAAAAAAAACAGGGGCAGGGCGCCTGGGTGGCACAGGGCAGGGCGCCTGGGTGGCACAGTCGGTTAAGTGTTTGACTCTGAGTTTTGGCTCAGGCTGTGACCTCAGGTTTGTGAGATGGAGCCCCCTTTTGAGCTCCATGCTCTGTGCTGAGTCTGCTTGGGTTTCTCCCTCTCCCTCGGACCCTCCCCCCCACTGTGATCTCTCTTTCTCTCTCAAATAAATAAATCTTAAAAAAAAAAAGACCAGTCTTTGACTTTGTGTCCCCCTTTGATCTACCACCCCTTTTGTTTGTTCCTGTTTATAACGAAACTGCCTGAAAAGTTGTCTACCTTTGCTGTTGTCTATCATAATTTTTCTCTCTACTCCCTGATTTTTTTCTCCTTCCTTGACCTCATTTGCCAAAGAAACACTGATCTACCATGCTCTAGGCCATTATATACAAATGAAGAATGTTCCAAAGCAGTTGTATATTCTACAGGCATCTCAGTTTCAACATATCCACAGCCCTGCTTGTCTTCTCCGAAGGGTATTCTTTTCTTTTTTACCCCCTGTTTCTGCCACTGGCAAAAATGTCCTACCATAATCCATTCAGTTTCAGAGCAAAAATATATCAGATCCAAGCAGTTGCCAGTATTTACCTTATATCTCTTTTTTTTCCCAAACCTGTCACTTGTCTCCATTCTCTTCTGCAGCTATTGCTGGTGGAGACTCCCTTCTTCTCTTGTCTGAATTTCTGCAATAACTTCTTAACTGGGTTTTTCTCGCTCCTGTCCAGTCCCCTATTTCCTTATCATAAAATGATCTTTTGGGAAAAATAGAACAGATCGTGACACTTTCTTCTTAGTGCCTAAGAAGTGCCTTCTTAGGCCTTCTAGTGCCTAGAACTCCATAACATGGTGTATGAGGTTTTATGTACTCTGTCGTTTTTTTTTTTTTTTTTTAAAGATTTTGTTTATTTATTTTACAGAGAGAGACACAGTGAGAGAGGGAACACAAGCAGGGAGTGGGAGAGGGAGAAGCAGGCCTCCCGCAGAGCAGGGAGCCCGATGTGAGGCTCGATCCCAGGACCCTGGGATCATGACCTGAGCCGAAGGCAGGCACTTAATGACTGAGCCACCCAGGCGCCCCCTCTGTCGTTTAATTCATGGTGTTGCTGAGAGTCTGCCCTGGAAGCCTTCTTCCCTCTTTCTTTCCTGGGCGATCTCATCCTCCCCATGGCTTCAGTTCTTTGCTAAGATACGGACATACATACTCACACGTGTGACGTGTGCTCTCTGCCACCGTGTACCCCTCCCCATAGTCCCCTCAGCCTCGCTGCTCCTCTTCCTTAGCTGTAGGCCTCTGCTTATGCACCTCTTCCTCCAGGAAGTTTTCCCTGCCCCTCAGACAGTTTTGGTTTCCTTTCTGTGTGCTCTGTAGCAAGCGCTCTGTTCTTTTTCTGTCACAGTGTACATGTAACTACTTGTTTAACTCTCTGCTCCTTGTGACACTGTGTCCTTTGTGAAGTCTTAGAGTGTTTTTTAATGTCTTGTCATTCTGCCTCCAGTGCCTAGCATATTGTAAGTACTCAACATATATTTGTTGAATTAATAAATGCGTAATAGTTGTCTCCCTTTTAAATAAATGTTATTAAAAGTAGTTAACTGGGCGCCTGGGTGGCTCAGTTGGTTAAGCGACTGCCTTCGGCTCAGGTCATGATCCTGGAGTCCCGGGATTGAGTCCCGCATCAGGCTCCCTGCTCGGCAGGGAGTCTGCTTCTCCCTCTGACCCTCCTCCCTCTCATGCTCTCTGTCTCTCATTCTCTCTGTCTCAAATAAATAAATAAAATCTTTAAAAAAAAAAAAAAAAAGTAGTTAACTTTGGGGCACCTGGGTGGCTCAGTTGGTTGAGCATCCGTCTCTTGGTTTCCGCTCATGTCATGGTCTTGCTGGTGGTGAGATTGAGCCCCATGTGGGGCTCTGCACTCAGCGGGGAGTCTGCCTGAGATTCTCTCCCTCTCCTCTTCCCACATGCTCGTTCTCTTTCTCTCTCTCAACTAAATAAATTCTCTCTCTCAACTAAAATAGGGGACTGTCCCAGTTAACTTTTTCTTTTTTAAAAGATTTTATTTATTTATTTGAGAGAGAGGAGGAGAGTGAGCACGAGAGAGAGAGAGAGTGAGCATGAGCAAACACCAGCGGGAGGAGAGGCAGAGGGAGAGAGAAGCAGACTCCCTGTTAAGTAGAGAGCTGGATGTGGGGCTCGATCTCAGGACCCCAAGATCATGACCTGAGCCGAAGGCAGACACTTAACTGACTGAGCCACTCAGGCACCCCTGTAGTTAACTTTTTCATGGTGAATTTTGAAAATGGTTTGCCTCCTTTAATACTTTTATTTTCCAATTTTATTTCAGAAAAGATCTAGGTCATGCTCAAATGATGGTTGATGAGCTCTTTTCACCCCACTCTGATTTGGATTCCGACTGTGAACTAGACAGAGCTGTTACCCAAATCAGTGTAGATCTGGTGGATGACTACCCAGCCTCCGACCCACGATGGGCTGAGTCTGTCCCTGAGGGTAAGAACTTTTACTTTTCATATTATGGAGTGATCTATTTTGAGAATATTCTGGTTCTTTTATTAAAGCATCTCTCGAAGCATGTTTTTTTAGTTTATGATTTTACTATTTTTTAAAAGGTTATAACTTACCTTATAGTAGATTTTGAAAGGGGCTCAGAACAGATCTGCAGGATAAAAACTGAAGGAATATTGGGGCAAATCCTGCTTGTTCTATGTGAAGCAGATTAATTAGCCCTACTTAGCTTTCTCACCATTTTATTTCTAAAACGAAATTGGTGGCATATGTAAGCATTTGGCACCTATTTGCTCCCAAATTAAATGACAGTTTTGGTATAATCACTGTATTTGCCTAATAGAAATTATACATTTCCCTGAGAGTGGCAATGAGCAAATCTCAATGTATAGAAGTGGGCATATCATGTTTCTGCCCTGTGCTTTCCTTTCTGCCCTGGGTGACTGTCCTTCTCACACTTCCACTGCAGCATCATGGGCACTCGGTATTCCCAGGTACCAGCAAACTGTCTCAAATGTCCATTTCTCTCTCTAAATTCCTACTTAGCAAGTTTGCTAAACCTCATTAGAGGGTTAGGAAGGAAACATCAGTGCTTATGTTTTTTCTTTGACTTCATTTTGAGCTGGCAAGCTTAGAATGATATAAATGATTAAACTAACAATAACAGGGTTTGTGTTTTGAATAAATATGGTATGACTCCCAAAATTTTCCTCTAAATTTTTTAAACTCTTGGGTAATGTTACAAGTAGTTGCATTAAAAGATTGGTAGTTTCCTTTGGTATATTTTTTAACTTTTTATTTTAATAGCAGTAATTATTGTAAAGCCAGTATGTTATGTGTTTAAATTTTGTTACTGTGTTTCAACAGAAGCACCTGGGTTTAGCAATACATCACTGATTATTCTTCACCAGCTAGAAGACAAGATGAAAGCCCATTCTTTCCTTATGGACTTTATTCACCAAGTAAGCATCCCAGTTGCTATGAACAGGGATGGCCAGGACACCTGGCTTTACTGTGCCTTTTGTCAGCTCTCTCCAGGATAACGGGAGATCCTTTCTTATTCTGAGGTGTTTTGTGGGGTCAGACCTGACTAGTGTTTTCCATTTTCTTTGCTGACTTCAAAGTAAATAAGTCCAGGGCTGGTGGGGGAGAGGGAGCTATTCAAGTATAAAAGCTGCACAGAAAACAGGCTAAAAAGAAGAAAAACAGTGTATTTCCACAGAAATGTTTCAACTTTCTTTTAACATTCTTTGATACCTGTGTGCTTTTAAGTAAACTTAGGTTTTCATGAATTGCCTTTGTATTATTGAAAAGATAGTGAAGAATATTAAGGCGATGACAGATTTTGATATATGGGTTTATAATTTTGAAGTGCCATTAGAATTGATTCCTTATTTAAAGTTTGTGGTTTTTTGTTTTGTTTTTAATGGAGTATCCTCATTTATATTGGGCCTAAAATTAGAATATGTTTTTACTGCTAGACAGAATTGTTACACAGTATCACCCATCTCTGCCTTGTTGATCAGTGGTGGCTCCCGGGCATATTATATATCCAAATGAATGCATTTAATCTCACTTTTGCTTACTTTTTCCAAAATCAGTAATGCCTTCATGTTAAAGAGATTCTGATGCTGTCTAATAGAACTTTCTGTGGTGATGGGAATGTTCTATATCTGTGTTACTCAGTAGCCACTAGTCACAGGCGGCTGCTGAGCACTTAAAATGTGGTTGGTACAACTGAGGAATTATATTTGTTCTTAATTTATTTTGATTAACTTAAAAAAATTTAAATTATCACTTTGGTGGATAGTGGCTACCTTATTGGACAGTGCAATTCTAGATGATTCCAGAAACACCTTGATTGTTCTTAATTCCACATTCTGCTTCAGTTGTAATGTATGGTTTGGCTCCTGTCTACTTTTATTGTCTTGGCAAGGGCACTCCAATCATTCAAGTCTCTCTCCTTTTTTTTAAGTGGTTTAGATAGACTACAAATTAATCGGGGGAAAAACACAACATTTTCTTCTAATGTAATTGTTTATTTAGTCAAGTGTATCAGTTAACTATTAATACCTAACAAACCACCCCAAAATGTGGATTAAAACATTTCTTTCGGGTACCTGGGTGGTTTTTCTGTGGATTTCAGCTGGGACCACTCCTTGAACTGCATTTAGGATAGGCTGAGCTGGAAGGTCCCCAAGCTTCTCTTGCCTGACATTTGATGTCAGGCTGTCAGCTGGGCCACATGGTTCTTCTCCTCCACTTAGTCTCTAATCTTCCTTTAGGCTGAACTGGCTTCCAGTGGTCTCAGGGCAGCCCTCCATGGGGATGAACTTAGAAGCTGTAGTCTTCCTCAGGTCTTACGTTAGATGTCACAAAATGTTACTTCCACCAAACAAAGTGACATTGGTCAAAGCAAGTCACCAGCCCAGCCCAGATGAAAAGGATTGAGAGATGGATTCTACCTCTTGATGGGAGGAGTGCCAAAGTCATGTTGCAGGAGGATGTGCATACTGGGATGGAAGGAGTTCATGCCTTAATATGCCACACCAAGCCCACACTAATTTATCAGAGGGTTGAGAGAGCCATGGAGCAGGAGCAGTTGCCGTATCTCTTGGCACAGCCTCCCCAGGCTTCAGAAACCCTGCTGGAGTCATTCAACTCTTGGAGGCAGTGTCCATTGCAAGGTAATATCTAGCTGGATCTAAAAATCCCATTCTGGCTATACATTTATGTTTGAGTTACCTTTAATATTTTAGAGCATATTATTAATTGTTAATTATTATTAATGTAAATAATTGTATAACCAGATACTTGTATCTAAAGAAATACTTTTTTTTTTTAAGATTTTATTTATTTATTTGTCAGAGAGAGAGAGAGAGCACGAACAGGGGGAGGGGCAGAAGGAGAGGCAGGCTCCCCGCTGAGCAGGGAGCCTGATGTGGGACTCGATCCCAGGACCCCGGGATCATGACCTGAGCCGAAGGCAGAGGCTTAACAGCTGAGCCACCCAGGCGCCCCTAAGGAAATACTTCTGAATATGAGGCTCTCCTCAAGCCAGACTCCGTGCCAACGAGGCCATATCTCGTGCTAAAGGGGATGAGAATTAATATCCAGGCCTCAGGACAGTCCCTTTGCCTCTGGTTTTCTGGCACTGAGGGAAGCATATGTCCTCACACGTAGTGCGGCGAGGCTTAGAGGCAGGGTGTTACTGTGCTTCTCTTTGTCATGGGGCCTGAGCGATGTTCATGGGTAGACATCACTTCACCGGCAGTGCTGCCGCACTGAGGCAAGCAGAATTCCCTCATGTAAAAACTACATTTTCAATATTTGTGAGGGAACCAGGAAGAGAATTCAAATCAGAAAAGACAATGCAACTCTTATTTTAAAATAACCAGGTGAACAGGGTGAATGAATAAACTAAGACAGATTGATCCAGCAACCTATTCCATGGTCTTAAAAATAATGAGGAAAAAAAAAGTGTATCTAAATGTGTTGTGAAAAAATAAGATGCTATCAAAACAAGGTACAAAACAATATATATAGTGTGACCCCTTTGTGTTAAAAAAAAAAATGTCTCCTAGCATATGAATGCCACAAAAGCATATAAAGATAGCAGGGAAATTTAACTGCAGCTCCAGTAGGGAATGGGCTGGGGACTTTTACCTCTCTGTACTATTAAGTTTTCTAACTGTGCAAGCCAGGCTCTCCACTTTCGCAGTGTGGTGGAGAGATTTCCAGAATGGTGACCTACCACAATCTTGGTCACTTCTCCCTTTATCTTGTGTTCTGTGAAGGAAAAGCAGGAGGACTCTTTCAGACTGCCCTAGCTAGGTAGCCTGCATTGTAGCTCTCAGAGTCATGAAAGGTTGTAACTAATATCCCAAAACAGGCAGCTAGCACTGGGAAAGCCCCTGTGGTTTTTCCCACGATTTTCCAAGGTTCTTCATTTCTAGGGTGTTGCTTTATTATCAAAGGAATTAAGAAAGCAGATCTTGCACTTGAGCAGGTAAGAATCACACCTGTCTTTTCAAAGGTAGCAGGTACATTGAGCTTTAGGAGTGTCACAGAGGTCTAGAACCCTCTATTCGAGGACTGTTTAAACACTGAGCGGATGCCCCCTCTGCACCCCCATGCCACCTTAGTCAGGGTTGGCTGGGAGCTTAGTGCCTGAGTCACTCCTGCAGGCTGCTAGGCATAGACCTTCAAATTCTGCCTTCTTGCACATCCCAGTTGAGTCTTCCCCTTCACAGAAGCCTCTTTGATACCCCTAACTCACTGATGGTTGCTGTTTTACAGAGTAGAATTCATCAGGTTTAAGTTCTCCTGCTCTAACTACAGACTGACAAATGGATCATGAGTCTACACCCTCACTGCCTACAGGGCCCCTTGGGGTCTGGCTTGAGGAACGACTTTAAAGGGACCAGTGTGAGTGAAATAATGCCAGGAATCTGACAGGGTTCCAGTTCTCTTTGCAACATGGGGAATCAAAGGTGGCAAACCAAGTACAACTGAGGGTTCTGGTGTCCACATTATGCCAAGCAAGCCCTGCACTGTTGATTGAGCCTCAGGGGGAGTAGCGTGCCTTTGTTAAGTGTTTTGTATTGTTCTCTTTCATGGGTCAGAGCTTCACACCCTCTTTCCTGGCTTTGGTATTCATTTGGGATGGTAGATGATGTTCCTGAGAGCCTTGAGGTCTGACCTACAGTATTATCCTTCATTCTGGCCCCAGTTTATCAGACCCACTCTCTTTTGGTTGTATTCTCTGAAGGAAGGGTTCACGTGTGCTGTCCTCTTAGTCGACAGTCTTTATATATAATTGCTGTAGATTCTCAGAAGTCAGGGTGCAGCTTTTCTTTGAGCAGTTTCATGAGTGAATTCAAGCAGCAAAGTGGCAAGAAATGGTTCTCCAGCCAAGAGAGGTCATGTTCATCCTCTTATTGTCCAGATTCTCTGCTCACAGTGGTAGTCAGTGAGAGGTGCTGCTGGGCGTGGCACCCTGGGCACACAGCATTTTCATGTCAGGTCACAGTGTAGAAACCATCTTCTCGGGTGCCTGGGTGGCTCAGTCGGTTAAGCGTCTCTCTTTGTTCAGGTCAGGATCTCAGGGTCCTGGGATCGAGCCCCACATCAGGCTCTCTGCTCGGCGGAGAAGCCTGCTTCTCTCTCTCTCCCTCTGCTCCTCCCCCTGCTTGTGCTCTCTCTCTGTCTCTGTCAGATAAGTAAATAAAATCTTCAAAAAAGAAAAGAACGGTCTTCTCTCATTAAAAAAAATGAAAGAGCATTTTTCCACAGAGAAAAAGGGAAAAGACCCACGAATGTCATCTTTTATTTTTTGTTTTCAGTTGGCTGGTATTGCAGTTTTTGTTCTTTTTTTTTTCTTTTTTTTAAGATTTTATTTATTTTTTCGACAGAGAGAGACACAGCAAGAGAGGGAACACAAGCGGGGGAGTGGGAGAGAGAGAAGCAGGCTCCCCGCCGAGCTGGGAGCCCGATGCGGGGCTCGATCCCAGGACCCCAGGATCATGACCTGAGCCGAAGGCAGATGCCTAACGACTGAGCCACCCAGGCGCCCCACAGTTTTTGTTCTTGACACGCGTGTGTGAACCACACTTCCAAGACACAAGTTGTTTTGGCTTTTCACTGTAATTACCTCTTGTTTCTCCATGATTCTGATGATTGTTGTATGGGAAGCAGCCTTCTCCTGGGGCTTCCCATTTACACACTGTAGGGCTATCTTTATACTTTAAAAAAAAAAGAAGAAGAAAGAAGACTGTCACTAACCTCATGGGGGATTTGCAGAAAACCATTTTAGCCCATTTAGCAAGAGGTAGATTCCTTATTATTTTCTTAAGCTCATTGTAATAAAAGAAATTAATTCAGAAAAAAAAAAAGTTTTCTAACCATGTGTGTTTTTCACCCATGTCAGTAGGACTTCTCTGGGGATTTGGGGCATTGTTTATTTTGTTTACTGTGTACTTTATTTAAAATAAACCTCAACATACAAAAATCAAGTCACTCAGTAATAAAGTGTAGAAGAGTATTCAGTATTTACATGTGTCTCTTGGCTTCTTCCTAGTTGGGTGTTAACACTTTATCAGATGAGAAAGCTAAGAACTCCCAGAGTAACACATCAGAAATGGGCATCAGGCACAGGTAGTAGTGCAGAGGATTAAAGACTCTCCCACCCTTCCCATGACTTTAAGGTTCTGGAAATTAATCACTAAAGATGGAGACTGCTGAGTGTCTAGTTCACAAAGATCTAGAATCTTGGGGAGTTAGGTAGAAAAGAGCAATTTTACGCTTTTGATAACCATAAATAATGAGAAATAAGATAGAGTAGTGGAATGACCCTAATCTCAGAAGAGGAACATCTATACCTTGTTATAGGTGCTAGTGGCTCTGGTTGAAGTTGTGTGTGTGTGTGTGTGTGTGTGTGTGTGTGTGTGTAAAATGGTGGAAAGGAGAAGATAGCTGAGGAACTTTCTTGGGGACACCTAAGGCCAACGGCTCTGTACCCATTGTGCTTCTGGTGGGGATAAGCCTGCATTATTTCGTGTGTTACTGTAAATGTTTCCTAAGAACATGTGTTTGTATTTTCCCCAGGTTGGCTTATTTGGACGTCTTGGCACTTTTGCAGTAAGAGGGATGCCCATGGCAACTCGACTGTTGCTCTGTGAGCATGCAGAAAAGTTATCAGCCGCCATTGTTCTCAAGAACTACCACTCCAGGCTCTCGGACCTGCTGAACACAGCAATAATGATTGCTTTAAACAAGAGGGACTGTGAAATCCCATCCAACCTGACTCCAGCAGATGTCTTTTTTAGAGAAGTAAGAGGAGTTCTTTTACCTTTAATGTGGCTTCGTAGAGCTATGCCATTTGCTGATCATGCCTCGAACAGGAAAAAGATTGAGCACAAAAAAAATCTCATTGAAATTTTAAATAGGACTCCATGTTTATTTAGCACATTCCCTGTAAGTTAGAGCTTGCAAAATTGACTAAGTCTTCTCTACTGTCTGCTGGATGTTTTCTTTTTGCCTCTCCGAATCCACTCTTGACGCTGCCCCCTCTAGAGGGCATCTCGTCAGTGGGTTCCTTTGCCCTCCTGTTGTCTTTGATAACGGTGACGCAGTATCAGGCCGGGAGTGGTTATCTGTTATTATTTGCTCTATCAGTTATTCCCCCAGCCTTGTTCCTTCCCTGCTTCCACTGCAGTTTGCAGGGCCTTCTGTCAGAGACTGAGGCTTCTCGCTGGCTGCTCTCCATGTTTCCAGTACTGCTTCCGCTCAGTGCCCCGTCACGCCCGGCCTTCGTAGTGGCTCCCCTCTTGCTGGCTGGATGTTGCACCTTCCTCTGTAGACCCCCTGGCCCCTGGATGTTGCACCTTCCTCTGTAGACCCCCTGGCCCCTGCCAGCACCACCACAAACTGGCCCTTCACTAAACTCTGCTCACTACCTGCTAGGATCCTACTATCTGCCTTGCTTTTAAAATCAGATTTATTTTCCAAGGGAAAGAAAAACCTGCTGTAAACATCAGAGGAAGAAAAGATTAAGATGCTGGCCAGCTGGTGGCAGCTGACTATTATGATAATAGCATACAGCTCTTGTTCTTGTGCAGCTTCTTACAACCTCATGCAGGGGCAGGGGAGACTTTACTCCCTCCCTATAATTGTTTTTTACATTTGGGGAACTTTTAACTCTATTTGGTCAGTTTCATTTTTATTTCCTTCCTACCACAGTCTAGCTACAATCTAGCATCTAACAGGCTATGCCAGGAAGTCCTTTTTTCTTCTTAATACAGTTGACCCTTGAACAACATGCCAGTCCCCTTGCACAGTGGAAAATCTGTGTATAACTTCTGACTCTCCAAAAACGTAACTACTGGGGCGCCTGGATGGCTCGGTTGTTAAGCGTCTGCCTTCGGCTTGGGTCATGATCCCAGGGTCCTGGGATCGAGCCCCGCATTGGGCTCCCCACTCTGCGGGAAGCCTGCTTCTCCCTCTCCTGCTCCCCCTGCTTGTGTTCCCTCTCTCACTCTCTCTGTCAAATAAATAAAATCTTTAAAAAAAAAAAAAACTACTAGTAGCTTACTGTTGACCAGAAGCCTTACCAATAGTTAAATCAATACACATTTTGTATGTTATATACAGTATTACATACTGTATTCTTATAATAAAGTAAAGGAAATGTTAAAATTTACATAAGGAAGAGAAAATAAATTCACAGTACTGAATTCACAGTACTGTACTGTATCGAAAAAAATACGTGCATCAGTGGGCCCATGCATTTTAAACCTGTGTTGTTTAAGGGCCAGCTATGTTTCATGTACTGTAACCTAAAAATAATTTAAGACCCTGAACTGTGTTCAGGTTTTCTGTTGAATCCATAAATGTATTTAGTTCTAAGAATGCCTTGTTCTTATATATTTGGGTTAGTTTTTTGTCTAAGGATGTAAGGCAAAGCACTTTTTTGTTTTATTTTGTTGTTGTTGTTTTTTAAATCTAGGAAATATCCCCAAAATCTGAATGAAAGAAAGAAAAACAGTTTACCTCAAATTCCGTGATCTGACCAATCTGAAAGGAATCTGTGCAAAGCCCTCACTCCCCCACCTCCAGCCAAGCTTACAGACAAAACTCACAGGTGTCTGCACTTGGCCCTAAGTCTTTGTTGTGTAAGAAGGGGAGGAGAGTGATGGTGTCAGAAATAGAAGTGGGCAACGAAGGGCTAATAGAGTAGAAGGTCACCTACATATTGGATAAGAGTACTGTTTGGGAGGGAGAGGTTATGTCATGCCAGAGCTTGTCCGAAGTAGTGAGGGCTATCCCTAAAACCCTGCAGGAGAACTGTCCAAGTTAACTGTTGGGAGTGTCAGGTGCTGGGGTCAGTCCAGGGAAAGGTGAAAAGGTCCTGGGATTCTGGGGAGATGGGAATAGTAGGGAATGCATCCTTAAGGTCTAAGACAGTGAAGCACATGGTGGAGGGTGGAATAGTGGGGAGAAGGGTGTATGGATTGGGGACGATGGGTGGATAGGGAAGACTGCTTCATTGATAATTCTGAGATCCTGAGCAAGTCTATAAGAACCGTCTGGCTTTTTGACTGGAAGGATTGGAGTACCGTAAGGAGAGTTAGTAGGTTTATTTGAGGAAAGGAATTTGGAAATGAGGGTTGTAAGCCTCTCAGGGCCTCAGGTTTGAGAGGCTATTGGGGTTTGAAGGGGAAAAGGTAGGATCCTTAAGGTGTATAGATTCCTTTCACAATCACAGTGTTGTAACTTTTGTGTTCTTTTTTGGTCTTTGTTCATACATAATTTTACATGGCAAAGCAAATTTTTAAAAAAAGTTACTAACAAATTATTTGAAAGAATTGAGTAAGAGCCTGATTCCTTTTTCTGCATTTGGATCCAAGTGGAAAGCATACTAGTTAATTCAGTATACCTGCATTTTCCAGTTAACTGGAAAAAAAAAAAAAGGATCTAGAAATTATCAGTTGGATACATAATTCATGAGTAGTACCTTAGGAATATGATAGAACAAAACCAAAAATGTGATTGGTTCTTCAAAAGAACACTCCATATGGAAAATGGTAATGTTTAAGACTATTTACATCACCATTTATCTTAATTCCTCATGACGTTTACTGGTCTTAAGTTTCCTTTGGGGTGTAGTTCTGAATCTTAGGGTTCCATAGAGTTAACTGCTTAAGGGATAGACTGTTGGGTCAGCATAAATAGTATTTGAAACCACTGAGTACGTAACTTTCTCGTGGTGAAGGTGTTTAGCAATTTATTTGACATTTCATTTGCTTTATATATATATTTTTTTTTTTTTTCAAGATTTTATCTGTATGTCAGAGAGAGAGATCACAAACAGGAGGAGAGGGAGAGGGAGAAGCAGGCTCCCTGCTGAGCAAGGAGCCCGATGCAGGACTTGATCCCAGGACCCTAGGATCATGACCTGAGCTGAAGGCAGATGCTTAACCTGAGCCACCCAGGCATCCCTGCTTTTATATTTTCTGCTTTTTTATGTCATACATGCTTTCTTACCATTTTCACATTAGCGATATTAAGAAATTCTTACATTTAATCTTGCAAATTAAATGAGCCAAAAGTCTCTTGCTGGGGCTATTAGGATGCCTTTGACTAACACCTGAAATAGAAAAGGAATAACAGGGTTTAAAAGATGATTTTGTTTGGGCCATATTTTGCATATGCATATATCTTGTTCCTTCAACTAGCTTATAAGCATAAGGGTAGCAAACCTCATTTCTGTTATTTCTTTGCATGCCCAATTATATGCAAACTCTAAATGTATTAAGTAAATATCCACTTAATAAAGGGGGGAAAGTTTAACCATGGGCTGAAACCGGAAACAGGTGTTTCAGTGCTTAAAGAATATTTTTGCCTCATTACCTTCATGTGTTAATAATGACAAAAAAATTAGAAAAGAACAGAAGGTATATACATTTTACTCTTGAACAATGCGGGGGGTTAAGGGTGCTGACCCCCCAAGCAGTCAGAGTGTTTTAAAAAATCATAAAGAAGAGAAAATAAATTTACTGTATCTATCAAAAAACATCCACGTGTAAGTGGATGCATGCGGTTCAAACCTTGTTGCTCAAGGATTCCTTGAACAATATTTTCTCTTTCTACTTCCTTTTAAATTTATTTTCACCATCAGCTGTTTTATTCTGGCTAATGAGCTGAGGGTATTCCTTGATGAGAAAAGCCCCTTGAGTAGATTCTGGGCAGTTGTAATTATTACCATCACCATAATTTTTGTTTTAAGTATTGCCTTCTCTGTACTTCCCCAGGTGTCCCAGGTAGACACCGTCTGTGAGTGCTTACTAGAGCATGAGGAGCAGGTCTTAAAGGATACATCATTGGAATCTGTTGAATGGGCTGAGGTGGTCATCAATGTGAACAGTATTCTCAAGGTACAAAATTACAGTGAAGATTTCAGCAAATCAAAGACCAGAGTGTGGATAGAAGAGAAAGTGGTTTCCATATTCCTATTCTGTATCGCCAGTAATTTATAAGTGTTTAGCATGTAATTCCAAAAATTTAGAAAAATGCCATTTTATTAATCAGCCGAACATTTTGAATGTTTGCCTTGTGCGTATTAAGTGTCTATGATCCTGAGTTCTGTTTGGTAAAATAAACCTTTTATTTGGAGAAGGATATATATATATCATTACAAATGTATTAATGTTATACTAACTAAATAAATCACTCAAAAGCTTACTGTTTATATTACTGATTAAAATGTTCCATTTAATCTTAGCTAATGGTCTTTATAGCGATGGTTTCCCTACTCTGGTTACTATAGTTTTCCAAAATTGAAATTAAATTTCAATGCAGAAAGAACCAAAAAGTAATTTTGCAGACCTGTGCCGAGTATTTTTTAGTATTAATAGACTTTGGTGTTTGAAATTACCTTTAAAAATACTGGGGTTCATCGCTTTCTGCATATGCTATCACATTGTTTTTCTAGGACATGCTACAAGCTGCTAGTCATTATCGACAAAATAGAAACTCCTTATATAGAAGAGAAGAACCACTAGAACAGGAACCTGAATATGTTCCTTGGACAGGTGAGATTGCAAGCACTGAGCCCAAATATACTGATTTATTATTAGCAGTCATTCAAAATATATTCCTGATGACCCATTTTTGGAAGCTGTATTACTCCATTAGTGTAGATTTATAAGTGAAATGAAAAATAAGTGCTATCTCCAGAATGAGCAATTCTTGTGAAAATTGCTTTATTCCCTTGAATAATTTATAGATCTCTCTATAATGTATTTCACTAGTACTTATTATGTGTCCACTAGATTTTATTTACTTATTTATTTTTTAAGTAATCGCTACCCCCAACGAGGGGCTTGAACTTATGACCCCAGGATCAAGAGTCGCATGCTCTAGTGACTGAGCCAGCCAGGCGCTCTATGTCTACTAGATTTTAGGGCATATAGTTATTCAAAGAAGCAGGTCCTGGCTCTGGAGGTGCTGACTATATTTAATGTTGATTTAATACAAAAAGGTAAGTGGAGCAGCATTAAAGGGGTTTAGAAGGAAAAGGGATCATGTTTACCTGGCTTTGTTGAGGAAGTCTCCCATATAGAAGATGGGATTTGAGCAGGACAGAGAGGTATCAGCTGAAACCCTATTTGATTTATTTTTCCAGCAGCAGTGAGGTGATAGTATTTAGGCAGTTGGTCTTTCCCTTAGCCAGTATAGAACCCTTACTTACCGTATTACTTTGTGTGATTTCACAGCAACAAGTGGTCCTTCAGGCATCCGAACAGTAATAGAACGCCAGCATGGAATTGTCCTGAAAGTGGTTTATCCTCAAGCAGACAGCAACCTCCGAAACATTCTGACAGAGCAGCTGGTAGCACTGATTGATTGCTTCCTGGATGGTTATGTTTCCCAGCTGAAGTCTCTGGACCGATCTGGTGATCAAGAAAGATATAACAGTCTGGAAATGGAATACCTACAGAAAAGATCAGATCTCTTATCTCCACTTCGTAAGTGCATGGTATTTAGCCAGGGCCATGGGTCTTTAAATTTGCAGAACAGATGAAGGAGTCAAATCATTAATGCAGCGTATTCAGTGTACCATCATTCATCCAACCATAACCAAGAACTTAAAGCATATATGTACAGCTTTCTGTGTTCATTTGTTCAACCTTGTTTTCAAAACTTCCCAGGTACAAGTACCATGCTGAAGAGGATTTGAAAAGGTAAATTAGCAACAGATGGAGACTGCCCTCCAAGAGCTTGTCATCTGAGACCTTTACACGAATAACTAGTCTGCCCAGTAGAGCATGATGAAGGCTATTCAGCAAAGGACATGCTCTTTTCATAGTTAGGATGAGGAGGAGGGGTTGTACACATAGGAAGGGAATAGCTTCATAGGTAGGCAGGAACAAAAAGGATTAAATTTGCCTCTTTAATGAATTTATGTGGATTATGAAACTAAATGCCAGTAACTGGAAGGATTTCTATTCCGTTATTTTTAGAGTATGGTATGAGTTAAAGGTAAAATTTCGTGTAATATTTTTTATCACGTGTTAAGTTTTCACTGACAGGATTTTTTTTTTTCCATCTGTTCTCATTTTTACAGTCACACTAGGCCAGTACCCGTGGGCTGCTTCATTAGCAGAAAAGTACTGTGACTTTGATATCTTAGTACAGATGTGTGAGCAGACTGACAACCAGACCAGACTCCAGCGCTACATGACCCAATTTGCCGATCAGGTAGGTAATGAACGCTGGGGACGTAGGCAGTAGATCCTGTAGTAGGTTTTACCATTTTAAATCTTACTTGGGTTTTTAGGAAGATGATATACAATCTTTTTGCAGTTAACTTAGATACTAATTTGTGCATTGTTTCTTTGTAAATTGGCAGACATTTCCAAATATTATTGAAAGATTCTTTGACCTTTGAAGAATGTGTTAAAACTTTAATTTCTATTCTGATATTTCCAGTTATAATTAAAAGTAAATAGACGAATATTGGGAGAGTTTTAAAACTTTGAAAAAAGATCTTGGGAGCACGGGATGCTGCAGCTTTTGGAGAGCTCAGCTTTCCTCGGTTGACATGCTTATTTTTTTTAAAAAGTTCTCATTATGACACTCTCTAGATGAATTATAGTTGCTTCTTAAAGCCACTTTATTCAGTCAGTTGATCTTCATGTAAAAACTGATTTTTTTCCTACTATAAAAGTGACATTGTATAAAATTCAGAAAACCTCTAAACCAGAAAATTTTAAAAGTCACTCACAATTTCACCACCCAGAGAGAACCCTTTTTATCATTTGGTTTATATTGTTCTAGTCTTTTCACTGTATAATATTACAGACAAACATGTTTTGCCAGTTGCTTATTTCCCTTAATATATCACAAATATTTGTCCTTATCATTAAGTATTTCACAACAATGTTTTTGATGGTGTTATGGTATATTGTGAACTTGGTGTAACTTACCGTATTTGACCAGGGCCTGATTGTTGGACACGGCTTATTTAGTATTTCACAATAGTGCTTAAGTAAATACTTTTGTGCCCATCATGATTTTTATTCTTATTGTGGATTCTAGCCCTTTGTCAACATTTTCCATCCATTTTAGCATTCTTTTATTTTCTTTAATATGTTTAGTAATTATTTAAAAATCCTTCTGTGCTAACTCCAAAATCTGATCATTCTCCAGGTGGTTCTGTTGTCTACTTACTAGTCATATTTTTCTGCTTTTTATGTCTTGTACTTTTTTGTTTTATTTTGGATATTGTGTATAAAGGAACCTTAAAGGTGGAAATGAATGCTATTTTTCTCTGGGGAGGCAGATAGGGTGAGAGGCAGGTCACTTGATTCATCAAGAATAGAGGTGGGCCAAGGCTTGGTTGTGGCTTTTGTTATATTCATTTCATTTCTGGTTTCGAAGTCTTGTGGGATTGGTATGTTCGTTGAAGAATTCCTTCTTTAGTGGAAACATCTCTTACATACTGTGTGACTGTAGGACATTTTAGTCTTCCTTTCCACCCTAGGCTTCCAAACTTACCCCAGCATTCAGCAAACGTCTGGTGGGAAAAACCAGCTAGGCATTGAGGGCCTCTTTAGATTCCTATTTATCATGCCAGTCTGCATGGCCTTTTGGCACAGAATTCAATCCTTGAGAATCTTTCGTTCTGCACTGTCACATAGAACTTTCTGTGACACTGGAGATCTTACTCATATATTCTATGATAGGACATAAGGCCATTGAGCACTTGAAATGTGAGTGTGACTGAGGAACTGAATTTTAAAATTTTAACTAAGTTTAAACAGCTACATGTAGCTAATGGCTACCATACCACACCACGCACATCTAAAGTTTACATGATCTTGAGCAAGATTCCCTTTCTGAATCTGAATTCCTCATTTATTAAATGAGATGACTAAGTTTTTTTTAAGGCCCTACCATATAGAAAATAAGTATTTAAGGATTTCTGTTCTGCAGTCTAAGACCTTTGAAAAAAATTAATATTTTATTATAAGAAATGTACTTTTTAAAACTGTATTACTGAATATTACTGGATTCTTTGCCCTGTTATTTGTAGAATTTTTCAGACTTCCTCTTCCGTTGGTATCTGGAGAAAGGAAAGCGAGGCAAATTATTATCTCAGCCCATTTCTCAGCATGGAGAGTTGGCGAATTTTTTGCAGGCTCATGAACATCTCAGCTGGTTACATGAAATTAACAGCCAAGAATTAGAAAAGGTAAGAAGGGTTGAGTTACATGGAGCAGATTTAGGCAATTTTTTACTTGATTAGTGTAGTTTAGTGATTAAAATACTATTTAGAGATTATTTTATTATTTATTTTTTTAAAGATTTTATGTATTTGACAGAGACAGCGAGAGAGGGAACACAAGCAGGGGGAGTGGGAGAGGGAGAAGCAGGCTTCCCGATGCAGGGCTCCATCCCAGGACCCCGGGATCATGACCTGAGCTGAAGGCAGACACTTAACAACTGAGCCACCCAGGTGCCCCTAGAGATTATTTTAAATATGTATCTCATATTCTCTGACATAATTTAAATAAAGTGTTCTTTTTTATTTATGATGGCATTGCCATTACTTTTAATGTCTCAATAAAAAAAGTACCTTTTGTGATTTGACTACTATTACAGTAAAGCACAAAAATTTTATTAATGTGTAAATAACAGTCTGTGGCCTTTTTTTATGAGTATTTTCTTAAAAATGTTCAAATTATGAGTAAAAACAGTACCCTAATTAGTTTTAAAGTTTGTCCTTGACAAGATGTTGACGTGAATATATAATTGTTATAGAACAAATGTTTTATACGTGTTTCTTTTCCCAGTAATTAGTGTGGCTGGTTAATATTTTATTGAGTAATTACTCTCGGTATATAGTACCAGTCAGGTTTAGGTTTGCTAGTATTGGATCTGATCTTTCATTGGTATCAGTAAGGGGGGGAAACAGTTTTGGGTTGTACTTAATATTTCAACTTGAATTAATACTCAGGATCTTACCATTTTTCATATTTTGTTTATTGTAGGCTCATGCAACACTTCTGGGTTTGGCAAACGTGGAAACTCATTACTTTGCAAAGAAAAAAACCCTTCTTGGTTTGAGTAAATTGGCTGCATTGGCTTCAGACTTTTCAGAGAATATGCTGCAAGAAAAAATTGAAGGTAAAAGAAAGGATTTGAACATCAGTCATGCTATCAATGAACTCCGTGCATTCCTATTATCATTTAATAGGGTTCATTAGACACAGGACCTGTCTCTCCTTTAAGAGGAGTGATTTCAGTGTCGTTAGACCCTTACTCAAGTATGTTTTTTGGGATTCTGTTTTTTAGAGAAAACTTGTATGTTAAATAAGAATTCCTAAGAAGGATGTTACATGATTTGAAGAGTGCTCTGAGTACATCCGTAGTGATTCATATTCTAAGAACAAGAAGAACTGCAAAGAAATCTTGACCTTTACTCAGTGGATTTTATTGTAGATAGTGGTAATTTTGAAGCTCCTGGTTTCAGAATTCAAAACTTTTTGGTGTCATAATTGTATACAACTATTTTGTTATATTGTAGGTTGAGAAAATGATTGGCTATATTGTTATTTTTGAGAACCAAGGGGAAGGGAAATGAAATTTAGAAGGAAGATGAGGAAGAACCCTGTACTATATTTGAATTGGAGATAATCAGATGGAATCATGATTGTTTAAAGTATTTCTTGGCTCTGTTCACTGAAAAGGCCTAAAATCAGTGACACTCCAGTAGCATGAGTATACCTAATCCTATACGTTGGCTTCTAACTACTATTTCTCAGTAAAAGGAATTGAGGATTATTGGAGAAATGATCTTGGGAAGTCTTGTTTAGCCAGAAAGCAGGGTTAATGTAGAAATGTCAACACAACAGCCTCCACTGGCCAAGTTTGGGGATAATTTGAACACCAAAAAGAATGATAGTAAAGCATTTTATTTCACCGTTTAAAAAACGGTTAAAAACAAAAAATCCATAAATCCACAGTGATACCCAAAAGGGGAGGGGTCAGTGAAATGCTTCTTTACAAAAAAAGAATACCAACTAATGTAGAATAGGACTTGGGAAGTCATCTTACAACCATGATGACTAAATTAGTCATCAAAGGATGCTAAAACCATTGAGTTTAAGGATTAGGGGAAGAAGATCGTGTCATGTTTTCAGAGTATTATTACACAGATCTAATAGATACCATCGTCAGCAGTGAGACAAACTCACATTACGTGCTTCCTGGAGTGATGTAATGTGGCAGTATAGAATACCACCTGTGTTACTTTCATGCTAGAAATGGTCAACCTGAATCTAACCACAAGGGAGTGATTACATATATCCTGTTTGTGGGGCATTTTACAATATAATTGGCCCAGACTTCAAAATTCAGCAGCATGAAAGGCAAAAAAAAAAAAAAAAAAGACAAGAGGCTGTTTTATTTATTTATTTATTTATTTTTTAAAGATTTTATTTATTTATTTGAGACAGAGAGAATGAGAGACAGAGAGCATGAGAGGGAGGAGGGTCAGAGGGAGAAGCAGACTCCCTGCCGAGCAGGGAGCCCGATGCGGGACTCGATCCCGGGACTCCAGGATCATGACCTGAGCCGAAGGCAGTTGCTTAACCAACTGAGCCACCCAGGCGCCCGACAAGAGGCTGTTTTAGATTAAAGTAGCCTGAGAGCTGTGACAACCAACTACAGTGTGAGATGCTTGATCAACTCCTCAGTCATCCCCCAAATAACCAACTATGACAAACATTTCGGGGATTACTGGGGAAATGAGAACATAATATTAGATGACATTACTCTATTTGTGTTAAATTTTTCAGACTGGATAATGATACTGTGGTTGAATGCCCTTGTTCTTAGGAGGTATATGTTAAAGTATTTAGAAATGAAATGGCATGAAAGTCTGCAACTTCTGTATTACTTAGTGGGGGAAAGCAAATAGGTAGGTTGGTAGGTAGATAGATAAAGCAAAGATGGCAAAATGTTAATAGCAGGTAACTCTAGGTATACAGTGTACATTGCATTCTTTTTTAAAATTTTCTGTAGATTTGGAATTTTTCAAAATTAAAATTGGAGGGGATCTTAGCTTATGTAGTCAGAAGTGAAGTATATGCAAATATTGGTGTTTGGTTGCAGGGCTTAGCCAGAGTCCAGCTTCTGAGGTATGGATTCTAATTATACTGCTGTCATTTTTTTCTTCGGGGAGTGGGAATAGTGGAAAGAATCTGGATGGAAATTGGAGAGATCTGGTTTCAGTTATTTTCTCCAGCTTACTAGCTTTGTGACCTTGGGTACCTTCTGAGCCTCAGTTCCTTGGCTATAAAATGGGTAGTTGTAAGGATTGGAGACACTGTTCCTTGAAAAAAAATGTTTTGCATATATTAAGTCCTTAATAAATCATTTAACTTTTAACTTTTATCATTTAACTTTTATTATTAAAATTATTATTCACGGGCGCCTGGGTGGCTCAGTCGGTTAAGCGACTGCCTTCGGCTCAGGTCATGATCCTGGAGTCCCTGGATCGAGTCCCACGTAGGGCTCCCTGCTCAGCAGGGAGTCTGCTTCTCCCTCTGACCCTCCCCCCTCTCATGTGCTGTCTGTCTCACTCTCTCTCTCTCAAATAAATAAATAAAATCTTTAAAAAAAAAAATTATTATTCACTCCTTAGGAGATTCTTCAGTCTTTCATTTTTAAGTACTAGCAGTGCCTATTGTTCTAGAGAAGTGTGTATATATTCTGCAAGGTTGGCTGATAGTCTGACATGGGAAACCATATTTTAGCCTGGTCACCAGAGATAGACTATGTTAATCAAACAAGGTTTTATTTCTTGCTTCCCCACCCACCAGAAATCGTTAGAACTCTGGTCACCGTTTTGATTTGATCACTTCTTAACTTTCACTTTCTTAAAACAGTGGGAGTATTTTCAGGTGTCAGTAATTACCTACAGACTATCAGTGTATATGGTCATAGGGAGTAGACTTTTAAAAAATAACTTACTTTCTGGTTATATGAATAATTCTTATGGAAATTTATAAATTACCAGGAAGAACACAATAAAAAAAAGTTGTCCCTATAATCTCACTGCCTCAGAGATTACTACTGTTACTATTTTATGTATCCTCCCAGTCTGTTTTTCTAGGTACGGAAATTGCACAAAAATGATTTGTTTGATTGTTATAAAATTAGGATCACATGGAGTGATGGCAGTATTTGAGCATATTTGTGCTTTGGTCACTGTACGTTGCTGTGACCGCTGTGTTTATGAGGCTGCATGGCAGTTCTCGATCCTTTTCCCCTGCAGCCCAGCACACTTCCCTGGGCAAAGCCTGGGAATGGGCTGCAGCCTGGATAGCCTCACCCCGTCACCTCATCCTGTTGAGATTACCGTTGCTAGTTAAACTAGCAATAAACGCATAAACTTCCAGGTTTTGTTTTTCCTGGAATATACTCATGGTGGCTTTTAAATAGATCATTTCCCTTAGTGAAAGATTATATTAGAAACTCTGGTGGGAGTTACTGAGTTACCATAAAATGGGACTCGGTGACCCCCGATTTGAGGGACTTGTGCCTGATGAAGTAGCCATCTGTTCTACAACTCCTTCAAACAGTAGAGTGTTATTTTCATAGCTCTTCTCTCCCCTCCTATTTCTGGTGACTGTGATTGTTTATATGATTTGAATCGAATATGTTTTAACATCAGAAATCAAAAGTTAGCAGAATTAATAACATTTTAAGATCACCAAGTACTGATGAGATTACCTTTAGAGATGTTCCTCTTTTTTTTTTTTTAATTTAGATTTGTTTTATGATAGAAGAGTTTACTCCCCTCCCTGCCTCTCATTTTGCATTCTAGAAATGGCTGAGCAGGAGCGCTTTCTCTTGCACCAGGAGACCCTGCCTGAACAGCTGCTGGCGGAGAAACAGCTAAGTCTCAGTGCGATGCCAGTGCTGACGGCCCCTCAGCTCATCAGCGTGCGTGCTTTTCCCATCCTTGCACCATTCCTCAGTCTCAAAACAGCATCAGTATTTCTTGAGTCAGATGGTATAGTTCCTATGAGTAGTCATCTCCCCGCTTCCTGTTTTTCTGGTAACTTTCCCCTTCCCCCAGAATAAGTTGTTAGAAGCTGCTTGAGAGCAGGATGCACATTAGCAGAAAGTAGTGGGTCAGCCTCTGCCTCCCTGTAGATCTCCACCTGTTCCTAGAGGTGCTCATGCCGGTGACCAGAAGAAAGTACTTGTATTTTCTTTTCCGGCATAGGACATGTAGGTACCGCGAGGTACAGTTCAGGCTGTTCCGTAAGAAAAATGGTTTAAGGAACTGGATTTTCATAGCCTATAAGTACCATCCTCACCCTTTTCCTTTGGAACATAACACATTCTTAAGGGCATAGCTAGGTTATGCTGCAGCCTGGGTAAGATACTGTTGTTGTTAAGTACACGTGTAGCCTTAACTCTGCTTCTCTCTTTGCCTTTCAAGAAAGCATTGCAAATGCAAGAGCGATGTAGGATCACTTTGAATTTGCTCTAATTTTATTAAAAAGAAGACAATTCAAAAACTTGAATATTTTAGACATTACTAGTAACAGATTTCCTATAATTGAGCTCACAACGGCCTCTCCTTATATAGCATATTGCAAAGAATATGCTCAAAAGAATACTAAAATATGTATACTATCTTGAGCCTAAGAATATAAATTTACTGACATTCTAAAAGTACATATACCAAGATTTGCAAATTAATTAGTTTATTATGAGGATAGATGGAATGTGATTTCCAAAGATGATAGTCTTCTTACCATAAAATAAAAATACCTTTGATTTACTTAAAAAATGACATATTTTCTCCATAAATTTCTCTAGTCTTGGTTATAGGATTACTTAAAATAATCCTCAACCTTATTTGAACTTTCTATAGCTGTATATATGTGAAGAAAACAGAAGAGCTAATGAATATGATTTCAAGAAAGCTTTGGACTTGCTGGAATATATTGATGAGGTAAGTAGAATCACTTGAGATGATCACAGGCAAGTATCACAGTTTATATATATGGTTTTTGGTAGAAGTGAATACCTATAAAAAGAGAAAAAAATACCTCTTTTAGCCAATCATGACAGTGTGTTAATTTAGAAAGACTCTCTGGTTCAGCTATTCCTAACTCTTGGAATGTGTGTAGCTCTTTAGAAAAGCTGTCAGGAGATTCCCTTTCTTGATAATTCTCACACATTCCCAGATGTCTTTTTCTGTGCATGAATAAAAAACACGGCTTTTCAGAGTCCTGAGGTATTTTTTTCTCTTTCATTATTAAGTCATTATTAGTTCCTCAGTCTGATATATTGCTTTATCAATTTATTCTTCACAGTATTCACCCTAAGAGGAGCTGTTTCTCAACCTTCTTTGGGCGGGGGGGGGCTTTAAATGACAATTCTGTAGGTTAAATAGTTGGCCCTGCAATTGATAGATTTTTAAAATGTAGTGTATTGGCTTTTATGTTACCTTGTTTAAAATCTTAACCCTTTCAAGTTTCCTGATAAAATCAGATTATCACAGAATAATCAGAAACTGATTCTCACACAGTTTAATTGGCTTATGCTTCTGAGTATTCATGTCTTAAATTTTTTAAAATTATGAATTAAGGTAAATCAATCGTATTTATGCAGAATTAGTTAACATAACTCAAATTTAAGCATTTATTTTTTTAAAATCAGCACTTAATGAGGATTTTTTTTGTTTTACTATAAAGGAGGAAGATGTAAATATAAATGATCTAAAACTGGAAATCCTTTGCAAAGCTCTTCAGAGAGATAAGTAAGTTCTCATAGCATGAATCTAAGCTATGGTTTTAGAAAAGGACTCTTTAGGAAGATTATGATATCCTATATCAAATGGTTTTGTAACCTAATTGTATTCTAACATAATTATAAAAATTATATTGTGTGCATTAGTAATCTAAATTTTTCATTCAATAATTAAGGAAGAGTTTAAGGACTTAGGACCACTGGTATAATAAATCTCTACTTTTGATTTTATTTATTTGAGCGAAAGAGAGTGGGGGTGGGGTGCAGAGGGAGAAGGGGAGAAAGAGAATCTCAAGCAGGCTCCACGCCCAGTGCAGAACCCAATGTGGAGCTTAGTCCCATGACCCTGAGATCATGACCTGAGTCAGATGCTTAACCGAGACACCCAGACGCCCCTCTACTTTTGATTTTAAAATTTGGACTGTCAATTTGCACAGAAATATATATGTTCCTGATTTTCACAGAAGTTGGGCCAGTTCTACCAAACAAGAAGCTGCATTTTGTTTTAAATAAAAAGTTTATTAGAGTATCAGTACTCTCTTTAAGTTACTGAGACATCTTTTTCATGATCATCTCCTTCCTGAGAAGGGAGATATCTATGGGAAATGGTGGCAAAGAAAGGTGGTGGCAGTGAAAGACTGAGAATAATCAGTTGGGGGGTTGAATTATTTCTAGGAAAAGAATTTTAGAGAACGTGACTTGAGTGCTAACACCCTTTCCTACTTACAATTTTCCTTTTTATATGGTGCTGAGAAATTGCAGTAGAACTATTTTTACTAAAGCATTTCTCCCTCTGATCACTCCCAAATAGTTAAAATTGTTGTTCTGTTTGGTCTTGGAGGTCACTCTCTGAAGCATCTAGCTCTGCCCACTTGATTCTCCTTCCTAATCTTAAAAAAGTATGCTGTCATTTGACTGGAATTCCTTGTCATGCTTCACGTTTAAAAACTTTAAGGTATTGGGGCGCCTGGGTGGCTCAGTCGGTTAAGCGTCTGCCTTTGGCTCATGTCATAATCTCTGGGTCCTGGGATCGAGCCCCACGTCAGGCTCTGGGCGGGTGTGTGTGTGTGTGTGTGTGTGTGTGTGTGTGTCCCCCCCCCCCATGCTCGCTCGCTCTCTCAAAATAAAAAAAATGTATTGGGGGAGCATTTAAGGTATTGTGGAATATATTCATTGATTACAAAGCAGTGGTTGTGTGTGTGTGTGTGTGTGTGTGTGATTCAGGAGTAGATAATCTCACTAGATAAAGAAAACTTACATTGTAATAGACCCTGGTTACCATTTTACTTTTATGAAAAGCATAATATGTTACAATATATTGTAACTATTACCTGTGCTCTGAAGATCTACTTTGGAGTCTTTACTAGATTTGTTGTCTATTTATAGAATTATTTTGGGAAAGATGGTTTGCTACTTTGTTTTGACATCAAATACATATGGTTATGTTGGGTGAATAGCTACCTGAGTGTAGCATTTTGTATCTAAAATAGAGACTCTTAAGTATATTCAACATTCAAACCTCCCTTATTTAAATACTTTGAAACAGTATCACAAAACTCAAGATTCTCCACCCCTGGCACAACCAGCAAAACAAAACTACAGTAGCAAACAGAAGTCATTTATTTCAGATATGTCCATGATTTCATTTTCTTCTCATTGCAATTTTGTTTTCTAGCTGGTCTAGTTCAGATGGTAAGGATGATCCAATTGAAGTATCTAAAGACAGTATATTTGTGAAAATCTTACAGAAACTTTTAAAAGATGGTAAGTGGTTTGTTAATATTGGAAGTTATAGCATCACTCCTCAATTTCAGAAATTTCAGAATAACGGGGATTTGCCAAGGTGTCAATGCCAGGGTGATTTAAGATTAAACAGTATCATACTCAGAATTAGATTTATTTAAAGTGAAGGAAGGGTTTTTTTCTTTCCTCTCCCAATTGGGAGAGCATGTGTCAAGGTGAAGTCTCCATCCACATGGGTCCTGGTGGACTCCAGTGGGCAAAGTCTCCATGCTGATTCAGGATGGACAAGGAATGAATTCAGATGTTGGTTGTGACACCAAAAATCTGTATGATAGAAGTAGCCATTTCCTTTAATTTTTCAGTTAACTCTTGTGAAGATTGAAAACTTGAAATAATATATAAATGAAAAATAACTTTTTTTTTTTTTAAGATTTTATTTATTTAAGAGAGAGAGAGCATGGGAAGGGGGAGGGTCAGAGGGAGAAGCAGACTCCCTGCCAAGCAGGGAGCCCGATGCAGGACTCGATCCCGGGTCTCCAGGATCATGACCTGAGCCGAAGGCAGTCGCCCAACCAACTGAGCTACCCAGGCGCCCAAGAAATAACTTTTTGATATATAACCGACCATACTAAAGTACAAATTACAGAATGCTTTTACACATCCATTTTGGACATTAACACTCTAAAATTCATCTTAGGAACAAAATAAAAAGGAAAAGAAGGGCGTATGTTTTGCACCTAAAACAGCAAAATTCCATTTGCTGATTGAGACACAAATTAGGTAAAGAAGCTTTTATGGATAAAATGCTATTCTCAGGGGGGAATCTGAAGTAGAGGATACAGTTGAACCTTGAACAATGTGTGGATGAGGGGCACTGACCCCCCAGCATGGTTGAAAATCCACATATAACTTTTAACTCCCTAAAAACTTCACTACCATTAGCCCGCTATTGACCAGAAACCTTACCAGTAACATAAACAGTTGGTTAACACATATTTTGCATGTGTATTATCTACTATATTCTTGTAAGATAAATTAGAGAAAAATTGTTATTGAGAAAATACATTTACAATACTGTACTGTATCGAACAAATTTGCAGGTACATGGACCCATGCAGTTCAAACCCGTGTTGTTTAAGGATCAACTGTATTTACTTTCACCTTTTTTCATATTACGGGGAGCTTAATATAGGGAGAGTGTTAGACTAGAGATGAGCAGTTTTGCATATTTTGTACATGTGTGGTTCATATTTATTACAGAATGTTCTATCAAAATGTGTGATACTAAATTTAGGCAATGCGCAAATTAGGCTTAGTGTTTACCAGTAATCTTTGCAGATATAAGGATACTCTGTTTTATACCAAATGGAAAAAATACGTAGTGATAAGTCACTGTAAATTCAGCTCCTCTAAATGGATAGGACTTTTATCCATCATACTAACATTTACACAGATTTGGAAGTTTCCTATACATATATATGCAAGATACATTATTTAATCTACATGAAACATGATGAACCCCATCCCTGGTACATAGTAGTCACTCAATAGACATTTGTCCTTTGAATGTCTACACGTATTTTGCAGATTCGTAGCCCAAACTCCTCTGTAATGGATTGTATTCTGCAGTCTTCTATTTTAGAATCGCTGGCTTAACCAGGGGACGTGAAGGGGGACCCTTAGAAAAGTGGTGTGAAACTAACCACACCAACCAGTATTCTGAGGTGAAACAGAAGCAAACTCTCAGCGTTTGCGTGTCAGAAGCTTTTGTTTTACAGCCCATCTGATGGTCTCTTAGCATTACATTTCAGACTTGTAGTCTCCTTTTGTAAGTGATCCAGTGAAAATGTAATTCTGTGAATAGATTACTTGGAACTTGCTCATAATTGATCTGGACTTATATTTTGAGAAAGGGATACTTGATCATCCTACCATGACAGATTTAATAGTGCATTCTTTTTCAAAGATGAGTAATAACACAAAGGTTAATTAAGCCTTTTCATTGTCACAAAAATAAAAATTAAAAATGAAATAATGAAGGGATATAGCAAAATAATCTGTCTTTTGTTTGAAAGTATTTGAAATACTTGAAATTCATAAAGAGCTGAAATGCACCTGTAGGACTTTCTCTTTTCTGTATTTGGAAATGAAAAAATAACTGGATATGATTGATTTCTCTGTACTGCTGGAGGGATTTTCCAGTTGAGCCTAATAGATTATTAGAAAGCATTTGGACCCAAATCCAATGTTTTCCGTGAAGTTTGTTTCTCATAAAAGTGCCACAGTTGAATTGCGGCTAATTAAGTGTTTAGTGCTATTTAAAGGTGACTTTGCTGTTTTTGTTATTCTTAGATAATAAATCATAGATGAACAATAGGAATGGAAAGTTGTGATTGTACAGAAAGAATTGTTAAACTGTGACCAAAGGACAAAAACAAGTAGAAACTATTATAGAAATAAATAAACATATATATACAAATGAAATGTATATATACTTATAACAAGAAGTTAAATACATTTATTTTTGGAAGCTTTTTAATAATATAGCTACTATATACAATAGCAAATGTTTTTAAAGGACAGATCCTAACGGTAGAGAGATATAGATAGCCTCATATTTCATAAGCTCTGGCAGCCAGCAATTACTTCAGTTTGTGGAAAGAATTGATTCCATAGATATATTTAACTTACCCACATGGAGCTTTTCAGTTTGCTTTTAATATTATTGAGATATATTATACACAAAATTCATATATCATTACATGGACTTTAAGTTTTTTTCTAATTAGCCACCACCATTTAATAGTTGAGAAGTGTTCTTACAAAAGTCTTAACTTTCTTGGGGCGCCTGGGTGGCTCAGATGGTTAAGGGTCTGCCTTCGCTCAGGTCATGATTCCAGGGTCCTGGGATCGAGCCCCATATCAGGCTCCTGGCTCAGCAGGGAGCCTGCTTCTCCCTCTCCCTCTGCCTCTCCCCCTGCTCATGCTCTCTCTCTCTCTCCCTCTCTCTCTCTCTGTATATATATCTGTGTCTCAAATGAATAAACAAAATCTTAAAAAAAAATCTTACTTTCTTAATTCTAAGAATCAAAATATTGGCCTAAACTGGACTGAAATATTGTCCTGGCCACAGTCAGCAATCTGCTGAATGCTGTCCGCTTTGGGTGAGGCGTTGGCTCTTAAGTTTACCAAGATCCCCGAGGCCACCTTCCTCATATCACTGGGCAGAGTTTCAACGCCTGCTGTGAAGAAAAGAAATCATCAAATATTAGTTCTAAACAGAGGGCATGCACAATAAAAATAGAAGCCAAGTAAGATGTTAAAATTTTTTTAAAGATTTTATTTATTTATTTGACAGAGAGAGACAGCGAGAGAGGGAACACGAGCAGGGGGAGTGGGAGAGGGAGAAGCAGGCTTTCTGCTGATCAGGGAGCCCAATGTGGGGCTCGATCCCAGGACCCCGGGATCATGACCTGAGCCAAAGATAGACGCTTAACGACTGAGCCACCCAGGCACCCCAAGATGTTTAATTTTTTTAGAGAATTGATCTTTTAGAAATTAATGTATTTTCAGAAGTGTAATGCTGTTTTACAGACAAAAAGTATTTGAAGTATTTTAATTATAATAAAGGATCTATAAATAGTTCAGATTTCACCTCATAACATTTATTATAACCCAGATTTTTATTATGTAACAGTTAAGTACAAAAAATGGTGCTAGGCACTTTGAGGGTATTGAAAAAAAAACTCTATTTGATTTTGAGAATCTTATGCTAATGTGACAAATTATAAAATATTGCCTTATTAATTGAAAATTTTTTTTCAGTTTTCTTTATCAAGTGAGAAAATTGTACATACCGTTTTGTAACTACACAGATCCTAATTCAACAGTTTCATTTCATCAGTGCTCATTGGCTTTCCACCTTTATAGCGGTCTAACGAAGAAATGATTCTTCACCTGTCTCATTTCAGACTGTAATACATTTTGAGACACTGGAACTAGTTTTCATGATACTATTCTACTAAATTATTTCCCTATATATAATTGGATATATACTTAATATATATAATTGTTGAAATACTTGAATATATGATTATTACATATTTGTTTGAAATACTTGAATATATAATTGTTGGAATATATAATTGTTTGCAATACTTGTTTTCAGGTGATTATTAGTTAAAAACTTCCACATTGAAGAAATGACTTAAGCTGTGGAGAAAAATGAAAGTATTTCAGGTCTTATTAAAGACTTTAATCAGATTGGCTATTTTGACCACTAGGGGGAAAAACACTCAAGCAACCTCTTCTAAGTAAAGAATGTCCTGTCGTTAGACCTGCAAGTATATTTGGCAGTGGAAGGAATTTAGAACAGAGTATTTCCCAATAGTGGAGTGACATTATATTTTAAATAGAAGCACAGATGTTATCATTAATCATCTTCATTCATTGGGGAGTCTTATGAAAATAAAAAAGGACTTTCTGTGTTTGTGTTTATAGGCATTCAACTCAGTGAATACCTGCCAGAGGTGAGAGACCTCCTGCAAGCAGACCAGCTTGGAAGCTTAAAGTCTAATCCTTACTTTGAGTTTGTTTTGAAAGCAAACTATGAATATTATGTTCTGGGACAAATGTAACTTTTTCTAAAAATGGTCACTGTCCCTGAAAATTTGTGTAAGCATGTCCTTATAAAAATCTTAGGCCTTAAACATCTAAAAATTTGTAGTTTTATAACATGTATTGATGAATTTTGTATACTTTATTTGAAAGCTGCTACAAAACAGCTGTGTGACTGAATGTAGTTTTGGTTTTTTGTTACAAGATATTTTCTCTCTTTTTTCCATCTAAAATGTATCACTTGTTATTTCCATGCTTGCTACCCTTTCTTTCTCTTCTCATTCTGTCGGGGGTTCTGGAGTTCTTACTCTGGTTCTGGCTACTTGTATGCACAAAGCACTTCTCGGCCTCAGTTTCTATAACTTTAAACATGACAGGATTGCACTGATTGTCTCTGAAATGGCTGTGACTCTGCACTGAAGAGAATCAAGTATTTGGTGTCTGTTCTGGTTAGAACTAGTGGGAAATATGTAGTAAGATAGATGTCAGGTTTGCTGACTTGCTATAGGACTAAAAGACTAAACAAGGCATAATTCATGTGAGCTTGAGAACTGGTTAATTCATTGGGAAAATATTAAACATTTCTGTGTAAATAATAGAGTATTAATGAGAGGAGTGAATAAGACCTGTGTTTTCTAACCTATCTGTAAGTTACCATATAATAAGTTTATAGTATTAATGTTAGTTACAATCTTTCAGTATGGGGATTCAATTAGCTTCATGTATTTTCAAGGTGATTTACACTGAATTCCAGCTTTACCACAGTCTAACTAATGTAAAGCATGTGTTATGCTAGAAGCCATTATAGGTTTGTTTTTTTTTTTTTTTTTAAGATTTTATTTATTTATTTGACAGAGGCACAGCGAGAGAGGGAACACAAGCAGGGGGAGTGGGAGAGGGAGAAGCAGGCTTCCCGCCGAGCAGGGAGCCCGACGCGGGGCTCGATCCCAGGACCCTGGGGTCATGACCTGAGCCGAAGGCAGCCGCTTAACGACTGAGCCACCCAGGCACCCCCCATTATAGGTTTTCTTAGTATGGCATCCGATTTACTGAAAAGTAGTGGTTCTCAAAGCTTCGTTGTTCTGACCAATGTCATCACTCAGTTTTTATCAGCTTTAAATAAAGACTAAAGATTGGACAGGGAGTTGCTGCATATTCAGATTTTGGCCCAGTTGAATGCTCACTAAACAACTTGCTCCGACAGCTGAAAAGGTCAGAAGTTAAATATGGTGAAGAGAGTCCGGTTCCTGGTTTCACAAAGGACAGCCATCTGTGCCCTCTTCCCCTCTAGGCTTCAAATCCAGCCTTTGAACACATTGGCAAGAGGAGGCTAATGGAGCTCATTACATTAATAACCGAAGGAAAGACACTAGCAGCCTTGTCTTTTTTTTTTTTTTTTTTTTTGCAGCTTGTGTGTGGGGACAGCATCAGGGTCCAAGTTAGGAACCTTTTGAAGGGTGCTAAGGCAAGTTGAACTTGTCAGATGGTGGATAAGAAATTGCTAAGTTTTTATCTTATAGGACATAGACATTAACAGTTCTTGCCTGTATGATCCTTTTCGGTAATGTGCTCTGGGGACGCAGGATTGTGCCCCCTTCAACATGCTACCACAAATCTGATAGCCCTAGTGTGACAGGAAAGCCAGTCTGAGAGTGACCCTGGCCCTGTTGATGGCATGATTTTGCATCACTGCTGTCACAGTGTAATGCATAGTCTTATTTTGAGGGAGGGGAAGGCTCGCTCTTCTAGCTGTATCTCGTCATCAGTAGCCTAGCACCAAAATGGTTGGATTTTTAAAAATTAATAATAGTAAAATTAAGGCCTAAGATTTTGAATAATTTTTCTAAATTTTAAAAATTTCACAACATAGTCTTTATCAAAGAATTGATTTTTACATAAATTGAGTAATTGATAAAGACACATTATAGAGGTGAGCATGTTTTTTAAGGAAAGAGAAATTTTACTGACTTGGGAAGGTTCCCCCCCCCTCGCCCCCGTCCTTGCTTTTCTCAAAGTCACAGCTTGCAGCCTTGATTAAATGAAACAGTAATGTGTTTTTGAAAGTGAACAGCCAGCTTTGTGTGCTGATATGTTTTAAGAATTTGTAAATATGGGATGCCTGGGTGGCTCAGTCGGTTAAGCGTCTGCCTTCGGCTCAGGTCATGATCTCAGGGTCCTGGGATCGAGCCCCGCATCGGGCTCTGTTCAGCAGGGAGCCTGCTGCTCCCCCTGCTTGTGCTCTCTCTCTCCCTCTCAAGTAAATTAAAAAAAAAAAAAAAATCGTGAATGTGTCAAGGATGAAGGCAGAACTGGATACACATAAGGGACTTGCTGAAACCCCAGTGAAGTAAAAGGCTACTGATAACCTCCGTTGTAGGGATTTCGTTTTTTGAAGAAAACTTCAAAACTGGATTGTTTCTTTTACTTTGGGGTCTGAATCAGAGTCCTGAAGTATATCGCCCACCAGGCACACGAGTCCTGCGGGTAGATCGTGCAGGATGTTTCCCCTTTGAGGCCGATTGCTTTCTCTAGAACAGGAATGGAAGGAAAGCCACACCATAATGTCGTCAGACTCACTTCTTAATCTATTGTAATCCAGCATATTTGTACATGTTGAAGCTGATAACTACAGAAATATTAATGTAGTTCTACCTGCTTATTCCTGGACCTTTAATTTGGAGAATGCCTGAAGAGAAAAGAGTTTTACATATTTCTATGTAAAATCCACTCATTAGATACCAAAATATAATTTAAAAAAATAATTTTGTGTAATTCTAAAAATTTAAAGATTTTTATTTGAGAGCGAGTATGAGTGGGGGGAGGGCAGAGGGAGAAGCAGACTCCCCGCTGAGCAGGGAGCCCCACACACGGGGCTCAGTCCCAGGACCCTGGGATCATGAGCCGAAGGCAGACGCTTAACCGACTGAGCCACCCAGGTGCCCTAATTAATTCTTAAGTTAAAAAAAAAACTAGAAAATGTGAAACCTATTTTTTAAAAAAGGAGATGGAAGAAGATAAAGCCCTATAATCCCACCAGCTAGAAATAGCTTAAGTTACCAGTTTGAAATGTATCTTAGGGACACCTGACTGGCTCAGTCGGAAGAGCATGCAACTCTGATCTCAGAGTCATGAGTTCAAGCCCCATGTTGGGTGTAGAGATTACTTAAACTTTTAAAAAGTGAAATGCATCTTGGACAGTTTGGGACTGTGCATACTGTGTATTCTATAACCTAGTGTATATTGTGAGCATCTCCACGTATCCTTAATCCAGTGTTTCCCAGTCTTTTTCCCATTGTCATTCCTGAGGACTCTTTTTAGATAGTTTTATTCTAATCACTCCACCCGCATCCCCCCCCAGCAAAGTTTAATACTGCAGATATACTGTATATTTTTTTATGTGCTGTGCTTCTGGAGGCCACAATCATTGTAATACCTAATTTAAGATTTTTTTCACACCCTGAAGAAACAGTTCCCCCCCTTCAAAAATGCATGTCTTCACAGTTCAAGATACAATTTTTTAATGACTGCATGATACTTTACCACATGGCTGTGCCATGCTTTATTTAATGGTTCTCTGCCTCCTTAACGATCTGAACACTTGAGTTAATGGTTTTGGTTTGGGTTGGGTTTTGTTTTGTTTTTTTTTTTGGGGGGGTTGCCTTTTTAGATACTACTAGAATAAATCTTTGTACAAAAATCTGTGTGTACTCCACATTCCTGTAAACTTACATGACTCTTCCTGTTCAGTTTGTGATGATGCTGACATGTTTAGCAAACAGTTGTAATAATTTTGAATGTCCTTTGCTCCCCTCTTCTACCACCTCACCCCCCCTCACCTCCTCCAAACACTCCGAAGAAAGATACTGTGCCTATTTATTGAGTGTTTATGTCCCAGGCACTTAAGCTAGTTTTAATCTTCAAGTCAATGTTAAGGAGTAGGTAGTATCCTCAGTTGAGAATATGGAGTCTTTCTTGAAGTGAGCTGTTCAAGGTCACGTAGCCAGTTAGAAGGGGAGGAGGGTACACCCAGAAATACTTTACTGCAAAGTGCAAGCTTTTAACCCACTTATTATGCTAGATACTAGGAGGTAGTGGGGTGGGGGGGGCGGAGAGCTGATGGCTCCAGTGGAATCATTAGGCCAATAGAGATGGCCAAGGCAGAAGCCATGACTTGATTGCAGGATGTCTTTGGCCCCTCGTTGGAAAAGATCTCTTGAGGATCTCTTATTTTCAGAACCAAACCAAGTGTTGGGAAGTATTAAAGGAAGGTAGAAAGCAGGCCCTGCCCTGCCCTGACTACTCCTAGTGGGAGAGTCACCCAAGCCCCAGCTTTGGGACCTGGGAGTGTGGTCTAGCTCATTGGGCCTTGCTTTTCTGATTCTTAAAACTGAATGACTAGTACCTATCTTATTTACCTCAGAATAATTAAAAGCCTATATGCTTTTAACAATATGAAAGCATATGAAGTTTTATGAATACATATTTGATTTTTTTTTGAGAGCGAGAACGAGCGGGGGGAGGAGCAGACTCCCCATTGAGCAGAGAGCCTGATTTGGGGCTCAGTCCCAGGACCCCGAGACCGTGACCTAAGCCAAAGGCACACAATGGACTGAGCCACCCAGGCGCCCCTGAATTCATATTTGAATCGATAGGAAACGACAGAAGGTTTAGACCCAGCGATAGTGGGGTCTGCAGATGTGTGAGGAGCTCAGGGTATAGGGCTGCGGAGGAGGGAGCTGTGAGGCTACAGCTGAGTAGCTGCACGAGGGCCCTGTCAAGTTTCAAGAGCGGGGCTGCACCTGAAAACTTAGAAGCAGGCACTCTCAGGCATACCCTACATGACTGAGCTTTACTTAGTGATAGTTCTCAAAAGGGTATGCAGGCAGTCACCCGCTTATCAGGGGAGAGCAGAGCACTGGTGTGTTCCCCAAAAGTGTACATGTATGGAGACAGTTTTTCCACTCACCTGTTAGGTCTATCCCCTAGGCCAATGAGAATTCAACTATACCAGAATGGGACTGGGTGGCCCCATAGTGACCTGTCAGAGACTATTTAAACAGCCCCAACCGTGGGCAGAAAGCAGATGTCTGGCCCGGTGTTCTCAGGCCCCCTCTCCCCAAGGTTTGCTGTACTAGCAGTCTCCTCCCTCCTGAGTGTTTTCTTCATAGCTTTGTGTGTTTGAAGCTCATAGACTCTGGGCTTAGAAAAGCTTGCAGTAGAAGAGAGAAGAACTGCACCACTGAGCAAGAGTTTTGAGAAGTATTGACAACCCCGTTCCCCTTTAAAATATCAAATTCTTAGGTATTCTTCCTACTTTGAGGGCAAAATTTAAGCTTTTCTGTTTATATTGTACCTATAGTGCATTTGCCAGTTTATTTTTTTCTAGTCTCTTCACCACCCACTGACAGCAGGACATGAGGTATTACAAATGAAAGGTAGTTTTCTGTCAGTCACTCATTCTCTAAAATAATTGAAAAAGTTAAATGCGAAACCAAGGTTGCTTTTAGCTGACCCTTTACACTCACTGCGTAAGCCCCATACTAACCAAACTATTTTCTAATTGACTGATGGTTTTAGGAAGGGCTGCCATGATGTGGGCTACAGAGGAGGGTTGCATGTGCTTTTCTGTCCCTCCTCCAGAGAATCCACACCTGTCCCAGTTGCCGAGTTCCACTACCAAATGTGAATCACAACTATTTTGGGAACACTTAAGCACATCAGAAAAATGAATGATTCCATTCTCGTTTGTCCCACGTCACTGATGTACCCCCTCAAAGCATGTCACTGAGTTCATCACAGAAAATTGTGTCTCCCTGTGCCTTCTACATCAGGGTTAGGACTGCGCTCGCTCCCCTACCCCCTGCCAAAAAAAGAGAAAATGTGAGACCGGCACCAACTGGATAACCTCCTCTGACCCTCACTCCACCTTACCATAAGTAGATCCAAGTCCTTCTAGAAAATTTGAAAGGCATATCCCCACATATCAGTGATATAAATAGAACTGCTTCAGCAGCCTCTGGTAGATGGTGACTTCAAGATGCACTGGGAAGCGGCCTGGCCTTGGCAAGGCATCATCCTCTAAATATAAAGATGAGTTTGTTCAGCCTTTGCAGAAGGAAAAATTGCTACCCATCCTAGAGTGTAATGTCCTTGTCCTCTTTACTGGGAGAAAGGTCGAGTAAGGTTTCATTTAGTAAGGGTGCTTCACCCATTCCACCACCAGGAAGTGGGATCTCAGCTCGGCCCACCCAGCCTGGGGCAGGTCAGTCCGGGAGAAAGAGAACACCCCCCAAATTCACGCCCTTCGTGAACGCCCGGGTGCGCTGCGCGTCAGAGGCGAACGGCTCCGGGTGCCCTGGCTTTGTGCCTGCCGCTGTCAGAGCCGCCGACCCGGCCTGTCCCCGGGAGCCCTCCTCCTCCTCCTCCTCCCCGCCTCTCCGTCCTCTCCTCCCGCCGCCAGTTGTCTGGCCCGCGACAGCTGCTCGCCCTCCCGCCGCCGGCTGCCCTCTCCGCGGTGGGGGCGGGGGCCGACTTGGGTCAGCCCTCTGAATTGGGGAGCTCAGGCGTGGAGAGGGAGAAATGAAGTTTACTGGGGGGGGTGCGGGGGGTCTCCTTTCTTCCCTTCCTGGGACACCCGGTGTGACTGCTACGCCCGTCCTCTCTGTCCCACCGCTGGAACACGGCTCCCTCCTCCCTGTAGCCGCGCGTGGGGTTTCGGGGGTCTGAGTAAAGCCAAAGAAGGGTTGAAATGTGGGAGGCCCCCTCCGGAGCGCCCAGTGCGAGCAGAGCGGACAGGGTGGGGAGGCCTTGCGGACAGGTGCAGCTCCGGGAGCGCAGGCGCACACACGCACCTACTGGCGCGCGCGGTGACCCTCGCCCCACTCCATCCCCTCGGGCGGGCAACTGGGCCGGGTCGGGAGGGGCCGACAGTCCGGGGACACGCTCCATATACGGCCCGGCCCGCGTTACCTGGGCTCGGGCCAGGCCGCTCCTTCTTTGGTCAGCTCAGGGGACCCGGGCTGGGGCCCAGGCCGCGGGCCGGCTGGGGGAGGGGGCTCTAGTGCCCAACACCCAAATATGGCTCGAAAAGGGGAGCGACATTCCTGCGGGGCGGCGCGGGGGGGCGGCGCCCGCGGGCTATATAAAACCTGAACGCGAGGACCAGCGGCCACCGCAGCGGACACAGCCGAGAGAAGCCTCGCTTCCCTCCCGCGGCGACCGGGGCCCGAGCCGGAGAGCAACAGGTGTAGCCACCCGCCCAGGTAGGGCGGGAGTGGGGGAGGGGACGGGGACAGGAGAACAGTAGGACAGCGGGACAAGGTGACAGGGCACCACCGAGGGGAGCCTGGAGAACTCCGGGGTAGAACCCAACCGACTCGTTTGATCAGCCCCAAGGCCTACTTTCTGCCCTCCTGCGTCTTGGTCCTCAGAGCCACACGCGCTTTATAGAGGAGACACGACACAATCAGTTTTGGGAAATGTCTCCCAATTTATCCCCAGCCCCTTTGGGCTCCGCTACCTGGCGGCTTAGCGTGTGCCAGGTAGATTAAAGGTTTTGCTTTAGTCGTCCCAAGGGCAATACCTCCCCAACGAACCTCCCCCGAAGATCATCAGGAGCCACTATTCTCTGGGTTGGCCAGCAGGCGAAAAGGTGCCTCTGTTCTGAGCCTGGAATGTCAAGAGGGTCCGGAATGGGCCATTCCTTCCGGGATGGAGCACCAAGGCCCCTCCCACGGCCATGTCTTTGCCCCCGCACCCGCACCCGCAAGCTTGCGCAGCGAGCAGGTATCGCCGGCCCTAACCTCCTAGGCGAGGCCGCGGAGGCGCGGAGAGGGTGGGCGCCAGCGCCTGGCTCTAGCCGCGGGTAGGCTGCAGGAAGGCAGAGAAGTCTCGGCGGACCCTGGGCCGGGGCTCCCGGGGTGGAGAAATCCTCCGTGTGGTCGCGACGACGCGACGACGACCCTGTGCCCCTCTCCCTCTCAGGGCAGCGCAGCCCTGAGCCTGGGGAGCGAAGTTCGGGACGGGTCCCTTCGGCGGCTCCCCTGGCGGGCTCCGCGCCGTTCCCGGCTGGGGGCGTCCGTCGGTCCCCGGGAAGGGAGGGCTCTCGGGCCAGCGCGGCCGCTGTGCTGACGCGCCGTGTGTCTCCACGGCCTTGCTGTCCTTTGCAGAAACCAGACACCATGTGTGACGAAGACGAGACCACCGCCCTCGTGTGCGACAATGGCTCCGGCCTGGTGAAAGCCGGCTTCGCGGGCGACGACGCCCCTAGGGCCGTGTTCCCTTCCATCGTGGGCCGCCCTCGCCACCAGGTCAGGCTGCCGCCCGGCGGACCAAGCCGGGTCGGGGTCCCCGTGGAGCCGGGCCCCGGGCCACTGTGAGCCGCGGTAACGTGCGCGTGGTGTCTCCGCTCCGCAGGGCGTCATGGTGGGCATGGGTCAGAAAGACTCCTACGTGGGCGACGAGGCTCAGAGCAAGAGAGGTATCCTGACCCTGAAGTACCCCATCGAGCACGGCATCATCACCAACTGGGACGACATGGAGAAGATCTGGCACCACACTTTCTACAACGAGCTCCGCGTGGCCCCCGAGGAGCACCCCACCCTGCTCACCGAGGCCCCCCTCAACCCCAAGGCCAACCGCGAGAAGATGACCCAGATCATGTTTGAGACCTTCAACGTGCCCGCCATGTACGTGGCCATCCAGGCCGTGCTGTCCCTCTACGCCTCCGGCCGTACCACCGGTGAGTGCGCGCGCCCGCGGCCCCAACCCCCGCTCCCGCCCGCGGCCAGCGCCGGCCGGGGGGCGCCCGCTCACTCGCCGCCCTGTCCCCCGCCCCGCCCCGCGCGCAGGCATCGTGCTCGACTCTGGCGACGGCGTCACCCACAACGTGCCCATCTATGAGGGCTACGCCCTGCCGCACGCCATCATGCGCCTGGACCTGGCCGGCCGCGACCTCACCGACTACCTGATGAAGATCCTCACTGAGCGTGGCTACTCCTTCGTGACCACAGGTGCGCGGCGCTCCGGGCACCCGGGGCGGGGTGGGTGGCGCGCGGGCCCCGGGGCCCTGCGCTGAGGGCTCCTCTCCTGCCCCCCGCCCCCCACAGCTGAGCGCGAGATCGTGCGCGACATCAAAGAGAAGCTGTGCTACGTGGCCCTGGACTTCGAGAACGAGATGGCGACGGCCGCGTCCTCCTCCTCCCTGGAGAAGAGCTACGAGCTGCCCGATGGACAGGTCATCACCATCGGTAACGAGCGCTTCCGCTGCCCGGAGACGCTCTTCCAGCCCTCCTTCATCGGTGAGTCCCGCTCGCGGGCCTCGCCAGCAGCCCTGGGGCCGCGCCGCCCAGCCCCGCCCGGCCCCCGGGTCGCCCCCCGCCGGCTCACGCTCCTCCCTGCGGCCCCCAGGCATGGAGTCGGCGGGCATCCATGAGACCACCTACAACAGCATCATGAAGTGCGACATCGACATCAGGAAGGACCTGTACGCCAACAACGTCATGTCGGGGGGCACCACCATGTACCCGGGTATCGCCGACCGCATGCAGAAGGAGATCACGGCGCTGGCCCCCAGCACCATGAAGATTAAGGTGGGCGGCGGCCCGCGCCCCCTGCCCGCGCGTGGGCTCAGGGCTGCGGCCTTCACCCTGCTGACGTGCCACTGTCTTTCAGATCATCGCCCCACCTGAGCGCAAGTACTCGGTGTGGATCGGCGGCTCCATCCTGGCCTCGCTGTCCACCTTCCAGCAGATGTGGATCACCAAGCAGGAGTACGACGAGGCCGGCCCCTCCATCGTCCACCGCAAATGCTTCTAGACCCCATTCCACCAACAGCGCTCGAATTCTCCTCAGGACGACAAATCGGCTCAGGTTGCAGGTGGCTGACCTCGAGCCACCGCGCAGCAACTTCGTCTCTAACAACTTGAGTTGCTGCAGCCGCAACGCGACACAATGTTTATAAAGTGTACATACATTAACTTATTTACCTCATTTTGTTATTTTTAAAACAAAGCCCTGTGGAAGGAAATGGAAAACTTGAAGCATTAAACTCAGCCATTCTGTCTGTTGCGTAAAGTTGTTTGTTGTGTTTACTTGCGGGGGGGGGGGAGGAAGAGGGGCCCCATCTTCTTGTGTCACTTTTCACAACACTCGGAATGAGTGCGCTCCGAGCCACACCATTAGTTAAGTCTTCCCATGCTCACGGTCCCTGCCCCCCTCCCCCCCATCAGATCCATTTCCAAACACTGGCAGGCCCGTCGAGGGCCCGACCTGGCCCTCCGGTGTGTGCTGAGGAAGCTCTCCCTCTCCAGGGCGCTGCACTGAGCCCCAGGCTCGAGGGGGGCCGCGGGCGGGTGGCTCTGGCCGGCCACCGATGCAGGCATCGGGCGCTGTCCGCGGTGCTGGCGCCCGAGAGCCGCTCCCCCTACGGCCGGTCGGGCATTCCCTTAAGGAAATCAGTATTCCCTCCTGAATCCCGAGATCTAACTGAAAGGGCTGTGTTCTGCATTTAATGAACCAGTTTTCATTTGTAAGTGAAGACAATCACTTCTCTTCGGACCGGGAAGTCCTTTGCTTCATGCCAAGGTGATGGTGGTATAAAAATGTGCCTCTTCCGGTGTGGGGCTGGGGAGGGGCCGCGCCCAGAGGTGGGAGGAGGGTGAGGAAGGGCCAGATGAGCGGCCCAGAAAGGACAGCATATGCTGGGCATGCACAGACACCGAGGGCAGCCCAACAAGGAGGTGTCTGCAGGGAGTGGAGCTGAGACTGGCACTGGAAGAAGAGGGGTAGCCAAGGGAGGAGGAACACCACCCCCTCCTTTCCACCACTGGCCATATTCTAAAGACACAAAATATACTAACAGAGGTGGAATTTCTATGGGAGCGCACAGTACCTACTTGTTTAAAAGCTAGCTTAATGTTTTCTAGTCAAGATGACCAAGGACAGTGGTACCTGAATAAAATAGATTCTGACTCAAAGAAGGTAATAAGTTTGTAAGTAGAATCAACAATATGCAATGTTATAAGCCACATAGCCATATGTTTATTCATTGTCTCCTTTTATGGCCTATTGAAAAGTTTCTGAAATCCTTGAGGCCTCTAATGTGGGAATACTGCCAAACCCAGATATCAAGAAAATCAGTAATTCAGTAGAATTTAAAATTTTAATAAAACAAGTCTATGATGCCATGTATTATTGCCCCATGAAAGGTGGATAAATGTTAAAAATGGCCCAAGTTCTAGTCTCTTGGAGGAATCTAGGTTTTATTGATAATGACAAGTATACATAGGCATATCTAAGCAAATCACACCCACGTACACACAGACTGAATAATTCATGTAGCCAGAAGCCTGGAAAAATGTCAGAGTTACATGAGTTAACTAATTGTCATGTTAAGAGTTTTCTAACCAAAACCCAAAATCACTTAAGTATTTCAGTAAGGTAGGTAAGGAGATAATGACCCATTTCTCCTGTGATCATAATCATTACATGACTCATGGTCATTTAGAACTCACAGAAGTTTTCAGTATAATCTGGTAGCCTTTCCTTGTGCACTACCTTTGATACTGCTCGTCTACTGAAAAAATGTGCAAATATTATTAATTGTGTGGTTTCACTGGGAATGTGCCAAATCTAAAAATTACTTTCCTTACCAACACGTCTCTAAAAACAACAACAACAACAACAAAACATCACACCTTTTATTAGTGTTCTGTTAGCTTTCCTGCTTTCCTATTAGGTCATGATTATAGGTATTTGGTAAATTGTATTACCTATATTTGTCCTGAAATAGGATGTTGGGTGTGGTAAAGAACGAGTCGTTTGAAAATGTGTATCTAGAGCATATACAAATGTTTGTGCTGGGTGAGAGGAGAAAAACTGAGTCCAGCAGCTCTAAGAGTGTTTGTAGTAAGAGGAATCAAGAAGTCCCTGTGTGGTGGCAGTGGAGCAAATAATGTTACATCCGATTCCCCAACTGAACAGCCATCTCAGAGAATCAGTTTTTGGAGCAGTGATAGAATTGAAAACAACAAACCTCCCCCCCCCCCGCCCCCCATTGCTTATGGTGTGTTTCCTTAGACGTGGCAGTGGGACTTATCAGGGATCTTATTTCCTTCTCACAAAAGCTTATGAAGTCGCCACCAATTTGTTTTCACTAAATCTATATGACTAGTGTTCAGTTGAGGAAAGAAGGATTAGAGAAGAACATGAGAAGAGAGAATGTGTCAGGATTAAAAAGGATTAAGGTTGAGTGGGAGAAAGGAAAGGACCCCATACCACAGTACACCCTAGGCTCCATCATTTAAACCTTTGGAAGTTCAAATTGGACCATCGAGTATCAAGGTGCCTCCCAGCTGCATCTGTCCCCTGACCTATTACCCCAGATGTGGTAGAACCCACAAAAGGTTAATGAAATATTTTGTTGCCCACGTACCATGTGTAAGGGGTACAGAGAGGGCTAAGAGCTTGGTGCCATGATCCCCAATATCACCGGGCACTTATGCCTTGACTCTGATTACCACAAAGCCTATCGGAGCTCCTAGAGGCGGGGCGCACTCTGCACTGTGAACCATTCGATGCTGTGGACACAGTGGCTGTTTTGTAGCCTGTTCAGCAACCTGCCACTATGAGGCTGGCTCCCTCCCGTTGTTTTCTGACAAGGCTCCATGGGCTCCAAATATTGGTTCTTATGGGGAAACACATCCCTCATTGTGCTCAAGAGGGTCTGCCCTGCCTCTGGTGCTGGGGACACAGAGTAGCACTGCCTCTTACCGGGTAGTGCCTCAGCCCCGAGGACTGGAGGTGGAAATGGGCTCATGCCACAGAACGGCACTGCCATGTGGGCATCGGCTTACCTACCTGACTGCCTCCTTCTCCTCTTTGTCTCATTTCTGTCACTTCCATTTCCTTTCTGTCCTGTACTGTCATTTGGAAGGCATCCATTTCAGCACCATTGATATGTCATAGTTCTAAACCTCATCACTGTGCAGAGTTGCTGGTGACTAGAGCTGGTCTCAGGAATGGCAGATTCTTTGTATCATGGGCCAAGGGGCAGCCATAATACCCTTGGATCCTTATGCTACCACATCTTCTCTTCTTTCCTTCATGGCACCTGTATGAGGATCCTGTGGTTGCTGTAACAAATTACCACAAAGCAGGTGGTTTAAAACAACAGGAGCTAACTTTTTCACAGTTCTGGAGGCTACAAGGCCAAGACCAAGGTGGTGGTGGGATTGGTGTCTTCTGAGGCCTCTCTCCTTGGCTTATAGATGGCTATCTTCTCCCTGTGTCCTCACTTTGTCTTCCATCTTTCCATGTCTGGGTCCAAATTTCCTCCTTATAGAACATCAGTCTTGCTGGATTTAGTGCCCACCCTAATGACTTCATTTCAATTTAATTACCTCGTTATAGACACCGCCTCTGAATACAGTCACATTCAGAGGTACTGGGTGTCAGGAGTTCAACATATGAATGGGGGAGGTTTGCACAATTCAGCCTCAAATAGGGGCAGCAAATTGGCCCACTATAGTACCTAAGAAGCCCTATAACAACTCATTTGTATTAACATTAGCAGTTCATTTTAATAAGTCATGAATCTCTTACGTTAATATTTTGTCTATGCTATATGAAGCACTCTCACATACATGAACTGATTTTAACTTACAAGGTAGCTAGGATAGAGACTATTATGCCACTTTTATAAATGATAAAACTGAGACTTCAAGATTGAATGACTTGCCCAAGTTTATAAATTAGGAAAAGTGGTAGAGCAAAGACTTGAACCTGGAACTCTTGACTCTATTCTTTTATTTTCAACCTTGGTATGTCCTTATACTTTATATGTATTTCTTATAAGCAGCATGTGATTAAATATGCAGGATATTTTCCAGCAGGATAATTTTGTCTTTTAATCAAAACACTTGGTCCATGTATATTTGATGTAATCACTGACGTATTTGGATTGAATCGATGATTTAACCAGTGGGGAGCCTGCCATGGGGCTCAATCTCACGACCCTGAGACCATGACCTCAGCCAAAATCAAGAGTTGGACACACAGGTGAGTGAGCCACCCACGTGCCCCCATTCTATCTTTTTAAACCCCCAGATATTATCATTTGTTATACATCAGCCATGGCTTTAACCTCCTCAAGATACTATAATTGTTTTATACAGTTTAGATTTACTTGTATATTAACAATTTTCTTTGCCCATTTCTTGCTTTCTATGGATCCAAGTGGGATCATTTTTTGTTGCTGCTTGAGCACACAGTCTTTAGAATTTTTTTATGAGAATCTGTTGGTCGCAATATCTCTCAGTTTTTGTTTGTCTATGTATGTCTATTTCTCCTTCATTCTTGAGAGTATTTTTTCCTGAACCAGAATTCCTGGTTGACAGTTACTTCTTTCACCATATTGAAAATGACATTTCTCTATTTCCTGAGTGCTGTTGTTGCTGTTGAGATGTCAACAGTCAGCCTGGTTTTTTTTTTTTTTTAATTTTTTTATTTATTCATGAGAGGCACAGAGAGAGAGAGAGAGGCAGAGGGAGAAGCAGACTCCCTGCTGAGCAGGGAGCCCGATGTGGGACTCCATCCCAGGACCCTGGGATCATGACCTGAGCTGAAGGCAGACGCTTAACCATCTGAGCCACCCAGGTGCCCCAGCCTGGTATTTCTTTGAGGCAATCTGTATTTCTCTCTCCCCACCTCTCAGCTTTTTTTTTTTTTTTTTTTTAAGGTTTCTCTTTGCCTTTGATATTCTGCAGTTTCTCTGCGATGTATCTAATTGCGGGTTTCTTTTTTACTTATCTTCTTTGGAATTCATGAGCTTTTCGAATATGTGGATTGGTGTCTTTTCAACAGGTTTGGGAAATTATCAGCCATTATTTCTTCAAATACTGGCTCCAGTCCCATGTTTTCTTTCTTTTCATCCTGAAGAATTGACAAATTTGGCTTCACCAAAATTAAAATACTTGCTCATCAAAGGACATCATTAAAAAAAATGAATAATCAAGTCTAGTCCCGGGAGAAAATATTTGCAAAACATACCTGACAAAGGTTTGGTATCCAGGCTATATAAAGAATCCCTGCAATTCAATAACAAACAGATAAAAATGCAGTAAAATGGGCAAAATATTTTGAACAGACACTTCACAGAAGAAGATATGCAAATGGCCAGTAAGATAAGCACATGATCACACTTGTTAGGATGGCTATTGTCAAAAACAAACAAACAAACAAACAAAGAGAACAGAATAACAAGTGTTGGTGAGAATGTGGAGACATTGGAACTCTTGTACATTGCTGGTAGTAATGTAAAATGGTGTAGCCTTTGGGGAAAATATCATGGAAATTCCTAAAAAAAATTAAAGATAGAAGATATGATCCAGCAATTCTACTTCTGAGCACATACGAAAAGAAATACAAGCAGGGACTCAAAGAGGTATTTGCACAACCATGTTCATAGCAGCATGATTCACAATAATCAAAAAATTGAAGCAGCCCAAGTGTCCACTGATGGATGATAGGATAAACAAAATATGGTATATGTGAACAATGGGATATTATTCAACCTTAAAAGGGAAGGAAATTCTGACACACACTACAACATGGGTGAACTTTGAGGACATTACACTAAGTGAAATAAAACAGTCCTACAAAGGCAAATACTATATGATTCCACTTATATGATATACCTAGTGTAGTCAAATTCATAGAGGAAGAAAGTGAAAGGGTGGTTGCCAGAGGGTGGGAGGAGGAGGGAAAGAGGAGTTAGTTGTTTAATGGGCACAGAGTTTCAGTTGGGGAAGATGAAAGAGTTCTGGAGATGGATGGTGGTGATGGTTGCATGATAAAGTGAATGAACTTAATGCCGCAGAACAGATGGTTAGAACAACAAATTTTATGTTATGTATATTTTACCCCAATTTTAAGAAAAGATAAGCACACGAAAAAGTGCTCAATATTTTTAGTCATTAGAGAGAGACAAAATTAAAGAATGATCATATGCTACTATATACCTACTATTACAGCTAAAATTAAAAAGACTGACAACACCAGATGTTGACAAGCATATGGAGCAACTGGAATTTTCATACTCTGAGTGGGAATACAAAATGGCACCATCACTTTGGAAAACATTTGGAAGTTTTTTATAAAACTAAACATACATCTGCTCTAATAACTGATAATTCTATTGCTAGGAATTTACCCACAAAGATTAAAAACATATATTCACGAAAGGACTTGTACAAGTATGCTAATAGCAGCTTTATTCATAATAGTAAAAACTGGAAACAGCAAGGTGCCTGGGTGGCTCAGCTGTTTAGGCCTCTGACTCTTGACCTCAGCTCAAGTCTTGATCTCAAGGTCATGAGTTCTAGCCCCATGTTGGGCTCCTTGACCAGCATGGAGCCTACTTAAAACAAAAAACAGAAAAAACTGGAAACAGCTCAGGTATCCACCAGTAGGAAAATAAGTAAGTTGCATATAGTCATATAATGGAATACTATTCAGCAATAGAAAGGAGCAAACTACAGATACACACAACATGAATGGATCTCAAAAACATGCTGAGTGAAAGAAAATGTACACAGAAGCCTATATATGTAATATTCCATTTATATGTTATTTGAGAACAAGCAAAACTAGTCGATGATATAGAAAAAAACAGAACAGGGCACCTGGGTGGCTCAGTGGGTTGAGCGTCTGCCTTCGGCTTAGGTCATGATCCTGGGGTCCTGGGATCAACTCCCAGGTTGGGCTCCCTGCTCACTGGGGAGTCTGCTTCTTCCTCTACCCCGCCCCCCTGCTTGTGATCTTTCTCTCTCTCTCGGATAAATAAATAAAATCTAAAAAAAAATTTTTTCTTAAAAAAAAACCCAACAGAACAGTGGTTGTCTCTGGGGAATGGGGTAGAGATTGAGAAGTGGCATTTGGGAAATTTTTGGGGTGATAGAAATGGTCTATATTCAGATAAATATAAATTCTGTCAAACAGATCAAGTTCAGTGAGCATACAATTAAGCTCTGTGTATTTCATTCAATGCACATTTTAATCAAAAGAAAAAATTGCAAGCAAAAATAGAATATCAGAACTTTTTTTTTTTAAAAGTAATCTCTATGCCCAACATGGGGCTCAAACTCATGACCCTGAGATCAAGAGTCACACGCTAGGGCACCTGGGTGCACAGTTGGTTAAGTGACTGACTCTTGATTTTGGTTCAGGTGGTGATCTCAGGGTTGTGATGTCAGGATTGAGATCTCAGGGTCATGAGATCAAGTCCTGTGTCAGGCTCCATGCAGTGTGAAGTCTGCTTGAGACTCTCTCTGCCCCTCTTCTCTGTGCATTCTCATTCTCTCTCTCTCTCTGAAATAAATAAATGAATCTTAAGGAAAAAAAAAAAAGAGTCGCATGCTCTACTGACTGAGCCAGTCAGATGCCCCAGAATATCAGATATGCTCTACATTAAAAATTTTTCATTACTTTTCATTTTAGGGAGTTTATCTGAATTGCATTGTGGGCAATTCCTCTAATTGATCATCCAATCTACTAATTCTTCCTTTACTTAATCTATCATTAAGCTCTTTTGTGGACTTTTAAGTTTCTGTTATTAATTTTTTCCCTTATAGAAATTTTTAGATATTCCGTTTTGTTTTTTTCCAAATCAACAAGGTCATGTTTTTATACTTTCTGTTCCCAGTGGATATTTGTTAGCTTTTCTCTTACTTCCTTAATAAAGCATCCAAAGGTGTTTTTTTTTTTTAAGATTTTATTTATTTTTTTGAGAGAGAATGAGAGAGAGAGGGAGAACAAGCGGGGGGGAGGGGCAGAGAGAGAGGGAGAAGCAGGCTCCCCGCTGAGCAGGGAGCCTGATGCAGGACTCGATCCCAGGACCCTGAGATCATGACCTGAGCCGAAGGCAGACGCTTAACTGACTGAGCCACCCAGATGCCCCTGCATCCAAAGGTTTTTTGTTTTTGTTTTTGTTTTTTTTAACAATGTGGACCTAACAATCCCAGTAACTGGAGTCTTCGAGTTTGTGTTACCTGTTGTTTGGGTTCTTGTTCATACCACCTTGTTTCCATGTGTTTCCTTGTTGACAGTGTCATGTTCACCGTCCTTGAAGAATCACTTGTAGAACACTTGGAAACCTAGAATACAAGTGCCTGTCTCCAGAAAGGATTTGTATTTGCTTGTGCCAGGGATCTCCTAGGATACAACTAATCTGAAACGATGATAAACTTCACAGCCTGAGGTCTCTGGGTCCTCCCAGGTGATACAAATCGGGACCGCAGGTACCTGTGAGGACCCAGCCATGGTCACAGTTTCTCGAATATCTCCCCCCCCACACCAACACCGCCACCATGTGCTCTGGGTCCAGGCAACTGACCTTTCAGACGCTTGCGTGTCAGCGTGGGGTGGGGTTTACTTCTGGTTCACTCCTTCCCTCTTCCCCTGTGGGCTAGGCCTTCAGCTTCAGGTAGGAAGGCCCCAAGCTTTACAAAGTTGTTAACCCCCAAGTGTAAGGAAATCTAGATAAGCAAACACTCTCAGGGCAAGAGCTGTTCCTAGAATTACTGCACTTCTGGCTTCCCTTAGATTTGGGCCCTAGTAGTGCTTTAGTATCTTGTCAACTCTTCAGTGCCTGTAAGATTTTTAAAATACTTTATCTGGCTTCTTAAAAGTTGTTTTCAACAGGAGTGTTGATTCTGAGAATTTAGCGTGCCATATTCTCTAAAAATAGAATTCCACATCTCTTACTTCTCAGGCTTGGCTTGAGCCACCTCTGAAGAACAGCACAAATCTCCTATGTAGTCTTCAGGAATTTTGCCCCCAATTCTGCTGCCTTCTTTTAAAGCTTTTTTATTTTTTCCTCTGGGTCTAAAAATGCTCTGGGTCTGAAATATTCCCCAGGCTGACAGGTTACCAGCTGGGAGGTGCCTGGAGCCCTGGCAGCCCAATGCTAATGTGCCATGTGTCAACAGGGATCAGTTGAACCATGAAAAAAAAAAAAATGAAGGGCAAAAGAGACAAAGGAACTGGGTCAAAGTGATAAGTCGCCCCACAACTTCTGCAAGTGAGTGGATGGGTGATTTTTTTCTGCCTTTTTTATACCTCAATATTTCTTCCAACTTTATTTTTCTTCAAGAAACATGTATTATGTTAATATTAAAAATAGTCAAGTGAAAAATGGGAGAAAAAAAGTCCAGAAGAGAGGAGGCCTCAGTAGTCCAAGGGGGGGAGGGGGGGCTGGATGGTATTTCCAAGCAGCGGGGACGGGTTTGGGCAGAGCCACTCACAAGCCGCCTGGTGGCCAGAGGCTGGGCTCCTGAGACAGACGGAGGAGCCCGGGGGTTTGGGCTGGGCAGGGCATCAGAGGACCACTGTGTCCTGCATGGTCCCCAGGGGGCAGCAGCTGAAAAGAGGACAACTTGCTCCTCTCATTCCCCTGCACTGAGCTCCAGAGCAGTCCTGGGGGAGCTGGGCAGACAGCAGTGAGGGAAGAGTCTCCGGGGTTCCAGAGACTGCCTTCTGGTCCTGGCTCCGTCTCTAGCAGGAGTGGGGAGAGCCGCCGTGGCTGCTGGCCCCTCATTCCTCTGACAGCGTCAGGAGCAGGACAAGCTGGTGAGCGAGCAGAACGGGGACAGGCAGTGCCGCTGAAGAGCGTCTCCACGCCCAGGTTCCCTGCAAATTCCACCGAGGCCCCGGTTCACGCTTGGCCCTTCCTAAGCCAGAGTGCTCTGAGTTCTCCCCTCCCTCCGGCCCTCCCCTCCTGTCCATTCCACAACGCGTAGTTGCCCAGTATCTCTTCCACTGTAGGCACCGAGAGGGAATCGCTTGACTGTACTTGAACTTCTTCAGTAAATGCTTAAAAGGGATGCCTCGTATCCTCCACATCTATCTCTGGAAGGTTCTCTGGAACCTGGGTTTTTCTCTGCTTTTTTTAAATTAACATATAATGTATTTTTTGTTTCAGAGGTACAGGTCTATGATTCATCAGTCTTACACAATTCACAGCACAAACCATAGCACACACCCTCCCCAGTGTCCATCACCCAGCCACCCCATCCCTCCCACCACCCCCCTTGGGTTTTCCTCCACTTTCTGTTTCAGACTTCCAGAGTGCAGGGCGGAGCAGGCAGGTGGAGGGCAGGGCTGCAGGGGTAGGGCCAGGCCCAGGCAGGACGTGTGCTCAAACCGCCAGGGACACAGAGGCTGAACCTGCCTGCCCGGCTCTGCCTCCCGACGGGGGCCCCGTATTTCTTCTTGCACCACACTGGCACTGGAGGCCAGGAATCTGAAAGCCAGGGCCTCGGCACCTCTGAGACTTCGGGACTTCACCGGGAAGCCACAGTCTGGCCTGGACCGGGATGAGGGTGGGCGCTGTCCTCACAGCGGGCTTTCTCTCTTCTTTCCCTGCCCCCTGGGTGCCCCCTTGCCGCACCCTCACCCCAGCCCTGTGCCAAGTGGCTGCATTTTTTCCAAAGGGCAACGTGGACACTGCGAGGCAAACATTTCTCGAGGCCACGGGAGGATACAGGGTCATGGTTCACAGCCAGGGAAGTATCTTTTTCCTCCACCCGACTTCCTGGTTGTCCAAGGATACAGGCGTGGGGGCTATCCTTTTCATAAGTCTGAGAAGTCAAGACATCCAAAATCTAGTCCCCTCATTTTCCAGAAGGATCCAGAACCCTGTAATTCCACTATTAGTTGCTTATTGGCACACCCACCAGTCAGCAGTTAATTTGTGATTCATTCAACCAACATTTACTGAGCATTTACTATGCACCGGGCACTGTGCTAGGAGATAAAAGGGTGAGCCCAAAGGCTCAGGGTCTCAGCGCTCAGGGGGCTCACAGTATCAGGGCGAGGGGAGACATGTTAGCACAAAGCAATGTAACTCTGTAAATCTGGCTCATGCTGACAGCATAGGAGAAGTCAAGGGCCACAGAGGGGTTCGATGAGCAAGGGCAGGTTGAGGTGCCTCCGAAGGGTCACTAGAACTCAGCAGGTGAAGTGCGAAGGAACAGCTCCTCCATGACAGGGCTGGGGTTGAAGGTGGGGGCCCCCAGCCCGGAGGACAGGTAGCTGCAGCTGGGGGGTGCAGAAGGAGCCACACCCGGCTTGAGCAGACCCTCCATGGCAGAGGATATATTTTTTCTTTACTCTAAGAGTGATGGAAAGCTATTGAACCATTTTAGGCAGAGAGAGAGAGAGGGAGAGACAGAGAGCCTGGCATCACAGGGGGCAGGGGGAAAGACTGCATGACAACTCTCAGGCCTCTGACTCACATTAGCATGCTCGCTGAGACAGGGGAGCTAGTGAGCTGTGGCGGGTGTGGGACCCCGGGCAGATTGGCAGTGCCGGAGAAGGAGCTGGGGGTGGGGAGGGGGCAACAGGCCTGGGCCCTGAGATGGGGGTGTGGCCTGGGCCTCTAGGATGGAGTGTGGCCTGGGCCTCTAGGATGGGGTGCTGCCTGGTCCCTGAGATGGGGGCCTGGGCTCTGAGATGGGGTGCTGCCTGGACCTTTAGGATGGGGTGCATCCTGGTCCCTGAGATGGGGGTGCGGCCTGGGCCCTGAGATGGGGTGCGGCCTGGGCTGCAGCCTTTCCACTTCCTCTCAGTCTATTCCCACCTTGGAGCTGGCCAGGAGGATCACTGGAACTGGAGTATTCTCTGCAGAAAACCCAGGAAGACCACAGGAGAATGAGAGTTTGTGCTATGTTGGCGTTTCCTCCCATCTCAGGCACGAAGGCTGGGGAATCTTAAATGGTGAGTGAGCCTTGGGGGAGCCTGCCTCAAATAGCCCTGCTTTATCCGGTGTCTGCTCGGAGGACCTGAGCTCTGGGCGCCGGGGAGGGGAGGGGAGGCGGGGGAGGAGAGAGGACGGAGGGGGAGGAGCAAGGTAGGGACTGGGCAGGGGAGGAAGAGGAGTTGGGAGAGCGGACGGGGGCCCGGGCAGAGGAGGAGGGGCGGAGGGGGAGGCCCGCCGCCGCCGGCCCCGCGGTGAGTCACGGTACCCGCTCCCGCCGCCTGCCTCTATTTTTGTATCAGCGCCTGCTCGTATCTGGCTCGCTGAGTAAGCCTCCCAACGGGTTGGGGGGGGGGGGTCTGATGGCCGAGGATGAGGACCGAGGGAATATTGGAGAAGTCGCAATAGGAATTACGAAGCGATCCCTCTGTCTTGCTAGGAGAGCTTCGCCTTTTTAGTAAGCAGGCGCTCGGAGCCGCCGCGGCCCCGGGAGGGAAGGCTCGCCAGGCCCCGGGCGGCCGCCGCACCGATGATCCCGGGTCCGGCGCCCCGAGCGGCCGCCTGGGCTTCGGCAGCGGGCGTGGCGGCGGCTGCGGGAGGGGCTTGAGAGGCTGTGCCGAAAGGCACTTGACTGTGAGCCCCGGCAGAATAGGGCTCCTCAGCGGCCGGCGGCCAGGCTGCCGACCTCGCCGGGCCGCAGCGGGATCGCAGCCGGTCACAGACAAACGCCCGAGCCCGGGGCTGGAGGTCAGATCTACGGCCGGTTACCCTGTGCAAGTCATTCCGTTTCTCTGAGGCTCCATCCCCTCATCTGTGAAACGGGGGTGGTGTGCCCAGCCTTGCAGGGTTGGAGGATGACAGCAGAGTGACCAGAGATCCCCAGTGTCACTGTCCGCTGTGCCGAGGGGGAGGCCGGTGGGCCCAGTCTTGAGAAGAGCTCCGCGCCCCAGTGCCTTCTAGAGAATGAGGGCTGCTTTTCTTTGATTTGCGGTGCGAACAACAGCCTTTCTGAGGCCACTGACAGGGGTCAAGGGCAAGGGGTGCGCTGCCATGTGGCTTTGAGCCTCCCTGGATTATCTTCCGTCTGGATAATCTCCAGGGTGAGAGTTGTTGAGCTATTTGAGCCCTGCCTTCTGAAGTTAACTTGTTTGCATGAGATCATGGGGTGAATACCCATCATGTCAATCCTGGTGCTTTACAGGTACTTGGAGGAGGAGAGTTAGGGTTTGCTCTTGCCGGGAGGAACTGGGTGAGCTGGGAGCCATGCATCCTTCTTGCCATGCTTTGCAAGGGGTGGACAGCCTGAACACACTCGAGCCCGTGTATCCCCAGGCTCCCAGCTCCTGGGCCTGGTGGAGAAGAGGCATGAGCATTTCTGGTCGCTCCATGGCAAGAATCCTCACATTCAGAGCAAGATCCTGGTGACCCAGGGCGCCAGGACCTGTCTGTGCACTGAGGCCTGGGACCACACAGGCTGAGCGCCAGACCCCAGCACAGCCCCGAGTGCCCTGAGGGCCATGCCTCCAGGAGCAGGTGCCTGGCCATGGGCACAGACCTCCCCTTTCTGGGGCCTCCCAGAACAGGCAGCTGTCCTCTCCTTCATACACTCTGCCTGACCCTAGAAGGAAACAGAGGGACACTGACAAGTGGCCTGGGTTTTTTTCCCCCTTTCTCCTTGCACAAGTAAGCACAGCTTTAAACTCAAACTTTAAAGCCAAGAGTGGCTCTGGGAGGCCCTGGGGGAGAGACAAGAGCTTCCAGACCATGTTGGGAACGCACAAGGGGCCAGCCAGGCTCAGTGCCCGTGCTGTCCTCTCCTGCCCTGCCCTCCCCTGTCCCCTACCTATCTGAGCCGAGGGTCCCATTCTCCTGGACAATGCCTTGGGTGCCTGGCTCGCCCATGTGCTCAAACTAGCGCGGCCCCCCCCCCCCCCCCCCCCGCCCCAAGCACCTGCACCTTTCCTGACAGGCATCTGATCCTTTCCCTTTCCTGTGTATTCTTAGTGGCCCCAGGGGGAAAGGCAGCCTGGCCTTGCATGGCTGGGACACCCCCCCCCCCAGTAACGTGGCCCCAGAGCCCACATGGTTCCTTCCCCCAGGGCTGGCTCGGTGAGGGTCTGCTGGTGGGGTCTCTGCCCTTCTTGAACCAGAGTCAGGGCATCTTCTTTTGTGGCCAAGGAGCAGCCTGCTCAGGAAGAAAGCTACAAGTGTTCCCATTCTGCAGGTTTGAAAGACAAGGCCGAGGGTTGATCACAAAGTCCCAGGCTGTTACTGCATCAGGACGCCTGCATCTCTAGCCTGTTACTTCTCCCAAGCCACGAGCCACGGAATGCCTGGGGAGCATGGTGGTGGGCTTGGTGGAGATGTCTAGGGCAGCCCTGGAAACGTGGAGCTGACGGGCCTCTTTGGGCGGAGGGTATTTCTCTCTTAGATCCCTTCAGGCAGAGTCAGCGTGCAGGACAAAGCCCACCGCCTTCCTTAAGCAGGTTTTGAACTGTTCCATCTTCCTAGCGGCCTCCGCTCACTCTATGCGCTGGATTTTCCATTTCGCAGGGCTCGCTACCCTCTGGGAGCTGGAGATGGCTCCGGAGCCTGCGGACAGGAAGGATGGTGTGGGGAGAGAACAGGCTTTCTGGGCCGGGCTCACTGACAGCTCACCCCACTTGCCTGCCACGGGCCACATGCCTGCCATTCCCCCTGGCGCTCTCATCCTCTCAATATAGGGTGCTTCTGGCACACTGGGCGGGGGCCGCCAGCCTCAGGGCCAGACACCCTGCTGCTGGAGGGCGAGGCCAGTGGGGACAGGCTAGGGCAGGCGTCAGCTTGCTCCCTCTCCTTGCATGGCCACGGCCTGCAGCCTGTCTTCTGATTTGTGTGTATTATTAGGTCCCAGGGACTCCGGCGGCTGTGGCGGAGCCACAGAGGGTAGGGCGCCACCCAGCCTGCCGAAGGAATTTATCCCCGAACCTGAGCTCTTCTGGGGGTCCTCCAGCCTGGCTGGGAAAGCAGGCCCCCCGCCTCTTCCAGGAGGGTTGAAGAAGTGCCTTGGGTACTTTTATCAGTGCCTTTTCTTGCTGTGCCCCCAACGGCCCCAGCGCGCATGGACCTGCTTTGCCCAGCTGCCCCCCCCCCGTTCCCCCCCCTCCGGCTTGTTTCGGTTCCAGAAATTAACCTAGTTTGCGGCTGATGGGGGCTTCATGGCCTTCTCTCCCCAGTAACATATGAGCATGTTTACTAGGGCGGTTAATGTCATGACAGCAGAGTTAATTTTGGAAATTGGGACCACACTGCCCTGGAGGTGCAGGCCGGGGCCCCTGGCAGGGCACCAAGTCCCCCTGGGCCCCCACACAGGGCCCTGAGCCGCCCAGCTTTGGGAGGGAGGGAGGCACGCGTGTTTGCTTTCGGCCCCAGCCCCACACGATCTGACAATGTCCGGCAGCCCGCAGAGAGGCTGAGCAGCTCTGCCACCAGGCGACGGGAAGTGACAGGCGTCTTTAGGCAGTGGGAGAAGAGGACAGGCGCCCCTCTCACTGGTGGCGTTTAGCCAGAGAGGAGCTGCCCTCCGCCTGGGCAGGGGCTCAGAGCCGAGGCCGGCCTCACGGCCTCACGCAGCTCTGGTTTGACTTTCCTTCCTTCCTTCTTTCCTCCCTTCCTCCCTCCCTCCCTCTTTCTTTCTTCCTTTCTCTTTCTTTCTTCCTTTTTCTTTCTTTCTTTCTTTCTTTCTTCCTGTCTGTCTTTCTTTCTGTCCTTCTTTCTTTTTGTCTTCCTCCCTCCCTCCCTCCCTCCCTCCCTTCGTTCCTTCCTTCCCTCCCCTCTCTCCCTCTTTCTTCCTTTCCTTTCTTTCTTCCTCTCTTTCTTTCTGTCCTTCTTTCTTTTTGTCTTCCTCCCTCCCGCCTCCCTCCCTCCCTCCCTTCCCTCCTCACTCCCTCCCTCGCTCTCTTTCTTTCTTCCTGTCCTTCTTTCTTTTTGTCTTCCTTCCTCCCTCCCTTTCCTCCTTCCTTCCTCCCTCCCTCCCTTCCTTCCTTCCTTCCATCCTTCCTTTCTTCCCTCCCTCCTTCCTTCCTTGACAAAGAGCTTCATTAACCTTCGTTTCAAACTTTATTCCCAGGCCTCTTCAGCTTAATGAGCTGCAGAGGATGAGTGGCCCATAAAGAAGGACGGGAAGCAGCTGACGTGTCCAAGGGGCTCCAGCTTAAGAACATTAGAGAGGTAGATTTTATCAGCTCCACGAACGGAGGAGTGAAGAGCAGTCACAGAACAAACTAGCAGCTCCCAGTCCCTCCTCTGTTTTGTCTTCTTCAGAAGTTGACACGATTCCGTTCACCTCATTCTCAGAAGGCTCACCGAACCTCACGGCCACCGCTCCGAAGCTTGGTTGGAATACACGCGGACAGTTGGTCACGGGGGGCGAATTCCCGAGAAGCCATAGGAGAAGCCACGTCTGCGGAGCTGGGGGGGATGTGGAGATGGGGACCCTGGGCCTGGACCCCTTGGCCCCCGTAGGATGCACGGGTGTGGGGCCGCTCTCCCCAGACAGCCAGGTCCCCCACAGCAGGACCCCATCGGGCCACTCTCACCGGGCGCTCTGCTCTGACAGCCTCGGGGTGCCCCCACCTCCGCCTGGGCTGTGCTCCCGGCCGGATGGCCTGGGATTCTCCTGACTTCACTCTGGGACAGTCCCTCCGTGACACAGTGCTCCCACCGCGGGCCTCATCTTCCACATCTGCAACACAAGGGGCAGAATCGTCACCTCCAGGGTCCCTCGCTGCCCAGAAGCTCTGCACTCCTGCCTACGATCGCTGTTATAGCTCGGGGACACACCAGGCTCCTGAGACGCGCCTCCCCGCAGAAGCTCTGTGCCCTCCCCGGCTTGCAGTGCCCCCGCCCCACAGCGAGTTCGTGCAGGGCTGGCCCCTGACTGTGGAGGGACTCCGGTGTCAGGCCAGCCTGTGCCCTGTGGGCGGGGGGAAGCCAGCTGCGGAGAAACTCCCCTCACATAGGGTCGGGGGCAGTAAATAAAGGGCAGGTTCGAGTCCTCAGCTGGAGCTATGGCCAGGAACTGGGGTGGAGGGAAGACGGGGGGCAGTGGCAGGAGTTCTGCAGGGTGGAGATGGCCCAGGCACTGCTTTTCAAGATGAGCTTAGACTTGGGAGAACTCTCCATTTCTCCACATCTTTAGTAAAGTCGGCCATACACAAAGAGCTGGGTCCGTTTGCTTCTGTGTTGAGAATTGTTTAGGTGGCCGTCAAAGCAGGTCTGCGACCAGCCTCGGTGGGCCTGGTGCAGGCCAGACGGGCCTGAGCGGAGAGGTAAGGCAGTGAGCGTTCGAGAATGCAGGCCTCGCACAGATTCGGCGTGACAATAACGTCAGAAGGAGAGCTTAATACTCGTGCTGCACTTCGAGACGTTTCCTGAGCAAGTAAGTGTGATGTGCGTGTTTGGTGCCTTCAGGATATATTATTTCAAAGCTCAATTAGAGTTGTTGGTTTTTTTTTAAACGCTTACTTTGGAAGAAATTTCGATTTGCAGAAAGGTTGCAGGGGAAGTACATAGAGCTTCTTTCTGTATATCCTGCCCCCTGCCCCCCTGTTGTTCCTATCTTCATATCCTTCATGTCCGCGAAGGAACCAGGCTTGGTGCGTCACTATCACCTAAACTCCAGAAGTTATTTGGGTTTTAGCCGTTTTCCCACGAATGCCCTCTCTCTGTCCCCGGATCCATCCAGGGCACCACGCTGCATCTAGTTACCATGTGTTCTTACTCTCATCTGGCCTGTGAGAGTTTCTCAAGTCCTTTCTGTTTTTTGTGGGGTTTTTTTGTTTTTTTGTTTTTTCCATGAGCTTGACAGTTTTGAGGAGTACTGGTCAGGTATTTTGTAGAAGGTCTCTCAATTTGGGTTTCTCTCATCTTTTTCTCACGATCAGACTGGGGTTATGGGTTCTTGGAAAGAATACTAAAGAGGCCAAGTGCCCTGCTCATCACATTATGTAGAAGGTTGCATGAGATGGTGTGCCACCCCTTCTGACATTTGTGCTCACCCTGTGGCTAAGGGGATGTCTGCCAGGTTTCTCCACCCTAACTTACTATTTTTTACTTTCCCTACAATATTTTTCAGAGCCCAGGCTTAGAGCTTAAAGGAGGGGGCTAAAGGTCCCCCCACACCCTGCAGCAGGGGGGGGGGTCTCTCCGTACATAGTTTAGAATCTTCCATAAGGCGGAACCACCTCTCTTCACCCGTTATTTTACTAATTCAGTCATCACTTACATATACACACTCTGGGTTATAATCCAATGTTATGTTATCTGTTTTCTTGTCAAATCATTCCAGCTTTGGCCATTAAGTGCTCTTTTCTTTGACATCACAATACTTTTGTTTATGGAGCACTTCCTTACTTTCTCCTACTGCAATATGCTCCAGGCGCGTGTTGTGTTTTCCCTGCCCTAGAAGCCATCACATCTCCAAGGAGTCCTGGTGCCTTTTATTGGACAATGATATTTAGAAACCAAGATCTGGGCCACTGGTGTGCTCATTGTTCCTGGGGTGTTCATTGTTGTTTCTAGGACCTCTTAGCAGGCAGAGCTAGGGAATAATGATGTGTATATTAACCCATGTATACATACATCTATAATTATCTCCATATATACATTTCCATATATGTTAAGTTAAACGTGAGTTCTTACCGGTAGTGGTACTAGCTCAGAGAAAAATACGAACATGAAAACAAGAATCTCCATTCCTGGGGTGTAGAGGGAGGATGTTGGATTTTCCACAGGATGGAATGAAGGTTCAAGCCTATCTTATTTCAATCTTAGGAGACCACAGGGCCCCAGCTGACATCTGGATGACAGAGAGGGCATTTCATTACTTTGCATTTTCACTTTTCAGCCAGTTGTCTGCCATTATATAGATACAGATGGAGACAGACTTAAATGACACATCCTCACATAAGGAAAAGGAAAACTCCCCCATTCCAGAGCCAGCTCTGTCAACGGTAGGAAGGCAGCGCTGTCCAAGCAGTTGGGTCTTTGTCTTCTGGGGCATGTCCTTCTCTCAACTCTCTCAACTTTTCCCCCTACTCTGCTGGTGGGGCCTTGAAACTTTAGATGCTGGCACCTTCAGCATCTTATGACCCTCGCTGGGTCTCAGAGCCCCCTTGCTTGTGTGGAGAAGTTCCACAAGGGTCACGAGAAACCCGGTCTTCACTCCTTGAGGAAAAAGCCAGTTCAGTCTGCCCCCAGCACAGTCTGGCCCAGGCAATGCTGGCTTTCTGGTTCCTCAGTCTGAAGGTGGCCGAGGCTTTACCGTTATGCTGAGGTCTGCCTTCAGCTTTGGGGCAGATGGCAGTGACTAGCAGCCAGCCACCACAGCCTGTTTGAGGGGACTTTGTGGCAGGTGGTGGGGCATACCTGGCAGCCGGAGCCCAGTTCCCCTCCCCGGCTCCCCTTCTCTGCATGGGCACAAAGGGCTGTACTGCTTGAGCTTCGGATCTCCCTCTTTAAGTCAGGATAGAGGATACATCTGAGGGACATGTAGGGCTCATAGATTCTGGAAGCTTCTAAATTAAAGGGAAAGGAATCTTGGCTTGAAGCACCAAGAGTCTTAAGAGACGTGACTTGTAAAACAGAGAAAGGTATCATAACTCTGCCTTCTGCTTTAGGCTTCTTACACCACGCCTGTAAGAAGCCTAAAGCAGAAGGCAGAGTTATGATACCTTTCGTATGTGCTGATCCTGCAGGGAACTGTGTGCTCTTTGGAGAAAGAAGTGGGATTTTAACTTAGAGACAGGTAACAGGCACTTATTGGACTGTGTATCTAGTACTCTGCTGGCCACTGTGTATCCAGCACTCTGCTGGCCACTGGGGCGGGAGAGAGCAAGGGAAAGGGAGACATCTGTCTTGCCTGACAAGCTTACCATCTCCTGGGGAAGGTGAGATGCACCAGAAACCACACCAGGAGTATGCATCTTGGCCTGTGAGGCCTCTGTGGGCCGCCCACTCATGACCAGGGCTTCCCAGAGACTGTGGGAGCAGGCCGTGAGTGGCATTTGGAGCAGACCCTGAGTATGAAGGTCGTGAATCCTAGAGGTCACTTCCCAAATGTGTGATCTTGGTTCACTTCACCATCTCAAGTCTCCACTTCCTTGTCCATAAACTGAGGAAAATATTCACAAGAATATTGTGAGGATTGATGTGATGTCTGCGTAGCCTTAGCTGGGTGTGAAGTACCATTCAGCGCCTGGTAGTAGCTATCACTGGTCGTTAAAGGAGAAGGCCCGATTCTTTCAGTTCTGTCTATTGGCTCCTGTGTCAGTTAGATCTACCCCATCACTGTGGGATTTTTTTTTTTTTTTAAATCACTCCCTTACTTTCTGGCCCTACAAGATACTTCCCCGTGTATATTTTCTGCCCCAGTCCTGGAATCAGCCATTTCTCCAGGGAGTTCTGGTTCCTTTTTTTGGAGAATGGTTTTAGAACACAAAGATCTGGGTCTGGCTCTGCTTATCGCTCCTTGGGTATCATTGCTTAGAGGCCCTCTCAGCTGACAGAGCAAGAAAGTATTTACGTACCGTAAACCTTGTCTACACACAACTCTAAGTATCGCTATATCAAGCAATCTGTACATTAAAGGAAACGTGAGTTCATACTGATGTTTCCAGCTGCAGTACATTGCCACGTGTTTTGTAGCCACCTTCCCTCGGCTCTGTAACCTTCCCTCCAACAGGGGGAACACTGAGTCCCACTGTCATCCACTTACTTAATTGTTCTATCCCAGTATACATGTGTGGTGGTCTCAGAATTATGAAGCTGTGGCCCATGGGAAGCCCCATATTTATCAAGTATGGTAAGGAAAAAAGAAAGAGTGATTTCACAGTGGAGAAACCTGACAAACATAACATGCCTCCACCAGGTGACCAAGTTAACATCCACAGTGTTAGGTCAGGCTGATGGGGCATGTCCTGAGTGCGATGTGATGAAAATGGTACTTTACGTTGGTGGTCTTCCTCCAAAAAATGCATAACCTCAATATAATTATGAGAAAGACATCAGACACATCCCAACTGAAGGACATTTTATAAAATACCTGGCCCAGTACTTCTCAAAACTGTCAAGGTCATCAAAAATGAGGGAAGTTTGAGAAAATGTTACAACCTAGAGGAGCCCAAGAAGACATGAGGATTAAATGAAATATGGGATCCTGGAACAGAAAAAGGACACTGGGTAAAAACTAAGGAAATCTGAATACAGTGTGAACTTTAGTTAATAATAATGTATCAGTATTGGCTCATTGATTTTAACAAATGTACCACACTAATTTAAGATGTTAATAATTGGGGGAACTGGATATGACGTATATAGGAACTTTCTATACTATCTTCACAACTTCACTGTAAATCAAAACCCACTCTCAAATAAAAAGTTTACTTAATGGGGCACCTGGGTGGCTCAGTCGTTAAGCGTCTGCCTTCGGCTCAGGTCATGATCCCAGAGTCCTGGGATCGAGCCCCACATCGGGCTCCCTGTTCCGCGGGAAGCCTGCTTCTCCCTCTCCCGCTCCCCCTGCTCGTGTTCCTTCTCTCACTGTGTCTCTCTCTGTCAAATAAATAAATAAATAAAATCTTAAAAAAAAAGTTTACTTAAAAAAATGGGTATTAAGGAGGGCACGGTCTGCATGGAGCACTGGGTGTTATGCACAAACAATGAATCATGGAATACTACATCAAACACTAATGATGTAATGTATGGGGATTAACATAACATAATAAAAAAAAAAGAAAAAGAAATAAATAAATAAAAGAGAAGGTCAGGTCTAAGATGACATGCTCTCAAGGCATCTTCCAAGATGCCTGCTCCCTTAGGAATACAAGTACAACCTTGTGCCCTTCTGGTCTTGCCTGAAATTGGAGCAGGCCAGGCAAACTGGGCTCCTGACCTGTTCTCTTGAAAGCAGAAAAGGCGAACAGAATAACAGCCCCCAAAGATGGCCATGTTGTGATCCCCAGGACCTGTAACCCTGTTAGCTGCTGTGGCCAAAGAGACTTCACAGATGTGACTAAGGTAAGGACCTTGAGATGGGGAGGTTACCCGGGATTATCTGGGTGGACCCAATGTCATCACAAGAGTCCATACAAGAGGGAGGCAGGGGTCAGAGTCAGAGAAGGAGTTGAGACGGTGGCGGTGAGAGCAGACACGCTCTGATGTGATGCAGTGTGTTGCAGAGAGAACCAGGAGCCCAGGATTGCAGGTGGCCTCTAGGGAAATGGACTCTCCCCTGATCGCCTCCAGAAGGCACGCAACCCTGCCAGCCCCAGGTTTTGAGATCCATTTCAGACTTCCGACCTCCAGAAATGCAAGACGATATGTTTGTATTCTTCCGGCCACCAAATTTGTGGTAACTTATTACAGCCATGATAGGACACTAACACAAGTGTCTTAAGCAAAGTGATCCTTTCTGGGGCTGACTTCCCTCTTCCAAGCATGGACCGAACTTCCCACAGAAGCAGGAGTCCATGTGGTAGAGGGGGCATGTTTTCCTTAGGATCTGTATCACAAACATGTGCATTACATACAGATTACCCGGGGAATTAACACTGACGCTTATGCCGGGTTTCCCCCACCTCCACATCAACAGCAAATTTATTATCTGCAACCTTACTTGATGGAAGCAAACTTGCTTTCCTTTCTTTGAAATTCTTGCCAACTTCCCTTTGGAAGGCAGTAATTATCTGCCTTTGCTATTTAGAGCATTTTTAGTTTTTGAACGTCAGGATGACAACAGTATTCTGTAGATAAATTCTTTGCAGCCTGAGGATTTATTTTCTCACGTTGCTTTTCCTCTCTAAACAATAAAGTGTCTCAAGGGAAAGGCAGCTTCCCAGAGCTGGGCATGCAGGACTGTGATGATTCTGTGTGTGCACGTGTCTGTGAGGGTGTGGGGTCCATGTATTCTAAACCTCTCCAGAAATAGATGAGCCAAACTTCCCATGAGATTGAAGAGGCTTTAAAAACAACAAACCTACTTTACTCTCTGTGCATCATAGCTGGTTTAAAATTGAAGCAGAAATATGTACCTTTAAGAAAAGCTCCTCCGTCAGCAGAGGCCTCCAGAAAAAGAAGTCCTGGGTCATGTCACAGATGTAGCTAGTGACAATGCCTACATCCTACATCTCCCCTACATCAGTAAAACGGCACTTTCGAGTTTATAAAGCGGCAGTTGCACACATCATCTAAAACCTGTAACGTAGGTGTTATTATTTTCATTTTATAAATAAGAGCTGCTTTTTTGGTCTTTTCTGAAAGCTTGAGATATGGCAGGGGCTGTGCTAGGCTTCTTACCTAGTGTAGTGGTTGGGGACCCAAACTGCCTGGATTTGATTACTGGCTTCCCCCTCTTACCCTCTTACCCTCTCCCCTTACCAGCTGAATGGCTTTGCCCAAATCGCCTAGCCTCTCTGTGCCTCAGTTTCCTCCTCTATAGGAGGGAATAATTGTATTTATCCTCAGGGAATTGCCATGAGAATGAGATGAGATAATGTTTGTAAGGGTCTTAGAATGATGCCTACCATGATGGAAGCCCTCACAGCATCCTTTTGAAGCAGGTATTTGTCCTGAATCCATGTCAGATGTATCACTGGCCTCACTCTGGGGCCTAAAACTGCAGTTGGATTAGCTTACGTCATCTGCAGTCTTTGACTGATGGCCGGCTGATTTTCAACAAAGGGGCCAAGGTAATTCAATGGAGGAAAGAACAGTCTTTTCAACAAATGGTTCTGGGACAACTGGGTATCCACATATGAAAGAATGAAGTTGGACCCCTACCTCACACCATACACAAAAATTAACTCTGTTGCCAGCTTCTATGTGGGTTTTTCTCATTCACCTGATGTGTAGGAGTCACTCAGCTGGTCCCCCTCTCCACCCAGAGGGCATTGTTCCATATGGGGCTGTAGATTCAGTGTATCCATGGGAGGAAGTGAGTTGCCATCTTGAACTGGAACTCCAAAATTAAAATTTTAGGCTTCAGATGATACCATCAAGAAAGTAAAAAGACAATCCACAGAATGGAAGAAAATATTTGCAAATTATATATCTAATAAGGGACAGTTTTGTGCTGATCTTAACTTACCAATAACCAGTGTTGTGGTTGGACTGGCCTTTATCTTTCTTATTATGATAGCAAGATGTCCTTCAGCAGCAACCATCAGGAAGCTTTGAAAAAATAGGAGTTTATTACTTACAACACCTAGATATTACACAGCATACTTGGGGCCATATAGTGAGGTTGAGGGTGGAGAAAAGTGCAGTCCTGGGGTTCTGCTTTTATTGGGGTTGAGGGTGGGGGCCTAGGGTTTCACAGGCTCAACCTTTATTGGTGAATTTAAAGCATAAGAGTGGGAATTGAAAGCATAGGAAGAGAAGAGACAAGTGACCTAAATGGCCAGTTATCAAAATTAACCAAGATCTCTAAAACAACAGAGCCTCAGTGGGCAGAGGTGGCCTGGCTCTTTATCTAATCATGTGGCTGGCAATATGTTTATTCAAGATAGCCATCTTTGAATTGGATACCTCATTGAAATGGATGCTTAAGCTATCAAAGCTTAAGTCAGGTACTCACATTACAAAAAAGAAAAAAAAAAAAAAACACAATTAGGGCTTACACTACAGAGCTGTGTATCCAGAACAGATAAATAACTTAAAATTCAACAATAAAGAATAAAAAACCTAATTAAAAATGGGGAAAGGATTTGAATAGACTTTTCTCTGGAAAAAAATACAATGACAATGAGCACTTGATGCTCAACATATTTGTCATTATGGAAATGTAAATCAGAACCACAATGAGATCCACTTCATACCCACTAGGATGTGAATAAAGACAGACAATAACAAGTATTGACACAGATATGGAGAAAATGGAACTCATTCCCATTGCTGGTGGGAATGTAAAATGCGGTAGCCACTTTGGAAAACGGTTTGTTGCAGTTCTCCAAAAAGTGAAACATAGCATTGTCATATGGTCCAGAAATTCCACTCCTCGATTTATATCCAAAAGATTTGAAAACAGGTACTCAAACAAATACTTGTTCATGAATGTTCATAGCAGCACTATTCATAACAGCCAAAAAGTGAAAATAACCCAATGTCTATTAAGAGATGAATGGAGTGGCGCCTGGGTGGCTCAGTCGGCTAAGTGTCTGCCTTCGGTTCAGGTCATGATCCCAGAGTCCTGAGATCGAGTTCCGCATCGGGCTTCCTGCTCAGCAGGGAGTCTGCTTCTCTTTCTCTTTATCTCCCTCTGCCCCTCCCCACTGCTCATTCTCTCTCTCTCAAATAAATAAATAAAAATCTTAAAAAAGAGAGAGGGAGAGAGATGAATGGATAAGGGCACCTGGGTGGCTCAGTCGGTTAGGTGTCCAACTCTTGATTTTGGCTCACGTCATGATGTCAGGGTCATGAGATGAGCCCCAGGTGGGGTTCTGTGCTCAGCGGGGAGTCTGCTTGAGATTCTAGCTCTCTCCCTCTGCCCCTCCCCTGCTTGCACACGCACACTCTCTCTCTCTCTCAAATAAATAAATAAATCTTAAAAAAAGAGATGAATGGATAAACAAAATGTAATCTATCCATACAAGTGGAATATTATTCAGCCATAAAGAAAAAATTAAGCACTGACACATGCTATAATGTACATGAACTTTGAAAAACTTACTCTAAGTGAAAGAAGCCAGACATGAAAGGTCACATATTGTATGATTCCATTTATATAAAATATCCAGAATAGATAAATCCATAAAAACAGAAAGTAGGTGGTGGTTGCCAGGAGCTGGGGGTGGGGAGGGGAGTAATGGGGAGTAACTGCTTAATAGGTAATGGGGTTTTGGAGTAATGATAATGTTTTGGAACTAGACAGAGGAGGTGGTTGCATGATAGTGTAAATGTACTAAATACCACTGAATTGTTCACTTGAAAATGGTTAACTTCATGTTATGTTAATTTCATCTCAATAAGAAAAATTAGGATAGTAATTATCCTTGGGGGGGATATGGTGATGGAAAGAGGATGCTGGGGGCTTCTGGGTTGCTGGTAATGTTGTTTGTTAATTAGGATGTGGAACATGCAAGGACACTGAATGTGTGAAAATTTGTTGAGCTGTACATTTATGATCTGACACATTGCTGGATGTATATTACATATCTATAAAAAGTTAAAATGGAAAAAAATATGCCCAGGGCGCCTGGGTGGCTCAGATGGTTAAACATCTGCCTTCAGCTCAGGTCATGATCCCGGGGTCCTGGGATCGAGTCCCACATCAGGCTCCTTGCTCTTTGGGGAGCCTGCTTCTCCCTCTGCCTCTCTCTGTCTCTCATGAATAAAATAAATAAAATCTTTAAAAAAAAAATATGCCTAACACAGTGCCTGGAGCATAAGAGAGGCTCAACACCCAGTGATCTCCACTCCTCCCCACACCCTCCCTCACCAACCTCCCTCCTGCTTGCCTGTCTCCCTTCCTTATTGCTATCAGGAGAGAGGGTATATTTTCATCTTCTCACCAGTAGCAGATTTGAGTTCCGTTGCTCACACCAGAGACCTTAGAAATCATAGCTAAGCTCTCACAGTCTACTCAACTGCTGAATCTTAATGCAGAAGGCAATAGATAATATACTGAGGGAATATTTTATGAGAAAACAGATGGCAAGGGAAATGGGCATGAGTGCTTAATATTTGGAAAGTTCTTTCTGCCCTTGGTTATTAAACATCATGTTAACTGGTATAAAATATTCTCTCAAATAATTTTTGTGGAAGTTCTAAGAGAATCTTCTCCTGTGCCAGGTTGTTTGTGAGCATGAGTTCATGCACAGAAGGCCCTTCCCTCACCGTGGTGAGTGAGGAGCTCATGGTGGCCTCTAGAGCCCAAGGAGGACATTCTGTATGGATTTGTACTGAGCTCCTGGCATCAAGGACTCCACGAAGGAACTCTGGGTAGCACAGGCTTCCCATATGTATGTACAGAAAGCACATGTGGAGGGGCGCCTGGGTGGCTCAGTCGTTAAGCGGCTGCCTTCGGCTCAGGTCATGATCCCAGGGTCCTGGGATCGAGCCCCGCATCAGGCTCCCTGCTCGGCGGGAAGCCTGCTTCTCCCTCTCCCACTCCCCCTGCTTGTGTTCCCTCTCTCACTGTGTCTCTCTCTGTCAAATAAATAAAATCTTAAAAAAAAAAAAAAGCACATGTGGAGGATGCACCATGCCACCATGTTCTTGCCACTGAGGTCACTTCCGGGCCCTCACGTAAGTCCATCTCTTTCCTGCCTTGAGGGTTTTGCTCGTACTGTTTCTATTTCCTACGGCCCCAAGGTCTGGGCGTGTTGGCTCCTTCTCATCCTTTGGAGAGGGGCTGAAGCACCAGCTTACAGAGAGGCTGTTTTAAGCGGCCCAGGATTTGTGTTAGTCAGGCGTGGTAACACATGCAGACATAGAAATGACTGAGGAAAAAGGAAGTTTTTTATACTAGCAGTTTCCTAGAAATAGGAGGCATACCAAGCTATGTAGTGCTACTCAGGACGTCCCAGGTTTTGTCAGGAGACAGAGGGAACAAGGGGAAAATGTGGGCAAGAGGCTTGATTATGGTTTCTGTGGGAAGGAAAGTGAGAGGCAGAATAGGCGGACTCTGGCTTGGCTGGGTTGAATCATTTCGGTGGACTCTGGGTGTAGGGGTGTCCCCAGCTGATTAGAGCGAGTGGTAGTGATCCTGAGTGGGACAGCCGGATGGGGTTGGTCAGGGGCGTTGGCTCTGCGTTGGTTGGTTCGCATTTGAAAAGCATACTCTTGGGGCAAGTTCTTACTGTGTCTAGGAGTTGTCTACCCTGGAAGACTCCCTCCAGGTCAGCAAGGCCCCAGATGTGAAAGCATCAGAATACAGAAGATAAAAGACATGGTTACTACGGAAGCCTTCCCAGAACAATAACATTGATCATATTTTCTGTCTCTCCTGTTGGATCTGTTTCCTTCACTGGAATGGAAGCTCTGGGGCGCGGGGGGGGAAGTGGGCGGGGAGCCATGTCTGTCTTCTTTACCAGTGTATCCTGGTGTCTAAAACCTAGTAGATACTCAATAAATAGTGAATCAGTGAACACATGAATCAAATCGTACTGGCTTAGGGGATCTATGAAATGTTAAGGTCTGTTCTCCTAAAGCCCTAATTGTGCGTGTGTATGTGCGTATGTAATTTTTTTTTTTTTTTTTTAAAGATTTTATTTATTTATTTGAGGCAGAGAGAATGAGAGAGAGAGAGCACATGAGAGGGGGGAGGGCCAGAGGCAGAAGCAGGCTCCCTGCCGAGCAGGGAGCCCGATGCGGGACTCGATCCAGGGACTCCAGGATCATGACCTGAGCCGAAGGCAGTCGCTTAACCAACTGAGCCACCCAGGCGCCCTGTAATTTTTTTTTTAATTGGACATAATGGAGTGCATTCCTCCCCTGTTGTCCTGCCCCACATGCAGTCAGATCTCCCAAATGTTTTGACAAATGTTCCCACTCGTGACGTCAGCAATGAAGTGCTGCCTGGAGGGGACAGTATGGGATGAAGTAGGCCAGAACACCTGTCGCTCGTGTCCTATTTTCCTACCAGATCCTTTTTTTTTTTTTTTCAGTCGACAGTTTTTGCTTTGAAAATGGCAAGACAGTGGGAAGGTTGTAGTTTCACTGAAGGTATGTGTTATCTCCGGCTGAATACTTTCTAGACCAGGCCTCTAATGGGAAAAAACACTTGTGCTAATTCCTGTAGAATTAACTCCCTGGCCACGTAATTCTCCAAACTGGCCTAATATGCAGCAGGCACTTCCCCAAACGTGGATGAATTCCCTTTGGCTGGGGCATCAAATTAGAGGTTTCAAATTAGGCTGTGGAGTCTTCTGGGACTGGAAGAAGATGAGGGCTGAGGATAAGGAGGCTGCCAAGCCCTCTCTGTGGAAGAAGGGCAGAGAAGAGTAAAACAGTGAGGAGAAGGGCGGGCGGAGTGTGGAGATGCCTCCCCACACTGGTTATGATCACTTTTTTCTTTAGACATGCGACAGGTGAAAAAAAGGCACTGTTTGTATTGCTTGTTTCCTGATGACATTGAACTTTACTTTTTGTGGAGTGTGTGCAGAACATGCTTACTTGGCAAATTTGTCCTCCTGTGACTGGACTGTTCGCATGCTTTGCCCATTTGTTGAACAGCACGCCCACTCTTCTCTCTAGTGTGTAAGGACCGTCTACATGCTAATTTCTGGACTGGTTTATATGTTGTAATCATCGTTTCTGGCTCCTCGCTGCAAGGCAGCTTCTTTCTGAAAGGCCAAGTTGAGGTGGATTTGCAGTTATTTACACGTTATCCGTTAACATAGTGGCGTGTGTCTATGGCTTGAGTCTAGTTTCGAGTTTCACGCTGGCGAGAAAAACTCTTGTCACCAGGGGATGATGAACTTGCTTCCCTCAAGTGTCTTTCACCGAACGGGGCTGAGAGCGTTGGATGGGCTCCCTAACTTGCAGTGAGATCGTGGCCAGAAGTGGAGTCTCTCTGGGCCTCTGGGAGCTCATCTAAAAAGTGAGGGGATGATGGGAATTTATAGAGGTTACCTGGGCAGAGAGCTTGGGAGTGGGGAGTACACGTGAAGGGGAACTGTTACTTTTCCTTCTGTCTGCTTCTGCTCCACATGGGCTGTTAGAACCTCCATGTGTTCATGAATTTCTCCAGTGTTTTATTATGGAAAACACCAAGCGTACAGAATGGCACAAGAATCGTGCATGAACACCCATATGCCCTCCACCTAGGATCCACCGCTAACATCTGACTACACTTGCTTTATCACCTACCTTTCCACCTACTCAGCCCTCTACCCAGCCTTAAATCTGTCTGATTTTTTGATGCGTTTCAAGGGAAGTTGCAGATATATATCAAACATTCTTGTAAATACTTGTTTACTTTGTTCATAAAGAGAAGTGTTTTTTGTTTTTTTGTTTTTGTCTTTAAAGAAGGGGAGGGGAGGGAAGGGGGAAAGGGAGACAGAGAGAGAGAATCTTTTTTTTTTTTAATTTTTTTTTAAAGATTTTATTTATTTATTTGAAAGGTAGAGACATAGCAAGAGAGGGAACACAAGCAGGGGGAGTGGGAGAGGGAGAAGCAGGCTTCCCGCCGAGCAGGGAGCCTGATGCGGGGCTCGATCCCAGGACCCTGAGACCATGACCTGAGCCGAAGGTAGACGCTTAACCAACTGAGCCACCCAGGCGCCCCCGGAGAGAGAGAATCTTAAGCAGACTCCACGCACAGCAAGGAGCCCGACGCAGGGCTCAACCTCAGGACCCTGAGATCACACTTTTGTAGCCTTACAGAAGAGAGGTGGTAAGATTGTGAATAGATATCCATCTGCCACACTGTGTGTGCAATTTGTCTTTCACAACAACCTATCAGGGCAGGTACGCTTACCACCTACCTGCTTTAGATGAGGAGATGAAGGCCCAGAGAGACTGAGAAACTTGTCCAACATCACACAGCAAGTAAGTCACAGAGCTGGGATTTGAATTCAAGTCTGGTTTATTTCCAACCAAAAGGAAATTAGCAAAAAATAGATGCATGATTTTGGATTATGACGATTGTTTCTAGCTATAAAATTAGTGTTTAGAGGTATTTAGCTACATTAAGAGAAGGAGCTATGGTAGAGATTGGGTCGTGAGTGTGAAGTAGCCCAGCTAGCTTCAGCAAACGTGGGGAGCGGAGTTGATTATCAAGATGTGGGGGATGCAGCAAGGTCTCAGGGAGGGAATGCACAGGAAGGCTGGAAGGGCTCTCTCTGTTGTTTGCCACCCTCCTCCTCTTTGAATGTCTGCTTTGTTCTTCCTTTCTTGCTTATCTGCCCCACCATAGACAATGGACACCCTGCAGCTCCAAATTTACACTTACAGTTTCAGCCATAGGCGAAAGCTCAGATTCTGTCTCAGTTCCATCTGACACTCCCAAGAATAGGAAAGATCAGATCGGCCTAGCTTGAGTCAAGCTTCCTCCTTGGTTCAATAAGCAATGGCTAAGAAAAAGGGTGCCCTAGCATTAGCATGGCCAATGGGTGTTCTTTATAACCAACAGAGACAAGGGAAAGGCAAAACTTCCCAGAGAAGAGCATCAGCGGCTTATGGGCTGGCAAGCACCCCAACAGATACCCCTTAGCAGAACTGGTGTAACGGAAGGACCAGCAATCCCAAAGCCCCTTGACTCCACATCTATTGCCCCATCCACTGCTGGAGACCTCTTCACCCGCAGGGAAGGAGGGGTCGGACACACAGAGTCTTTAGGGCAAGCACAGACATTAAACAAGGATGGCCTTCAGTGTGCCCCAGGGGCATCTGTGTGGGTCACGAGAGGAAGGGCTCGAAGGGCTTGGGTTGGTTCCTGTATTCGTTTGCTAGTGCTGTTGTAACACAGTTTGGCAAACTGGGCGGCTTTAACAGTAGAAATGTGTTGTCTCACAGTTCTGGAGGCCAGAAGTCCAAGATCAAGGCGTCAGCAGGGTTGGTTCTTTTGAGCACTGTGAGGGAAGGATCTGTCCCAGGCTTCTCTCCCTGGCTTGTAGGTGGCCCTCTTCATCTTCACATGCCCTTCCCCCCTGTGTACTTCTGTTTCCAAATTCCTCATTTTATAGGGACACCAGTCATATTGGATTAGTAACTCTAATCCACTCTTATGACCTCATTTCAGTCTGATTACCTCTGTAAAGGCCCTATCTCCAAATAAGGTCATATTGTGAGGTGAGGACTTCAATATATGAATTTAGGTGGTGCTGGGGTGGGGGGGGTGCACAATTCAGCCCATGCAGTTCCTCTCTGAGTCTCTGTCCCAGCTGAATGGAGGCATGAGGGCCCACTGGCATGATAGGAAGGTAGAATCCGCATCAGCATCACCCTCACAGAGAGTTCACATCTGTTCTTTAGCGTTCCATGGTGAAATCCAGAGCCATCACAGTCTGTTTTAGAAGGGACAAAATAAATGTTCAATAACTATTCAATGAATGAATGAAAAAGGCGATGGACTTCTCAGAGGCTACAGGATAAAAAGGACAAGAACTACAATCGAAATTGGGTCTTGTTGCAACACGAAGAAATGGAAAGACAACCCATGCTAATGGATCGGAGGAACAAATTTTGTTAAAATGTCTATACTACCTGGAACAATCTGCACATGTAATGCAATTCCTATCAAAATACCAACAGTATTTTTCACAGAACTAGAACAAACAATCCTAAATTCGTATGGAACCATAAAAGACCCCAAATAGCCAAAGCGATCTTGAAAAAGTTTCTTGAAAAAGAAAAGCAAAGCTGGAGGCATCACAATTCCAGACTTCAAGCCCTATTACAAAGCTGTAGTGATCAAAACAGTGTGGTACTGGCACAAAAATAGACACATTGGTCAATAGAACAGAATAGAAAACCCAGAAATACAGCCACAACTCTATGTTCAGTTAATCTTCGACAAAGCAGACAAGAATATCCGGTGGGAAAAGGACAGTCTGTTCAACAAATAGTGTTGGGAAAGCTGAACAGCTACATGAAAAAGAAAAAAATTGGGCCACTTTCTTCCATCATGCACAAAAATAAATTCAAAATGGATAAAAGACCTAAATGTGAGACCTGAAGCCATAAAAATCCTAGAAGATAACACAGGCAGTAATTTCTTTGACATTAGATGTGTCTCCCAAGGAAGGGAAAAAAGCAAAAACAAACTATTGGGACTACATCAAAATAAAAAGCTTCTGTACAGCAAAGGAAATAATCAAAAAAACTAAAAGGCAACCTATTGAATGGGAGAAAATACTTGCAAATGACCTCTGATAAAAGGTTAGTATCCAAAATATATAAAGAGCTGATACAACTTAACACCCAAAAAACAAATAGTCCAATTTAAAAATGGGCAGAAGACATAAACAGACACTTCTCCAAAGAAGATGTCTAGATGGCCAGCAGACACATGAAAAGATGCTCAACATTACTCGTCATCAAGGAAATGCAAGTCAAAACTACAATGAGATACCACCTCACACCTGTCAGGTTGGCTGAAATCAAAAACCACACACACACACACACACACACACACACAAAACCCCAAGTGTTGATAAGGATGTGGAGAAAAAGGAACCCTCTTGCGCCGCTGGTGGGAATGCAAGCTGGTGCAGCCACTCCGGAAAACAGTATGGAGGTTCCTCAAAAAGTTAAAAATAGAACTACTCTTTGATCCAGCAGTCACAATACTGGATATTTACCCAAAGAATACAAGAACACTAATTCAAAGGGGTACATGCACCCTTATGTTTATAGCAGCATTATCTACAACAGCTGAATCATGGAAGCCGCCCAAGTGTCCACTGACTGATGAATGGATAAAGAAGAGGTGGTATGTATATACAATGGAATTTTACTCAGCCATAGGAAGAATGAAATCTTGCCATTTGCAACAACATGGATGGATCTAGAAAGTATAAGGCTAAGTGAAATAAGTCAGTCAGAGAAAGACAAATACCATGATTTCACTCATATGTGGAATTTAAGAAACAAAACAAATGAGCAAAGGGAAAACAGAGAGACAAAACAAGAAACAGACTCTTAACTACAGAGAACAAGCTGATGGTTACCAGAAAGGGAGGGGGGACGGGTCAAATATAGGAAGGGGATCAAGGAGTGCACCTGTCGTGGTGAGCACCAGGTGATGTATGGAAGATTTGAATCACTATATTGCACACCTGAAACTAATAGTAAACTGTATGTTAACTAACTCAAAATAAACACTTACAAAAAAAGAAAGATGTTACATGAAAAAAAAAAGAAACTGGGTCTTGTTGGCAAAACAGGCCCAAGTCCCCAACTCAGAAAGTTCTCTCCTCTTGGAATGGTGGGAAAACAGACTCTTCTAAGTGTGTGCTCATGGGTGCGTGCTTGTACACGTGTGCATGCGTCGTGTGTGTGTGTGCGTGTGCAAGCTTTAGCTCTGAGTCCTTCCCAAGACTCCAATGCCTTTATTATTCTTACCCAGGAAGTCAGGTGCTTGAGCTTTGTTTATGTGTCTCTGGGCTGGATTTCACGGCCCCAGTTTAGAAGTCAAAGGCAAGGATATTCTGCTCTCTCAGCTCAGCCTCCCCTGAAGCATCCAAACTCAGGCTCTTACTGATGAAAGAGTCACAGGCTAGGAAGGAAGTACCAAGAATAATGATATTTCAAGATATTCTTCTGCTTCATTAAGATTAACAGATGTAATGATTCATGCGTCTCAGATGATTTCAGGGAATAAGAAAAAAAGCTGAAAGAAGCAGAAATCCGCAGCTTTGGCACTATTTCTTCTCTTTAATGGCAGATGACATGTGTCATTTTGTCAAAGCCACCTTTCCTTATGGCCCTAGGACCGTCCTGATGCCAGTAGGAAAAAGGAGTGTCCTCTTGGGAGCGGTACTAACTTTGATCGTGTCTCTGAAGGGCCGGGAGCCATGTAGGAAGAAGGAGAGAAACGGACCCAATGCAAACAAATGACTCACCCCGGGCAAACCAGCACTAGACCCAGCCCCCATTATAAATGTGCGTGCAGATCACTTTCCACAGTCAGCAGTCAGGGAGGGAAAAACACTCTGTACCCTCATACAAAATAAAAACAATACCGTCACTCAGGCTAGTTTTGATCTCCAAAGAACAAAATCTTGAGCATTCCCCGTAAGTCCGGACTCTCGGCAGAAACCACCTCATCCCTGGCTTTCAGAGTTGTTGTCTGAGGATGTAACACAACGTGTGGGTGATAATTGTGTGAGGGGTTTTTGCTTTTCCACCATGAAAAGACAGATGTAAACATGGTAATCTTGTGAGTTTTAATGTGAGATATTTGCTGGATTTTTTATTGGATGAGAGAGTGTTACTGAAGTCTGGCTCTCTTGCCCCTTCTTGTAAATAAACTTCTTTTCTCCTTTTGGAGCACTTTTCATCTCTACACCTTCTCTTGACAGATACAATACATGAATTTGATTTCACAGTTTTAGAAAAGCCATAGGGCACCTGGGGGGCTCAGGTGATTGAGCATCTGACTCTTGATTTTGGTTCAGGTCATGATCTCAGGGTTGTGAGATGGAGCCCCGTGTTGGGCTCTCCACTGGGCATGGAGCCTGCTTAAGATTCTTTCTCCCCCACCTCCCCCCACCCCCACGCATTCTCTCTCACTCTCTCTTTCTTAAAAAATAAAAGAAAGAAAGAAAGAAGAGAAAAGAAAAGCCAGATACACATGACACTCTGCAGAGTCACACAGAACATCTAAGGGGCCCCAGAGTCCTGGTGCCTCATGCTTAGCCATGGCTCCACCACCCCTGGGCTGATCTCTCCTTCCCCATAAACTGGTGTCAGGGCCCTTGTCTGCCCAGGCCCAAGGGACAGAAATGGCCTCATTAGAAGCATGGAAACATCATGGGTCTGTCTCATTTGGTCTGAGAGTATTCCATGCAACCCACAGTGTGCACCTTCATCTCCTTAAAGGACTGTCTACCCCTGGGACTGCAGCGAAGTAAGAAGATGAGTGGGTCCTGGAAGACTCTGGTGACCTTCCAACTGGGGCCATTTGTAGGGCACCCATGTATTTGGAAGAAAATACAGGATGCATGGCCTGATACCTGGGCCGGCCATAACGTATTTGAAAATCCAGAAAGCTGTCTCCGGAGGGGTCTTAGCTCTCATGGGAAGCCATCATGTCAATGTGTCTCTGGTTCAGCGTCAAAGCCTTGGGGTTCTCAGGGCCCTTCCTGTGCAGCATGGTCGTCTGGCAGTTGTCTTTAGTATGCCCACATTACACCTTGATTGAAGAAACTTTTCACAGTGGTGAGGGTTTGTTAGCAGAACACACGCTGCGTCGTGTTGTTCAGCTTCAGCGTGAGAACCCGAGTGCTGGAATCCCCCCGTATGGACCCTTCAGCTGGGGGGAAAGCAGAATAGCTGCTCATCGCTTGGGGAAGGGTGGGCAGAGGTGCCTCTCCTAGGAAGCACACTGCTGCTCACGCAGGTGCCAGGCTGGTGGTGTGGATGCTTTCTGGTAACCATCTGTGTTTTCGTCTGCCAATACCCTGCTTTCCTCCTGTGCTATCAAGCACACTGTTGTGCATCACCCATCCCCGCCAAAAGACTGGGACCAGGCCCATGACGCAGTCTGAGCTGAGCTGGAAACAGCAGTTGGTCCTGGGTGAGCCAATGAGCCAAACTGTCCAGTAAGAGTCCTTGCCTAGACTGGTCTATGGTGTTCAGAGAGGGAGGCTCGCTTCTGCTGGGCCTGGACACACCGAATGGGCTGCAGTCAGGGGGTGGGGGTTGGGCGGGTGGGGGTGACAGGCAGTTGTGGCCCCTGGGGTGGGAGCTAGGAAAGGGAGAGTCAGGTGGGGATGCTCAGAGTGGACCTGGGGAGTCTACAAATTCCTTCCCATTGTTGTTTGTTTGGTATGAACCAGTTTGATTGGGGTTTCTGTCACTCTCAACTAAAATAGTCCAGGCTAAGAGCCCCTCATACTGAGGCAGTTCCCCTGGTGGTTAAAGGCACAGATTTCGGCATCAGATTGCCTCAGTTCTGATCTTGGTTCCACTTCTCCAAATGGATAATTCTCAGGCAGTAATGCAACCTCGGCCTTTCCTCGGCTGGAAGATGGGCCAGCGCATTCCTAGAATCTGTGAATTGTGCCTGAGTATAATGAGCAAAATGTGTGTGACACCTGTCAGTTACTATGACCGAGTCCTTTCAAGGCCTCCAATCTGCTGGGTGCTCCAAACAAAAGCTTTCATCGAGAAAGAAATGTTTTCATCTTTGAGGCAGCTTGAAGTGTAACTGGATAAATCTGACAGCCTCTACTTGCTTCCAGGGGAACGTATCCGGAGAGAAAGAGCCCACCATTCCCATTCCTCTAAGAAAGGAAATCCCCTCACCCCAAACTTTCTGCTAGATTCCAAGGCAGAGTTGTTTTAGATCAGTGTGTCCTAGGGGCGCCTGGGTGGCTCAGTCGGTTAAGCGCCTGCCTTCGGCTCAGGTCATGGTCCCAGGGTCCTGGGATCGAGCCCTGCATCGAGCTCCCTGCTCCGAAGGAAGCCTGCTTTTCCCTCTCCCACTCCCCCTGTTTGTGTTCCCTCTCTTGCTATATCTCTCTCTCTGTCAAATAAATAAATAAAA